>NC_141536.1:59642498-60002498 GCF_021556685.1 Rattus norvegicus | reverse complement strand
GTGTTATGGTGTCTGCAACTCAATTTCCAATAGTCCATAAGCATACGTGTACATATGGAGCAAATAGAAAACATTAGACCTATGAAGTGAATATGCAGGTGATTGCTACAATAGCTATCCCAGTGTTTTATGTATACATTTTTCAAAATTAAAAAAAAAAGATGGGGAGAAAAGGGTAAGAAAGGTTTAGAGCACTTACTAAATCATACAGATGCCAATATTCACATAAACTGAGTGTGATTTTAACTTGGTGGCTGAGTTACATGAGCAAATACTACCCTAAAACAAAGTTTTTAACACTGAATTTTAGAAATCATCAATTCAAGTCACGGTCTCAAATTTTTAAACGTATTTTCAGTTGCCATCTTGAATAAATTCATATAAGCAAAGAACTCAAATTAAAAAAAGAATGTAGGTAAATCTACTGGCCTTTGGCAACTGATAATTTGAAAATTATTACACATCATTCTAAATATACATATGAGCAGAATTTGAAATAATTGATAGTTACCACAGCCTGGTAGTGGTGGTGGCACATGCCTTTAATTCCAGCTCTCAGGAGGCAGAGTCATGATTTCGAGTTCAGCTTGGTCTACATAGTGAGTTCCAGGACAGCCAGGACTGCATAGAGAAACCCTGTCTCAGAAAAAAACAAAAAACAAAAAACACAGCAACTGATCAAAGAGAAGCTCCCATACTCAAACATCAAACCCTGCTCCGATTAGGTTATTTCCACTGCTTTCAAAACTAACTGGGGAGGTGGAGCTCTTCCAAGAATAGAGACTATAAAGTCTAAGACCAGTTGAGAGTTCAAAGTCACACCAAACCATGCAGTAAGCAACACTGACACCATAGCATACAAAGAGCAAGCAGGCAAGGCGCCCTGGCACTACAGTGACCCCTGCTGGTAGGCGTCAGAAGTAACCTGGGGGGGGGGGGGGAATGTTTCAACAAACTAATCAAGGTGGGTTATGAAGAAATCCAAGAAATGTTAACAATATTCAAACAAAAGTTGCTTACTCCAACTAAAGTTAATGAAATAATTCAGTACACTTACTAGGATGTCTAGTGCCCCTGACTTGCACTACCTATCTATGCCATACAGTCAGTAAATAGCACTAAAACTACTGGGCACTAATTGAAAACCATCAATCGTTTTGTCTTTATGAATAAATAAATAAAAACACTGAACTCAGATATATGAGTATAGATTTGACTAAGCCAAATTTCTAGTAATTTCTTTCCTTTAAGAGTATTACAGGGTTGGGGATTTAGCTCAGTGGTAGAGCGCTTGCCTAGCAAGCACAAGGCCCTAAGTTCCGTCCCCAGCTCCAAAAAAAAAAAAAAAAGGAAAAAAGAAGAAAAAAAAAAAAAGAGTATTACAACCAGAAATTTACTTGAACCTTAACCTGAAGTAAATTTTTAGTATCTCTGTGTTAACAGATATCTCAATCCAACTAGTTTATAAATTTAAAAAGGCAATTATTGAAGAAATACCTCAAGAGATTCCTAGAAAATGTTTTCCTTACACTAAACAGACCCCTTGCTAGAGGAATACCATACACTTCACTGAGATAGACACATTAGTGGAGATGTCTCGGACTTGACTAGCTTTTACCAAAGTTCAGTATTAATACACCTTTTAATTCCCTGTAAGACCGCTACTATTTAAAGTTCTTAAAGATAAACTAAAAGGGTATCTCACTGAATGGCCCTCTATCTGGGCTGCCACAGCTAGTGAGTTCTCTTTGAACTGAAATGGTTTCTTCAAAGGGTAAGCCAAATACCCTGACCAAATTCCTGAGCCTATCAGATATCCAGAGGGTGGCCCACACTCTCAGATGAGAAAAGAAAGGGGAAATGGGGAAAGATCTCTGTGAGGGTAGGACTGGTTTTGGGGTACAGCATTTGGGATGTTAATTAATTAATTTAAAAAGCAAAAAAAAAAAACAAAACAAAAAAAAAAACCAGTCTACATGTTTATCAGAAACAAATGCTCCAATATTCAACCCATGGGCAATGCTATGCAAAATTAAACGTACTGAAGTTAAGATATGCTTTGTCCTTAGTAATTTCCAAGAGAACTGAGAGCTTCTCTATTTAATTTACACACTACTACTTCATTATGTGGTATAACATTAAGAGCATACTGCTCCTACACAAGGCAATGACAGAGTAATGAAAAGTTCAAAGGTGGATGAAAGGTATGTGTTGAATCAAAGTTCATAGAAATGCAGAATTAAATATAGATAGGTTCCTCCTCTAACTCTGGCAGAGTTGATAGAGGTGAAATCACACATTTAGGACTATTGGTAACACCCACTGGTCACCCTGGAAATGACATGCATTTAGCTAGGGATCTATGTGGGAAACAGATATTTCTTTTGAAAGACAAATATTTCTGTTCTTTTAAGCATGAAATATGTATTATTTGGTAAATATTTCCCTTTGCCTGTAAGAGCCACAAAAACAGACAAGTATCCTAATCATAACAAGTATCCAAATCATAACTTCACTTTTATTTTCAGTTAATATCTACTTCTAAGTAACTTCTGGCAAAGGGTGTGCCATACAGTGAATGGCCTTCATTTTAGTGGACTGTAAAAAGCTCATGTAACTGACCAAAGTTACTCTCTTTAGAGAGGGAAAAAATGACACATATGAAAATATTAACTTACGACAATTGCATTTTCTAAGTAGCAAGTACACAAAAAAATTACTGCTGAATATACAAAAGATGTTTTTATAAAGTACACATCAAAACTAAATTTTTCAGCTTATCTGAACTCCTGCAGAATTTACAGAATTCACAAACTACTTCTTCCCTACTGTGATCTAAATTAACATAAGGAAATGTCTATTAATTTAAAATTACTTAAAATATTGAGGACAAAGGTGAGAGAAACAGAAAAGAGCAACCTTTGTGACTGGTGAAAGACAGGCTGTGCCCAAATACCTACTTCTGACATCCAAAGGGGCAGTTTTCAAGGAACTGACTAATTTATACTAGTCAGTTTTCTTCTAATGGCAAGAGATGCCTTTCTTTCAACATGGAAGACAGAATCATAAATTCTCTTTTTTTTTAAGATTTATTTATTTATTATATATAAGTACACTGTCACTGTCTTCAGACACACCAGAAGAGGGCATCGGATCTCTTTACAGAAGGTTGTGGCCACCATGTAGTTGCTGGGAATTGAACTCAGGACCGCTGGAAGAGCAGTCAGTGCTCTTGACCGCTGAGCCATCTCTCCAGCCCCAGAATGCTAAATTCTTATCGAAAACAACCCAAAAAATACCCAGGTCTATGCTACTGAGCTTGTTCAAACCCTGTAAAAACATCACTGTTGGTTGTGGACTAGCAAGAATAGTAAAATGCTGTGTCTGACACTGACAGTGCGTCCTCACGTCTTAAGCGGCCGTGGGAAACCTGTTCTAAGAAGTTCTAAAGGCTCTCTCACTTATCCATCTACTGAGCCAAGGTGGAGACTGCAATGCCTGCCTCTTAGGAGACGGAGCTACATTAACCATCCACTATCTCTTCCTCTCTAGCCCCTCAGAAGGTAGTAAAAGAGGACAATTCCTCATGTGGACAAGACCACCTGAGACCTGAGGAGCCCCCCACTACCATTCGAGGCTGTTTATCTTGTCCTTCTCAGTAAGAACAGCTAACAAAACCCTACAGCACCCACTTGGCTACTGTGAACAAGCACACATGCTCCTTTCCAAAGACACTCATCTACTACCCAGTTTGCAGTTTTGAAAGAAGCTTGAGTGAACAAAACAAAAGTGTAAAATTACAAGTGGCCAACACATTATTCAATCAAGATCTGGGCACAACCATAAAGCATATGCTATCTATTTTAATCTTAAGTTCCCCTCTATCAACTGAAATTCTAAATCTCAAACTAAGCAACAGTGCCGACCTATGATGACTTAAGCCTTTCTATGTGAGAATGCTGTTAGAGAAGGAGAGCAAACACAGTACCTACTGCTGTCATGAGGTTTCTGTTTAGTAAGCCAATAAGGCCAATTACCTCTTAAACCATTAAGAAACTGTTTGTATCCATGCCCAAAGGATGTCTGAACATTTGCATTATAAGGCATGAAATGTGGGTCCCCAAAGAATGTGACACCCCTGAACTGCACTCTTACCCATTGAGGAACAATGCTTGAGATAAACTATTATCTACTCAGACTTTTAAATCGGCTTTAAATAAGACAAGCTTCCTAGTCTATACATTTTATCTGCAAAAGTATTTATTACTAAGTAAACAAACTACTCCAAACTCCAGTCTAGACAGGTACTTTCTGGCTGATCTGCTCTGTAACCACATGGTGGCACTATCGATCATTATTCCCTCCATTCCAAACATATACTCGGTACAGTGATCACACTACAGTCATCAGTTGAGTATCTAAGATTCTTAAACCTGAGTGAAGGGGCAAGTTGTGCTGCTTTATGCAAGGAAGGAGGAGGAGTCTCTTCAAAGCACAAGAGGCTCTTCTCTGTCACCTTCTAATATGAGAACATCAAACTATAATAAAAATTGCACCAGACTGTATGATTAGTCTTATTGAAACTGAATGGCTCTATAATGTAATATGAACAGGATTTTTATAGAGTTACATATCATTTCTCAATGATGAAAGAAAAGGCATTTTTTTTTATATTTTATTTATTATATAGGAGTACACTGTAGCTGTCTTCAGACACACCAGAAGAGGGCATCAGACCTCACTACAGATGGTTGTGAGCCACCATGTGGTTGCTGGGACTTGAACTCAGGACCTCTGGAAGAGCAGTCAGTGCTCCCAACCGCTGAGCCATCTCTCCAGCTCCAGAAAAGGCATTTTTAAGTGAGTATGTGCAATGTGGGAAAATGGATGGCCATTCAGGGAAGCATAAAATATGTATACCTGAATTCTAAAGACCAATTAACAATCCTTACTGATGAATTCACTAACCTGAGGAGAGACTAGGAAATACAGCAGTAGCTGACACAACTGAACATGACCCTGAGATCTACTGTCAAGAAAATATACAAATTTAAAATACTTGTTCAATGTTTATGATTACTATTTTTTAATCTGATTTGAGCTGAAAGAAGAGGCAATGAGGAAGGGTACCCTGGTTTTGAGCTGCTAAATCTTTCTTGGGGGGAGGGGTTAAGCATGTCCAGAGGAATTCTTGTCTGTCATCTTTAAAACATAAGCTTTCTGATCATGCCCAAATGTTCTCATCTACCATTTTAACCTTTCCAATAAGTGCTTCATCCTTTAAGTGAAGGATATCCCTAAATCTATCCATCTTCCCTTCTTGAACTATGACCTTAAACTACACATGCAAATAACCCTACCTCTAAAGTTCCTGCATACATAAGTGTTGGTGCTAACAAAAAATCTGAAATGCCTCCTTTGTTGAAGGAGCCACCACTTTGGAAAGAACGTCTTTGTTCTCTCTGCCTGATACAGGTAACAGAACACTTTCTACTCTTTTAAATATAGATGAATGAATAAATAAATGGCCAACTAAAAACAAATAAAAAACTACTTTGGCATTCATGTTTCTTTTGCTAAAAAATAAAACAAAAAACAAACAAACAAACAAAAACCCACATGCAATAATATTGATTAACTAGAAATACCATGTTCAAAACATGACCTAGAGACAGCAGGGACTAAGTCTTTAATACAGCCTGAACTATATTTTGAGAGATGTTTAAACAAAATCAAATTAACATGTATTTTAAATTTTTGCTTTATACTTTATTAGTGAACTTCCAATTACTTTCTTTAAATTAAAAAGACAAAAACTTCAAATACCTGTGCATTTCACTCTCTTAGAGTCCAACACGAATATGGATAACTGGTTAGATGTTTCCTTGCCTTTAGTAGAGTCCCCTCCCAGACTACTTTGAGTGCTAACTAGGAAGCTGACCTACACAGGTGACATCAGAGAGTTTCCTTCCAGGGCTAGTGTAGTCCAGACTCTAATCCCAGCACTCAGATGGATCGCTTTTGAGTCTGAGGCCAGACTGATCTACAGAGCAATTCCCAGGCTTTCCAAAGCTATTCAGTGAGACTCTAACAAAAAGAAAGGATAAAGAAAAAGATTCGCCTTTCATGTACCTGATGGAGAGTACTAAGGAACTCAATGTGCTTAGAGAAAGCAAGAAGGAGAAGTACACTGCCCTAACCTCCGTCTAAGAAGGGTGGAAACTATTCTAAACTATTGCAGACAAACAATGAGTACAGTGAGATATTTCCACACTAAAACATAGAAGGAAATAAAAAAATTATTTGGCATGATTTAATCCTTTAAAAAAAAAGGAAAAAGGAAAAATGAAGAAGGGATGGGGATTTTTGTTTTTGTTTTTTCCTTTTCTTTTTTTAAGATTACAAATAAGGGGCTGGAGACATGGCTCAGTGGTTAAGAGCACTGGCTGCTCTTCCAGAGGACCTGGGTTCAATCCCTAGCACACACATGGTAGCTAACAACTGTCTGTAACTATCCAGGGGATCGGACACCAATGCACGTGAAATAAAATTATTAAAAAAAAAAGTCTTGGAAAACATTAAGTAAAAAAAATATTACTTAAACAATAGATAAAAAAATTATAAAAACAAGTAGCACCTACCAGTGCACTCTATGTATTAAAAACATTTATCTACATTTTAAACTTCTAAATTTGGGGGTTAGTGATGCTCAGTCACTACCTCTGGTTTCTTTTTTTCTTTCTTTCTTTCTTTTTTTAAGTGGCGGTGTCCTTGTTTGTTGAGACAGGGTCTATCTACATAGCCCTGGCTATCCTGGGGCTCACTGTGTAGCCAGCTCACAGAGATCTGCCTGCTTCTGCCTTCCAAGCCCTGGGTTAAAAAGTGTGCACCACCACATGAGGCTACTTCTAATTTCAATAAATGTTTTATTTAAGATAAGTTAAATATCATTTCAATTCATCACAAAGTATATTATTCCAAAATAATTTAAAATATAGCATTCAACACAAAGCAGAATCATTTCAAGCCAGGATCAAAGCACGTATCTTACCTGGGGCCCAAATCACACGGGCCTCTTCAAACAGGAGATAGGTATGAGAGCAATGTAACTACTGAATGAAATAAGTGTGCTTAGGGAGTCATTTTCTATGTAAAATCTAATTTTAAAAAATTGCAAATATAACACAACTAAATATAAAGAGTACTTGAAGCATCACAATTACAGCAGAATTTAAAGTACAATTGCATATGTATTTTCTACTTTGTTTTTACCTGCTTTGCAATTTCTCTTAAACAGGCTACACCTTGTTCAAAATTAGGGAAAGCCACTGAACCATACTTTTGGTATTCAGGAGTTGGTCTGATTTTTATTGTAGCTTCTGTTATTACACCAAGAGTTCCTGAAAAAAAAAGGGAAATAATCCATTTATCACATGGCAATTTTCTAAAACCATATTTAAATCTATTTAATCAACTAATTCTGCTGATTAATTATATTATCCATGTTAAATCTATTTGATCTCTTCTATATGGGAAATAATGGCTAATCAAGTCTTCTAAAATTAATAATTAAGCAAATTTTATACTTTCAAAAATGATTTTAGACTAAGTTTATCTTTTTTATGTATAAGTATTTTAAAACATTCTAAGCTTCCTTCGAGAAAGTTACTCCTAAATGGTTTTTAAGCATTATAACATATTGAAAGAAAATACAGAATAACAAGTTGTAACATCTTACACATATTGACAGTTATATTCTGATGTGTCAATATTTATTATGAAAAGATTTACTAGGCCAAAAAGAAGCTAACTTTCTATCTTTAAAATGATTGAAGGATTCTGAGGAACAATGACCTTGCCTTGTGTCCTCAAATTTAGTACAGAGAAAGACAAAAACATTACTGAGAAGCTCTTAAAGAAAGTATTCAGAGACAAAATAATTATCATAAATATGAAGCATAAAAAAACCACATATGATACATTCTTTACTGCTTGGGTCATAAGTAGATTAAACTGAAAGAAAAATAATAAGATAAATATAATCATCTATACCAAAATATTTCAAGAAATATGACTAAAGAGGAATATATTCATAAAATTGAATGCTTTCACACCTCTGGTTTCAGATGTACAAATAGTGTACCATTAGCAAATATTTCAATGATCATTTTTAAAAAGTGAAAGGAGAGCTGTGAATGAAGCTGAAGAGCTGAGTCACAACAACTAGAAATCAAAGTCCAGATCAAGATGCAATCCCTAGAGTGGCTTAGCACTGTAAAGACAGGGTTAAAGACTTCTCTGAGCCTCTGAATATAATCAGAATGGTTAGTTGTCATACATTCATTACATATGTATGTTGTTTCTGGCTTATTTCAAATATGAGCCTCTTATAACTTGCATGATCTCTATAAGTTTGCCCAACTAACATTTTAATATAAAACAAATATAAAATTGAAAACATAACTAAAATGACTAAACTTTTTTTGTTTCCATATCTTTGGAATATAGCTACCACAATTCACCCATTTAAAATTCTAGAAGCCCTCAAAACTACTACTGTCACCATAGCTAGATGGGAAAACCCTACTGGTGAAGACACAATATACTTTGGTCCCAGCAAATACAGAAATCATGCTGAACTGATCTGTAAACTTTCTCCCTTTTGGCTACTTTTTATAGTACTGGACCCTAAATACTACAATATCAACCAGCCAAGCAAGACATATGCATGGGTACAGCCCTGGCATGAGCGTTAGGGGGGCAGCACAGTTTTCTAATTGGATCTGGGGGCCTGATCCACAGCTGTGTACTGTAATACTGGCCAAAAGCTGGTGGCTAGGAAGGTCACAGACCCTGTGTGTAGGTAAAAGGGTGAACAGGGACTACTGTTGTTTTGCTCAAGTAACACTGTCAAACTGCCTTGTAAGTAGTTCTGTTTATACCCACAGATTAGTTGGCCATCAAGATCAGAGAAGCTTCTTTTTGCAATGGGCTTAGTCTGTGCAATCCTGGCTAAAGTGGTGAGAATAAGTAACTGTTGAGTGCTCAGCTTTAAATGAGGCATTTCTACCAAAACCAAAAAGTTCAGGGGACTTTGAAGAAGAGAAACAGAGAGGATGTTAAGAGCCAGAGAATGGAGTGAGTGCTGTAAAATACTGTCATCTGGGCATGCTGTGGCTGCTTCCACAGGATCAGCCCGTGGGTAATTCCAACAGAGACTGTGCAGGGCTTTTCAAGGCTCTGCTGCTGAGGAGCTGTTAGCAGATGATGGCTGCTAGAAGGGAGTATGACTTTTCTTCAGGGATGTGGCCACCAGTAGGTTACCCATGCTTGTATAGGCAGTACTCACTTAACTCAATGAGTTATTAAAACGAGGAGGAGGAGGCTGCAAGGGCAGACGGCAGGGAACAGGGAGATGAGTGGGATTGCATGATATGAAATTCACAAAGAATCAATAAAAAGTTTTTAAAAAGCTGCCCAACAACCTGTGATCTGGCAGAAAGTGGAATAACAAACTTGAAGACTGACAGACAGAGATTGTGACACATTGTGCTATAAAAAGACTAGACAGGAAAACATAGAAAAAACTGACAACGTCTCGGAGAAACATGAAAACTCTTCAAATACATTACTAGATAAATAATGAAAGTACTATAAGAGCAGGGGACACAGAGTGGAGCAGAAAAATTATTTTAAAAAATAGCTGAAATTTTCCTAACAGCACCCAATACACCAAATGAGTTCAAGAGACGCCCATCGTTGATGGGCCAATGAACGTCCAAAGTCAAACACAAGAAAAAAGTCTTGAAAACAGCACAAAAACCTACCAGCAGGGGTTGGGGATTTAGCTCAGTGGTAGAGCACTTGCCTAGCAAGCACAAGGCCCTGGGTTCGGTCCCCAGCTCTGAAAAAAAGAAAAAAAACCCAAAAAAACAAACAAAAAAACCCAAAAAACCTACCAGCAAGGAAAATTTTATAAAATGTACAGCTGACTTGAAGCCAAAAAATAGTGGAGTAGCATTTCCAAAGAGCAAAGGAAGAAGCCTGTCAACCACAAATTATGTATCTCACATTCAAAATATGAAGACAAACAAAAGCTAAGTCAGACCAGGTTCTGAAAAAATTCTACAAGTTCTTCAAGTTGAAAGATGATGACCTCAAACACCAGAAACTTGATAAACCAACAAACAAACAAAACAGATAAAAGTCACAGCAGGCAGCACCAGTTATATAGTACAACGGGAGAAAAAAACCACGAGGCTCACGTACTATGAGATTCCTTTTTTTAAAGGCCAGAATATGAAAATCCATGTAGGCAAAAATATAAACCAATAGTTACCAAGCTACTGTAGTGCAGTTGTTATTACAAAGGCAAAATTACATTTTTAGAATTATAAAAGACAATATAGATATTTACTTCTTCTTATACATAAAATGTTTCTCAACCATCCTTTAATACAGATCTTCATGTTGTGGTGACACCCCAACCATAAAATTATTTCACTACTACTTCATGACTATAATTTTGCTATTTTATGAATTATAATATAAATATCTAATATTCAGGATGTCTGATATGCAATCCCTGTGAAAGAGTTGTTAAAACCCCAGAAGGGTTGCAACCCACAGGTTGAGAACGCTGTTATACACCTTTTAAAGACAATACTATAAAACAATACCTACCATTATAACAGACACTACTCTTGAACCTTCAGAGGACAAAGAGTAGAAACAATGGTCTGTGCAGGTCGATGGCTTGAATCATAGCAACAGACACAGGAGAACCAGAAAGATGAGGAACAAAAGCTCTAGGTGTAGACTTGCTCTCCTTTCTTCCAGCAGCTTCATTATAAGTCATACAACCACATAAAGTAATAGCTTTATGTGTTACATAGGTAGGGTAGGTTATATAGGTGACATCTGTAACAATGTAACATTATGGAAAGCTTAAAGGCTAGAGCTAGGAGCACTACCTCTGTGTTTTATGACTGCTTAAATAAGGTGTAGATTTAGAGCCATAGAGCAACCACTAAAAGAAAACTTAAACTCCTAGAGAAAAAAGTACTTGCTAAATGCAAAGACAAGCAAAAATGGATGGATTAAGAGATCCAACTGTGGCAGTGACATTAAATATCAACGTACTGAGCAACTAAAAGACTGTCTAAATCAGCAGCTCTCAACCTGTGGGCAGCAACCCTTTTGGGGGTTAACAACTCTTTCACAGGTGTCACCTAAGATAATTAGAAAACACATATATTTTCATTATGATTCATAACAGTAGCAAAATTATGGTTATAAGTAGCAATGAAAATAATTGTATGGGGGGATCTATATTAAAGGGTTGCAGCATTGTGAAGGCTAAGAACCACTGTTCCAAATAATTGAAATGTACTGTCACTGCAAGAGACACACTTTCAAATACACCTAGACTCAAATATGGTGAAGGTGTATCATGCAAACACAGTACTGATACCAGACAAAACAGACTTTAAACAGAGTGTTATAACACAGAGAGGAACACTTTGAAATGATAAATTATGGGGAAGAAACACAATTATTAAAAGATGGTGCTGATAGCAGGAAGTGAACATATATGACAGAAACTGATACAAATGAAATGAATAATGAATACTTGGAGATTTCAATACCCCACTTTTAATATGACTTAAGAACTAAGCAAAGGGAAGACTGAACAATGATTTAATTGAATTTGACCTCATTCATAGACTAAAACATATCATTCAGCAATAGCAGAACATAAATTCATTTCAGGTACACACACAGTATTCTTCAGGACAGACCGTAAACTAGGCGATACAACAAACTTGAATAGATTTCCAAAGACTTCGATAATATAAAAGATGTGCCTATTATGGTAGGATATAAAATATCCCCTCAAAGGAGATACGTTTAAACCCCTGGTCTGTTGAGGTGCTTGCTGTTTTAGGAGTCTATGGAACCTTTAGATAAGTCTGTACTGGAAGCCTCCACTGTCACTGGAGGACTGGCAGTGAGAGTTGTAGAATGACCCTACTTCTACCCAAGCCTTCTACTTCTTGGTCTATGGCAATATGATCAAAAAGTCCCATGTTCGTGGCACCAGGACTTTAAGACATTGCCATCATACCATCCCTGCCATAACCCCTCCCCAGCCTGTGACCAATACAAATAAATAGTTCCTCCCACAAGTAGCTTTGTGCCTGGTATATAGTCAAGTTGCTAGAAAAGTCACTAAGGCAGCAAACTGGTGTCAGGAATAGGGTTTAGGGATAATAAACTTAACCGTATGGTTTTCAGGCAAGCGTTAGGATATGGTTTGTGAGAAGACTATGGAAGAGTGGGAAGCAGCACTCTAGAATGCCATAAACAGAACTTCATAGATGGTTCTCGTAAGGGTTTGGAAGACCAGAGGGTGATAAAATCATGCCCTGTAAAGGCTAGATTCATGAGATTTCAAAGGGAAACAACTATGTTCTAGTAGCCTCACTTAAGATATACTCCCCATCAACGTCTCCTTCCTGGACTCTGGCTCTCAC
Organism: Rattus norvegicus; assembly: GCF_021556685.1. NCBI lineage: Eukaryota > Metazoa > Chordata > Mammalia > Rodentia > Muridae > Rattus > Rattus norvegicus. The sequence continues at coordinate 59,989,962 of NC_141536.1, read as the reverse complement.
AGAGACTTCAAGTTAAACAAACAAAATAAATATGACATGAGCTTGGGTTTAATTTCTTTATTTTATATGGAATTGCAAGGGATTCAGAAGTCAAAAAAAAAAAAACAGAAAAGGGAACTCATACATCTTAATTTAAAAATATGTGCCTGTGATATACATTGAAGATGATTCCCTCTCTCCCAGAATCAATCAATATCCATTACTTCAGTTGCAAGGGCTAGGGCAATACTAGATTGCTGACAGGTAGCAATAGTGCTGCTGTGAGCTCATGACTGCAATGGCTGCGTCGTGGCTAGAAGATGGCATTACAGCATTCTTCCAATCAGGATTCCTACATTTTCTTTTATTAAATTTGTTCTTTGACAATTTCACAAATGTATATAATGCAAATGATTACTCTCTTGGCTCTCTTATCTGGTTTTTAAAAAGCGGAACTTAGAAAAATGGAGATTCAAAAGGAAAATCTAAGAGACAGGTGGTTTCAATCTTGAAAACTATCAAACATTTAAGGGGCAAATGCCAATTCATCACAAATTCTCAAAAATAACTTATTTTGGGAAGTGACTATTACATTATTCTAATACCATCAGACAAAAAAAATACTAAGAATGGTGTAACATAGGGTCTAACTTCATCACAAAAATAATGATAGGTATGAAAAGTATCTTATGAAAGTAATCAGTATATAATCCAAGCAGACTTCACTATAGAAAGTAACATTATATAATTTATTTGGGATTGTTGGTCACAGAAGTCTCAAAGACCTCCAAAATAACACAAGTTCTTTACAGCCCTTTTGTTGCCCACTAGAAGACTCTATTGCTAAAGATACCACACACCTCAGTTGCAAGATATAGAGCCATCAAGTTGGAACTATAAGTGCTGTAAGAAAAAGCATCAACAGTCTACTGTAGCTGTGACCCCTATGAATGACAAAAACAACCTATCAGGAAAAATATACTCACCTGTGGAATCACTCCGTAAGACGAAACCCATGCTATTGAGTACTAAAAAGCAAATATTTTCATGAACAAATAAAGCCTCATATAAATTGAAATATATTCTCAGGTAACTCCATCATTAAGAGAAACATTGTCAATAAGAGTTACTGGGGATATAGGGATTGGTCATTGGTTAAGAGCATTGGCTGTTCATCCAGAGGACCTAGGTTTGAGTCCCAACACTCACATGGGGCTCACGATCCCAGGAAGCAAAATACCTTCTTCTGGCCTCCACAGGTATTGCACATACATGGTGAACAGAAATACATGCAAAGACACATACACATAAAATTAAAAATAAAGGGGAACAAAAAGAATGGTGTCACCTGATTCTGAATCTGTCCTCTCCCTTTCCTCCCTGTACAAGGCCTATGACTTCAATATTAGAAGAAAAAAATTATATAAATAAAACAAAATGCCCTACAAGCTTCAAATTACCTCAAAGCAAAGATAAAAAGAAAAGCTTCCCTTTGACCTACCACAGTTCTCAACACTAAAGGATTTTAAGTGTGAAAAGGAGTGAAAGGATGCTTAAGCAATCTATCACACAAGGAGTTAAAGGCAGTGGGTACAGTGGCTAACACCTGTAATCCCAGCATTTGGAAAACTGAGTCAAGAGGATTATAAATTTAAGAGCAATCAGAGACACACGGTAAGTGCCAAGCCAGCCTAGGCTGAAGAGTAAGACCCTCCAAAAGCAAACAATCAAAAAGAGAAAGGTAGAGCCACTAAGGACAAGAAAATACATACAAAATGATGCCTAGACCTTCGCACAACAAAATGCCGACGTACTATCTAAAACCATAATCCTATACAGACCCTATAGAGGACCACATATCTATAAGGAAATCTGAAAAAGATGAGAAGCAAGTCAGGCATGGTAGTACATGCCTTTAATCCCAGCACTCAGGAGACAGAGGCAGGTAGATCTCTGGGCTTGAGGCCAGACTGGTCTTCATATAAGTTCTAGGACAATCAGAGCTACATAATAGAGACCTTGTCTCAAAAAAATAAAAAATTACAAAGAAGAAAATGGTAAGAATCAAGAAGAGCAGTACTGATGAAGCCAGGGAGTGTGTGCACAAATGCATTCACCAAACAAAGCAAAGGTATTCGCCTAAACCTACCCACACCCGTCTACCCACAATCTATCTCTACATACCAGACACACCTACACACATAAACCTAATCAATCCCCACAGCTACTACCACTACCATCACAAATAACTAATCTATCATCAAATGCATGATATGATCTCTACCATGTCATTAACAGACACTGTTGTTTGTTCTTTCTTTGTTGTTACTGACAAAGATCAGAACTGATTGATAGGTTATTTCTCCACCAATGAAATGAGCCAATTCAAGCTGGGCTAGAATATATTAAAGGCACTAACCCCAAGAAAGGAGGCAGGGAAGTCACCATGGGAAGAAGGGAGAAAAGAGAAAGGGCACATGTGCAAAGGAGAGACGGGGGGGGGGGGGGGGGGATAACAAAGAAACCAAAATGTCTGGATTATATAGAGAAGAGCCTCTGGGCTGAAAAGTTCAAGGTTGGGGCCAGGGTATGCCAGGTAGGGAATAGTGGATGCCGGGAGAACCTGGAGGCCAGGTCTGCTTTGACATGTAAAATATGCACCCCAGTCCCTTGTCACAGGTCCTAAAACAAACACCAAGGCATGTGCTTACTCAACGGCTTGCAAAACAGAAGGAATTGTACATTTGGAGATCTACACTAGTCTATACAACATTAGCAAGCAAGCAATGGCTATCCCTTACAAAATAAAAGTTTAAATGACAAACTGAAGTTTAAAAGATATGTGAATAAATGGAATTTAAAAAGTTTCTAAATTACCCAACACTATGTAACAAAACACATAATTATAGGAAACCAAGAAAGAAAATGTTCTGTCAGCCTTTCTCCTAATAACTGTGACAGGGTTAAACTGTAATACACAACGTTAAAATATTTAAGCCCTAATCACTAAAAATTTTCTTAGGATTCACTAAACATTTTGAAAACAATAAAATAAAAAAATCACACCTTGAAATATAAAAGACTAAAGTGTAGAAGGAAACCGAGTAAGTTGTTTTCATTATAAAAGCTTTATGAAGTATGACAAAAAATAGTAAGTCATAAAAACTCATTACTCTTTAAATATATTAAGCATACCATTCTTTCAAGTGTGTGGTATCACTGACTCTCACAAAATGAAATCATTAACTCCATATTTCCCTAACAACTTCATAAGTACACCAACCTTCAGAGCCCATGATGAAGTGATGGATATCAGGCCCCGTTGACATCCGAGGGCCTTGGGAGCTTTTCTCTATTACACCTCTAGGTGTTACCATTTTCATGTGAACCACCTGTTCAATACAATGCACAATGTAAATTCCACACATCTGTTAGATCTATGTTTGTACTTGCACACACTCACTTATAATAAAGTATACCTTTATAGTAAAACACTACTGGTTAAATAGTGAGCTAAGCCATAAGTTGTGATGACCTTCAGAATTCTCACACTGTTTAGAGATTTGTACACTGAGGATAAATATAATGATGTTGACATTTTTTCCAACAGTTAGATACCATGACTTAACTGTACTTGTAAGTGTATACTTTTATTAAAAGATTAAGACTTAGAAACTTTTTGTGAGTTCTACTGTGGCCACAAAAACTAAGATACCAGACTTATTAGCATTTTCATAAAAGCAATGTAAATTATGAGCTTCAAAGGACACGCTACAAAGAAATGTAAAAACAAAACATGCTACATAATAGCTCATGCAGTAAGCCTGTTAGCTGTATGCAGAATCTTTGTCCCTTAAAATCTTTAGAAAAAAAAGTAAACTAAATTATACACTGCAGTGGTCTATCAAGTACTTGCTTGACTTATTAAGCTCTTAATAATCTACAACTCAAAATTAGTTTTCTCTACAACTGGATTTAGTTTTAATAAATAAAAAACACTGTAGTTTTTATGTTTCTTAAACAGAATAGCAGAATAGCAAGCATTTTGAAAGAGTTCATGTAAAATACTGGATACTGGTAAATGCTACTATCATGAAATTTATCTGATATTCCTATCAACAGAAGTATTAATAAAAACCCTGAGAAAAGCAAAACAAGAACAATGTTAGGAATATTACTTCAATTAAACAGCCTCATAGATTCTTCTAAAGTACTAACAACTACCAGCATGGTGTTGCCTGCCTATAACCCCAGCAAATGAAATGAAAATAGGAAAACTGCAAGTTCAAGGCCAGCCTGGGCTAAGTAAGTAGCAAGACCATGTAGGAAAATGTCAAGTTAAATAAATATTATCAAAATACTGAAGATTAAAAAAAAAAAAATCATGAAGAACCTACTATCCACCAGATTGGTGAAAATTTCTTTAAATGTTCTTTAATCATATAATAGTTCTAATATACTTATTGTATTTTCAGAAAAGAAAAATGAAGACAGGAAAAGTAAACAAATGCAACAAATGTCACCCAGTATCTAATAAGCGGCCCAGTCACAGCACTGCCGTGCTCCCAGAAGACTGGCACATGTTCAACATGACTGCTTATGTAACTACTCAACAGAGCCTCTTCACTGTACAGAGAAAAAGAGTACCTCCAGAACAAGCAAATGTAAAACCTCCTACAGCAAGAATAACAATGATATCACCCAAAAAAAGACTAAATTCTTGATAAATTTGTAAAATAATTCTTTGAATATTTTAAATTAGATACTATAATGTCTACAACCATTAAATGAGTCACTTTTAAAAGAGTATCCTTAAATATGAACACAGTCATATTTTTAATTGCTTCTACTATACGCAATCAGTATTACTATAATAAAAAATATATATCTTGAAGATATTCCCCATCCAACCCTTAATTTTACAGGCTTTAAATACATTACCCTAGTTCCTAAACACTACTCATTAGACAGTAACTAGGAACAAGTTTACCAGGTCCTCAATATTGCCGTAGACATTCTTCTTCATGCCTGATGCTCGAGTAGATATCCATCCTCCCACAGTGCTGAATTCTAGGGAGTCCGGTTCATGACCTGTACAATAACCACTTTCTTTAAGCTGCAAAGCAAAAATTTTAAATTTTACCGGCAAAGTTGGTCCCATTTCACACAGCACTCAACACATTATATTCAATTCCTTCTATTAGTTTCTAGTATTTTTGACAAATTAAAACCTGTAAAGAAAACTTTTTTCGCCTAGTGCAAAACTTTGATAAAACTGAAAAGGTGTGGGACAAAAACCATTACTCTTCACATCATTTTGTTTTTAAGCCAGTTGACTCGTCCTTGTGCCCTGACCCCTTGAAGAGACATGCTAAATATTTCCGGAGATCAGATTATGCTTAAACAACTGCCAAATTCACCTGACACTTTCAGTAAACAAAACACTTCATCTCTCATTCTCCTCTGCCCTCCAGAAAATCTGAGCAAATCGCCTGGACTAATTCTCCCAAGGAGTCATGTGTTTTAATGTACAGCCATCTGGCCATGCTTCCCCAATGCAATACCATCATTTACTTGTGATGTGGACCAAGCATTCCTGTGCATTAAACAGTCACTTGTTTCTCATTTTTCTACATTAGCTTGGCTTCACCATCTGTACAGCACCTGAGGTTGAATGGATGCCCTTTACTGCAACAACACCAAAGCCATTCCACCGGAATCATTTTAGAGTCTCGGTCATCTCCTGTCAAATGGTACAGACACTGCCATCTGCACCCTCACTGTTGCCTGCACTCAGGTCCATCAATCTGTGTTGACATCTGATAGTCACCCAGTGCAGCAAATGCTCTTATTTCTCAAGTAAGCCCTGCAGAGATGTGGAGTACGTCAGCGATGTTCATACCTAGGGATCATCAAACCGAAGTATGGCCTGAAATCCACAAACTATAAATTGTTAGATTCACATGCTATCAATGCAAATTATATTTTCTAATTTTGCTTCTAGAAAGACAGATTTGAAAGAACATCAACTGTTACTTTTTTCACTAAATATTCAATATATTAAGAGGTTAGTAAGCAATCACAAATAAGTAAGATTAAAATAAAAATTATCAATGTATTAGATGTCTTCCTTAGCTCCATCTTCAATCTATATTGACATTATTTTCTCAATTTTATTATATTAGAAAAAATATAATAAATCCCTAAGATATGTTAGCAACTAAGTTGGGATTTGTCTTGTCACCCTGATAGTATTGGTGCTTCAGGAATATTCAGTGTCAAATTGTACACTTTAAATGACAGCAAGTTATTCTATGACACATATACCTTACTGAAAAAGTATTAGAAAAATAAAACAAAAAAATATGACTCATAATTCGAAAAACTTACTGGCTTGCTCATCATGGCTTGCTCTTATAGACCCCAGGTCCACCAGACTAGAGGTAGTACCATCTACGATGGGCTGGGCCCTCCCACCATCAGTCACCAATTAAGAAAATGACTATAGGCTTGCCTACAACCTGAGCTTATGGAGGCATTTTCTCAGTTGAAGGTCTCATCTCTCAAACCACTACAGCCTGTGTCAAGCTGACATTAAACCAGCCAGTATAGGTGGCCAGACTGCTATGACACTATTCCTAAAAATTTAATAAATATTTAAGTTGATGAAACCTCAGACTTAAAATTCTCCTCTAGTTTGAAATGACAGCAGTCTAACCCTATACAGTCTAATATCAGAGTTAGAAAATAAACTTATACAAAAGTGATCCATAGTGTGACTGAACATGTGACACATATTTACTATTTATAATTAGGATTTATCAATGTGCTGTGATAATTAAAGATTCTTGTAATGCTTATTCTCCCACAAGTTTAGCAGCCATGTTGGAAAGGGAGTTTATTGGAAGAACAGTTTCTGTGCATTGGGCCTTCGATATGGGATGTATAGAGTTACAGGCACGTAACACAGACGAGACGGGGGGTTACAAAATAATCAATATTTGAGAGACAACTGCAAATTTTATCCCCACAACTTCAGCTTTTATAATGCTGCATTTGCAATTCCTATCATACATACAAAGAAAGAAAGCAGCCAGGAGCTGGATATGGCCGTCTACCCTTCAGGAAAGATATCCGCATTGAGGATAAGTTTGGAAATCTTCAGTTATAAAAGGAATGAAGTTTAGTGTACCTGAGTGAAGTAAATGTTTGATAAAAAATTAATGCTGCTCTTCCAAAGGTCCTGAGTTCAATTCCCAGCAACCACATGGTGGCTCACAACTATTTGTAATGAGATCCAATGCCTTCTTCTGGTGTGTCTGCTACAATGTACTTATAGTAAATAAATAAATAAATAAATAAATAAATAAATAAATAAATCTTTTTAAAAAAATAAATGAATGGAAATGAAGTTTTAAATGTGTTAGTTACATTATTAATGTACTTCACTGTAGAAAAACCTTGAGAGGTACTATTATTACCATTTCTCACTGTGGCACAGAAGCACCCGTGCCTGCAGTGGCTGCTGCAACAGATGCATTTGAAGCAAAGAGGTTAGTAACCTGCCTGAGTTCACATGAATAAGATCTATACTTATAGGAAGAGCTAGTAGCTACTTGAAACAAAAACAAAACAAGAAACTATGAAATTATTAATGATGCGATCTCTGGGAAGAAAAAAATTATGCTCATATATCCTCGGATTACTAAACAAAAGAGTTGCCAAAGATGTGATAAAGAAATCCTAAAATCCGTAACCGGCATGTTAGTGACATGCCTTAACATTTAAGCATTCTAAACTCCAATGTAATTCATAAGTTAAAGAAACTAAGATCTGCTGCGCAGCTCGTGTTTGCGTCATTTTAAACCTTCTCTGAGGAATGAACAGGGCACTTTAAGCTGGTTGTCTCATCTGAGTTATAAACTAAATGACACAGGAGTTTAAGGAGACAGCTTCCAGCCAACAGCAGCCACTGCAGGCTTGGGTGCTTCTGTGCCGCAGTGAGAGAAACTCACTAGCAGGTAAAATCTCAGAAGCACTTCCTGGAAGAAATGCCACTTAAATTCCAAGGAGATATGTTCCTTGAATTTTATTTCTAACCTTTAAAAAAAAAAAAAAGGAGGATGCAGAGGAGTCCTGAGCCAGAGGAGTGAGCCGAGAGAACATGGTGGCAGATGTTAAGATTCCTCTCTGCACATATTACAGGTTGTTATGACTATTCTTAAGGGATGGGTGTGACAAGATTTTGTGTTGTCTAGATGGACAAATTAGATCTTATCAATTGGCTCAGGAAAAGAAAAAAAAGAAGGAAAAACTTGGAAAGGTTAAAACACTGCATCAAATGCTATAATAAAGGATGTAAAACTGGAAGCCCAAAAGGCCATTCTTTGTTATTAAAGAAAATAGCTGTCGATAATGTCTCTTCCTTTTAGATGTCTTTCATTAACTATTATCAAAGTTCGAACAAGTCTTTACCTTCACTATCTAAAGTCTTGACCTGTGTGAAGAGTTCTGACAGCACTTAACACGGCTGCTCCGTTTTCAGCAGGGGTGACGCCGTGCGACCGAGGGTGGGCAGCGCCCGAGGGTGGGCAGCGCCCGAGGGTGGGCAGCCTCAGCTGGGCAGCTGTCTGCATTTGCTGTCTGCTACCTCTTCCATGTGTAATCTCACAAAAACCACTCATAAGTGACTTTTAATATTTCAAAAATCTTTCTCAGTATTGTAAGAAATTTTTCAAGAATCAGTGACAAGTAGGAACTTTAATTATCTCAAAAAATAGGGAAAAAAATAAAAATACAATCAATAAGACCACACACTGTCTGTGTCTCGATAAAGGTTCAGGGAAAAACTGCTCTGTAATCCAGTTTGAACACAAAGTGACTGGTGTGTCAACCAACAAATCACAATTCCTAATTTTTTATTATAAAAGCTAGACTACAACCACTGTGACCATAGTTGGGGGAGTTTAAAATCAATTTTTAAATTTTTTTTAGATTCTTATTTTTATATGTATGGGTGTTTTGTCTGAAGGTATGTCTGTACATCACATGCATCATGTATGTCTGTACACCACATGTATGCAGTGCCTATGGAGGCCAGAAAAGGGTGATGGATCCACTGGAACTGAAGCCACAGAGGGCTGTGAGCTGCCACAGGACTGCTGACAACTACACCCAGAATCTCTGGAATACCAATGCTCTAAAACTCTGAACCATCTCTCCAACCCCCAAGAATCAATTCACTTTAACAAGTGCTTGCTTAGAATCCACAAACAAAATTTAAACACTTCTTAAGTACTGAGAAAGAGTAGATGGGCTGGAGAGATGGCTCAGTGGTTAAGAGCACTGACTGCTCTTCCTGAGGTCCTGAGTTCAATTCCCAGCAACCACATGGTGGCTCACAACCATCTGTAATGGGATCTGATGCCCTCTTCTGGCCTACAGGTGCATACATGCAGGCAGAAAGCTGTATGATGTATACATGATAAATAAATAAATGTCAAAAAAAAATGGTAAAAAAAAAAAGAGAAAGAGTAGAAAGAGTAAAGGTTCCTAAAGGAATGCTGCCCTTAAAGCTCCTGCACACACTCCTTCCTCACGGCTGTGATCTTCACCTGGACCCCTCTCTCTCTCCTAACTCTGCCTCACTCTCGAGTCTCATTTTCTTATTAATTGTTAATATTATTATGCCAAATAATGTATTTTATTATGGCATTTTTCATACATGATTTGTTCTTATTCATTCCCTTCTAGTGAAGTCTCATTTTAAATGCCAAACTTCTATGATATATAATTGTCCAAGTTCTTCCCACCTGGCCCCTTTTGATGACACAAACAAGCTAAATTTAGTCTTACTTACCCTGAATCACCCACTGTCTATTTCTCCAACTTTCTATCCCAATATAAGGCCCTTGAGGGTAGGGGACAGTATCTCATTCACTACTGTACTCTCAGTTCTAGTTCAATCTACAACAAAACCTGAGCAAATTCACTGAGTTAACAACGTGTTGTTGACAAGTAGTTCCTTCAGACACAGAATATACCACCGCTTGGGAAAGGTTAATTAAAGAGATAACATACCTGTCTTTCCAAATCTTGTCCTGTTATCCCAGCCTCTACGTGAGCTGTCAGATTGTTCTCATCAACCCAGAGAATCCGGTTCTGTTACAAAGGAAAATAAGTCTCAATCCTTTGAGCCCTAGTGTTTTCTTAGGAAATACCTAAGTTCCAGAATCAAAGCTTCGTAACAAGATAGTAATCAGAAGGAAGGAAAATAAACCCCCTTACTCTGTACTGTGCCATTGCAACAAGAACAGTACCTTGTGCATGCACTGGATAGAAACATACACTCATCTTTATGCTGACATTAAACTAAATGCCACTGCTTAGCTATCTAGTAACTATCTAGTCTTAGTGAGTCCTCATTGATAAAATGTAGACACTAGTGATATATAATAACAGCGTTGCTAAAGGAAGAAATAAGATATTCTACAAAGAAAACAGTATATAGGAAACATCTATTTGCACTATTATTTTTTTTATGATGAAATATTTTTTTTATTAACTTGAGTATTTCTTATTTACATTTTGAATGTTATTCCCTTTTCCGGTTTCTGGGCAAACATCCCACTAACCCCTCCCCCTCCCCTTCTTTATGGGTGTTCCCCTCCCCACCCTCCCTATTTGTACTATTATTAACATAACAATCATATCTAAAACTCAAAAAAAGAACAAAAAAATACCTACTAAGACATTTAAATATAATTCATGGTATCTCTGCACTTAAAAAAAAAAAAATCCGGGGCTGGAGAGATGGCTCAGCGGTTAAGAGCACCCGACTGCTCTTCCAGAGGTCCTGAGTTCAATTCCCAGCAACCACATGGTGGCTCACAACCATCTGTAATGGGATCTGATGCCCTCTTCTGGTGTGTCTGAAGACAGCTACAGTGTACTTATATATAATAAATAAATAAATCTTTAAAAAAAAAAGTCCCAAGGAAAAAAACAGAAACATGCGTAGAAAATAATACAAATTCCTGCCTCATGCTCTAAAAAAGGAACTGCGCCAAGATGGTGACTCACACCTCCATTTCCAGAGATCTAGCCAGGAGGATTAGGAGTTCAAGGTCATCCTCAACTACCCAGTAAGCTTCCTGTCAGCGAGGGCAACACAAGACCTGTCCCTATCTCAAAGGAACTGGAAGGGGGACTGGATACTCTCTGGAATAACTGCACTTAATAAATGACTGTCAATAAAATGTTTTCTGGCATTTTTTTTTAAATTTGTTTATTTATTTTATGAGGGCATCAGATCTCATTACAGATGGTTGTGAGCCACCATGTGGTTGCTGGGATTTGAACTCAGGACCTCTGGAAGAGCAGTCAGTGCTCTTAACCACTGAGCCATCTCTCCAGCCCTCTGGCATTTTTAGTTAACCATACTCATACACATACTACATATGTGTATCTTCTTTTGAATACCAAGGAAGTTTTATTTGTAGGTTTGGCATATTCCATCTTAATAATAATATAAGCTCAGTAAATAATGAAAGGGAAAAACACAACAAACAATACAAAAATAGTAGACTACCTAAATTCTAAAATACAAAATTCTAAAATTTAACACATATAAATAATTGCTTTATAGAGCTATAGTAAGCAATAATATATAAGTTAATATATTTTGCTTTACATTTGACAAAGTACAACACTCCCTCTTGTTAAAAGTATTGGAAAGATCAGGAATTCAAAGCCCATACCTAAACATAATAAAATCAATTTGCTGCAAACCAACAGTCAATATCAAATTAAATGGAGAGATACTTGAAGCAATCCCAATAAAATTGGGGACAAGACAAGGATGCCCACTCTCCCCATATCTATTCAATATAGTACTTGAAGTGCTAGCTAGAACAATAAGACAAGAAGAGATCAAGGGGATACAAACTGGCAAAGAAAATACAAAGATTTCACTGTCTGCAGATGACATGATAGTATACATAAGCAACCCCAAAAATTCTACCAGAGAACTCCTACAGCTGATAAACAACTTCAGCAAAGTGGCTGGATATAAAATTAACTCAAATAACTTAGTAGCCTTCCTTAATACAAATGCTAAACAGGCTGAGAAAGAAACTAGGGAAACACTTCCCTTCACAATAGCCACAAATACTATAAAATACCTTGGGGTAACTCTAACCCAAGTGAAAAAGCTGTATGACAATAACTTCAAGCCTCTCAAGAAAGAAATCGAAGATCTCAGAAAATGGAAGAGATCTTCCATGCTCATAGATTGGCAGAATCCACATAGTAAAAATGGTCATCCTACCAAAGGCAATCTACAGATACAATGCAATCCCCATCAAAATCCTAACAATTCTTCAAAGACCTGAAAAAGCAATTCTTGAAAGGCAAAAAAAAAACAAAAAAAAAAACAAAAAAAAAAACAGAATAGTGAAAACAATTCTTAACAATAAAAGAACTAACTTCAGGGGAAATCACCATCCCTTACCTCAACATCTACTACAGAGCAACAGTGATAAAAACTGCATGGTATTGGTACAGAGACAGACAGGTTGACCAATAGAATAGAATTGAAGACCCAGAAAAAACTTACACTTACACACACTTGATCTTTGACAAAGAAGGCAAAAATATACAATGGGGAAAAAAACATCTTCAATAAATGGTGCTGGTCTAACTGGCTGTCTGTATGGAGAAAAATGAAAATAGACCCATATTTGTCACCTTGCACAAAGTTCAAGTCCAAGTGATCAAGGACGTCCTCATAAAACCAGATACACTCAATCTAATAGAAGAGAAAGTAGGAAAGAGCCTTGAACTCATTGGCACAGGGGGAAATTTCCTAAACAGAACTCCAATGGCTCAGGCTCTAAGATCAAGAATTGATAAATGGGACCTCATGAAACTGGAAAGCTTCTGTAAGGCCAAGGACATAGTCAATAAGACAAATCAGCAACCTAAGATTGGGAAAAAAATCTTCACTAGCCTCACATCTGATAGAGGGCTAATATCTAAAATATATGGAGAACTCAAGAACTAACCGCCAAAAAAAAACCAAACAACGCAATCAAAAAATGGGGTATAGAACTAAACTGAGAATTTACAACAGAGGAATCTTGAATGGCTGCGAAGCACCTAAAGAAATGTTTAAAGTCCTTATTTATCAGAGAAATGCAAGTCAAAACGACCCTAAGATTCTACCTCACACCAGTCAGAATGACTAAGGTGACAGCACATGTTGGCAAGGATATGGAGAAAGAGAAACACTCCTTCATTGCTAATGGGATTGCAAACTGGTACAACCACTCTGAAAATCAATTTGGAGGCTCCTTAGAAAATTGGAAATAGACCTACCCAAAGACCAACCACTCTTGGGAATATACCCAAAAGATGCCCCACCGTGCCACAAGAGCATGTGCTCCACCATGTTCATATCGTCCTTATCTGTGAGAGCCAGCAGCTGGAAACAACCCAGATGTCCCAGGACAGAAGAATGGATACAGAAAATGTGGTTCACTTACACAATGGAGTACTACTCAGCTATTAAGAACAAGGACATCCTGAGTTTTGCAGGCAAATGGATGGAACTAGAAAATATCAATCATCCTGAGTGAGGTGACTCAGGCCCAAAAGGACATGCATGGTATACACTCACTAATTAGTGGATATTAGCCAAAAACAAACAACAACAAAAAATGTACGGAATACCCAAGACACAGTCCATAGAACTCAAAAAGGTCCACAAGCAAAGGGCCCAAGTAAGGATGCTTCAATCCCACTTGGGACGGAGAAGAAAGCAACCACAAAGGGGAAGGGACCTGGGAAAGAAAGGGAGGGGGAGCATGATCTGGTATTGGGTGGGAGAAAAGGACTGAAGCCCTGAGAGTCAGCAGAAAGAATGGAAAGAGGTAACCTGGGAGGTAGGAGGTTGGGGGAACCTTCCAGAATGTATCAGAGACCTGAAAGGTAAGAGACTCTCAGGACTCTAGGGGGAACCCTAGATGAAATGTCCTACAGTGGGGAGAGGGAACTCGTAGAGCCTACTTCCATCAGAAAGACAGGGCATCAAGTGAGGGATGGGTTTGCTATCCCACAGTCAAAACTCTGACCCATAATTGTTCCTGTCTGAAAGAACTGCAGGGATGGAAATGGAGAAGAGCCTGAGGAAAAGAAGGTCCAGGAACAGGCCCAAAGTGGGATCCAGCTCAAGGGGAGTCCACAAGGCCTGACACTATGGAGCACTCATAAAAGGGACCTCCATGACTGCTCTACGAAAAACCCAACAAGCAGCTGAAAAAGTCAGATATGTGCACCCAACCAAGGAACAGAAGCGGCTGACCTCTGTGGCTGAATTAGGGAAAAGCTATAGGAAACTGAGAAGGAAGGCGACCATGTAAGAGGACCAGCAGTCTCGATTAACCCAGACGCCCAAGATCTCTCAGACACTGGATCACTAATCAGGCAGCATACACCAGCTGATAGGAGGCCCACAAAACACAATACAGCAGAGTCTGAGTTCAGTCAGAGAAGATGCACCTAACCCTTAAGAGACTGGAGGCCCACAGAGAGTTTAGAGGTCTGTGGGCTGGGTGGGGTGAGGACATCCTCATGGAGAAAGGGGGGGGCAGGGAAGAGGTATGGGATGTGGAATAGTCAAAGGGTAGACCAGGATGGGAATAAAATCTGGAGTGTAAAAATAAACAAACAAACAATATATTTTGCTTTAATATATAAAACTTAATTACACTACAAGACAATAGCAATTTCAACATAACTAAAATACATTCAAGCTTTGGGTCTTATAGCAGCTAAAATAACAGTACTTAACTGCAGAATAAAAGACAAAGAATTTCATAATTTGATGGAATCTACATACACCGTATTCATCAATCGACTGCCTCTTGAGGTAACTACATACCTGCTCTAACATATGTCCTGCACCCACTGAGGTTGAAATATCTTTTTTGGTAGAAAAACCTAATGAAAATATATACCTATGCTACATTCAGAACGCAATACACAGCTCAAGACAACAGAAAAACAGGGGATGAGGGTGTAGCTCAGTCTGTGAGTGCTTGCCTACTGCATGAAGCTAAGTTCAGCCTCCAGTACAGCACAGAACTAGGCATGCTGGCACACACCTCTATGTCAGTGCTTGGGAAGTAGAGACAGCAAAGTCAGGAGGAGTTCAAGGTTATCTCTGGCACCACAAAGGATACATGAACATGTATCAAAATGATAAGCCCAAAGCATACACAATTTGATGTGCTGATTTTAAATAAAATTAAATACATTTTAAAGAACACATTGCCATATCTAGCTATAAGATAAGCTTTCTGTGGAGGAGAGGGAAGCACAGAGAAAGGGAAGGAGGGGAGGCAAGAGGAAAGAAGAAATCTACTAGATTATATATATATATATCTCCAGGGCCTGGAAGAATAGTTAAATGACACCAAGGAAGAGCAGTAGATTAATTCAAACTATTCCATTCCATACTACAAATAATCTAATTTCCTCAAATCAGTAATGTTGGGAAAAACTAATGTACACTTCCAGATAGAAAGAGACCTAAAGAGAAATATCCAAAGTTAACAAGGTCCTTTTCTAGAGCTCCATTAGAACTAATCGACTAACAGAAAGTATAACTTTAAAAATAAGTGTAGACTATATAAATTAGCATAAGAAAATGACTTTGACTTGACAAGAGTGACAAAAATACAGTAGTTAAATGAAAAAAAGACCTTTCTAGAACAGAGAGAAAGAAGTTGGTACAAAGTAGAACATCAAGATTTGTTTTTGAAAGTTCTAGAAAGTCAAAGAGAGCAATGTAATGAAGCATTCATAACCATTCACTCTGGGCAGAAGCACAGGTACCTCTTCCTTGCTGTTCAAACAAGATTCAAATTAAAAAACTCACACAAAGTTGCTACTTGGGCCTACTACTGATGTATGAAGGTAAAATTCCACCAAGGTTAAAACCTTAACATGAACAGCACTCACACTTTGTAAGAGCAAGCTCTTCTCCCTATCCACAGCAAATGTGCAAAAGAATCCCTTTAAGTCTGGGAGGCAAGTAAGTACACATTACTCAAATTCACATAACTAGGAATTATTTTTTATAATAACAGACATCAAGTTATCCACAGTCTCAAATTTGACAGTCGTCATGTGCTAACTTGGCACGACAGCACTGAGATCTGTACCTTAGAACAGGGAGCTTAGCTTCTGATACCCTCAACGTGCAGCTAAAATACAGTATTAAGAAAATGATGTTTTAAGCAGAAAGCATAATTAGAATATCACATACCATTTGTGAAGTATCCAAAGAAATTATTGTTCTTGTCTCATCTGCAGGGCACATCAGGCCATAGGATACACTCGTTCCCCCTGTCAAAACAGGAGACGAAAACGTCATGTTGAAATATTTTGCTGCTGCTACATTTCTGGAACAAATTCCTAGTACACAAAGCACAGATGGGCCTGCTGGCACTGACACCTATTTCCACTTTGCAAAAGCTAACACACTGAAAAGTAACTCGCCTTCATTTTGTGCTGAATGACAAACGCAGACTACTGTGGGACTGAAATCAGTGGTTCCATCCCTAGATGTGACACACTCATGGAAAGGCCTAGCAATTTGTACAACTCCCAAACATAATCATAGCAAAGATCTAAGCTAACAATCACCATGAAGAGGAAGCTTAAAAAAGACAAGTCCTGAACAACTAGAAGCACCATCAACTTCTTCCTACCATAATTACATGATTGTCTTTCTGTTAAAGTAACAGTCTTATGCAAAAAGCTTTAATAAATTAAAATAAAAATAACCCAAATGCCCAGATCATGGTATTAAAAAGCAAAGTTTTATATTCTTTAGTGAAATGTGATGGTAAAATAGGCTAAATAATATGTTGAAATATCTAAACAGTATACTATTTCCTCTTAACATAATTTGTCAAGGGATAAACGTCTTACTTAACAAAGAATACAATATTTTAAGTTTTTAACTACAATCATCCCATATCAATATAAAAATTTAATTGCTATTCCCATACAGTCTATGTGGAAAAGAAACCTCTGAGAGTCAACTTCCAGAAGAAGTAATCTGTACACATCAGCTTAATTTCACCAGGTAAGAATGCCAACTGCAAGTGCAGTACTTGCAATTGGAAACCACCACTTGCTTACAACATCATTTTCAATAAAAGAAAATTTCATAGTAAGTGGCACTGTGATGTCTTTGTCACTAACGAAAGGGGCAGTATCAGTTGGAAAGGGAGTCTGGGACCCCTAGAGTTGCTGAGGTCTAATTTCTATTCACCAATGCCAATACAAGTAAGTGAAGGTTGGGGGCTGGAGAGATGGCTCAGTGGTTAAGAGCACTGACTGCTCTTCCAGAGGTCCTGAGTTCAATGCCCAGCAACCACATGGTGGCTCACAACTATCTGTAATGGGATTGATGAGGCCCTCCTTCTTGTATGTCTGAAAAAAGCTACAATATACTCATAAATATAATGACTACATCTTTCTTAAAAAGTGAAGGTAATTTCCTTTGGCTTATTAAAATCATGCAGTCAACAACAACAAAAACTCAAGATCAACTTACTTTATGATTAAAAAATAACGCTAGCTTTGTGTAGTAAAAGGCCCTGACTAGCCATGACTGCACTAGTGAACTTGAATTCTAGTGTTCTACAATCATTCAGCTTCTCCAAAGGTGACATCAGGTGCCCTGAAAAACTAAAATGATCCCCACAGACTAAAAAGCTAATTACTAAATGAACATTTTCTTCTTTAGTATTAAAGGCCATCTTTACCTATGATCCATACAGAAAAAAAGACATGAATTTGAGGTAAACAACATCTCAAGCAGTTTAGTATTTACAACACAAATGATGACATAAACCAATGTTTTACAATTACTATATTATAATCACAAAAATGCTTGTTTTCAAGGGAATATAAATAAAATACAAATACTTTAAATAGGACAAATTTAATCATAATAAAATTGAAAAACACAATACGTACCACCAATTGGTATGATACAAAGGTTATATTTGCACGCTAGATTCACAATCTTAACTACATCATCATGACATGCTGTTGAAAGAGGAAACTGTATTAACTATAGGTACATAAATAAAATCTGCATATTATTACAAACTAAAAGTCAGTAAAGCTCTTAAACACCTAACTTTTCTTTATTTACTCATACCATGTTAAATGTTTGTAAACAAGATTCCTTTTAACTCTGTTTTTAACAATTCAAACTTAAGAAAAAGTATAAAAATATACTTCATGTCACAATCCCAAACATTAACATCTCATACAAGGAAGATCTAATTATCAAAACCAATCAAATAACATAGACAAAACACTCTACAGTCCTTCCTCTAATGTCCCACTAACATCCCTTTTTGGACTAGAGTCAAACCTGACATCACACACTGATTCCTTGACTTCCACATCAATGACACTTCTGAGGAACTTTAGGCAGTTATTCAAACAAAGCTCTTAGTTCGTTTCCCTAAAATTAAACAGGGACTGAACAGTCGGTAGGCATCTCACGGCAGTGGGGCTATGCCTTTCTTACTTAGCACAGTATAGCCAAAGACGTGTCTCATTTCTCGGAATCTTAACTTTGATCACTTGGTTAGGTAGGTACTATCAGCTAGGTAACCCTACTGGAAGGATGTTTTATCTCCTGTTTAAATAAATAGCAATATTCAAACTATGAAAACAGTATATTTCACATATTTTCACCCATTAATTTTAGCACTACTGTTTAATTCCAAAAAAAAAGAAAATTAGTAAAATCTAGTGCAGCACAAAAATCCCTTTCCTCTGTATATAACTAAAGCTATCTAAAGAACAAAGCTCTGAGGAAGACTTTTATGTCCATAAGGGTACTACTCCAGCTGCCCTTGGCACTAGGACATGAGGGGGTTTTAAAGAGGAAGCAACATGGCAGGGATTACTTAACATTGTATCACATGGAAGACAAAGTTTTGAGGTAACTAAAGGAAACTAAAAATTTGTAATATTAACTGCTAAGATTCTAAAAGAGAAAAAAGGGTATTAGGAAAAACAGACAAACTGATATTTATGTAAGCACATAACTTGTTTTACAAATGTTATAACTATCTCAGTTTGCATAAAGCTGTAAATACTTAGCCTTTGTATAGTTCCACTGTGGGACAGGGTGATTTGATGGGGATTAAACCTAAGACCTTGCATATGCTAAGCACATACTCTACCAAGAAAATGCAGGCTCACTGCAATTTTTAATCAAAATCTATTTTTAGTTTTCAGATTAAAATTTATAAAGCTTACTGTTAGTAGTGTAAAAGATAATGAATGTATGATGGTTAAGAAATGGCTCCATGAATATTAGCACTTGCTTTGCAATTCTAAGGGCCTAAGATCAAGTCCCCAGCACCTACATAAAAAGCCAGGCATGGATGCACACACCTGTAACTGTAGCACTGGGTGGATGGGAGGCAAAGGCAGATGGAGCCTAAGAGCGCAGCAGGCCTAGCAGAAATGTTAAGTTTCTGGTTCAATAAGAAACCTTCTCTTAAGGCAATAAGGAAAGAGAAAAAAAAAAAAAAAAAAACAACAAATAAACAAAAAACAAAAAAAATGGTCCTGCTTCTGCATGGAGGTATACAGGTACACATACACATACACACACACACACACACACACACACACACACACACACACAACACAGATACATGCATGTTTATGCACCATACATATATATACATGGGGGGTAGGGGGGAAGGGAGAGGGGGGAAGAGTGTCAGAGACAGACAAGCACACAGAGAAAAACAGAAATAGAGAAGACTAAGAATAATTTAAAAAAATACCACTATCTGTTAAAAAAAAAGTTAAGACAAAATGAATTCTATGAATGTTAACTTATTTAAGAGCCTTCTTTGACTGTGCTATCAGAAATCACCCCTTTATCCCACCACCCACCCTTTTATATGGTATCTTCTTTGTATTTCTCTGTAATGGTTAGCACAATCCAATATGTTATATACTTATTGGTACTCCCTCACTAAATCCCATTGCACTTGAGAACAGGGGTTTTCCTTCTTATGGTCAATACCTAGCTGAGGTGTTCATAATTTGGTCTGTAGCACACTGAAAATAATGCACAAATACTAACTACTTGCAGAATTTGCTTTGGGATTTGGCTTTTAAGATAGGCTGATTCTAAACTCACAGCATAGCCAAAGGTGACCTGGGGCTCCTGACCCTCCTGCCTCTGCCATCCAAGTGACAGGATTACAGAATTCATGACACCCAGCTCAAGTGAGATTAACTTCTTTTCTTAATTTTCAATTTTATTTTATGTGTATTGAGTGTTTTGCCTGTGTGTATGTCTATATAATGTGTGTATACAGGGCCCCCAGAAGCCAGAGAGATGTTTGATTTCCTGAAACTAGAGATAACAGCTGGTTGTAAACTGCCACATGGATGCTGGAATAGAGCCTGGGTCCCCTGGAAGAGCAGTCAGTGTTTTTAGGCATTGAGCCATCTCTCTAGCCTCAATTAAAATAATAATAATAATAATAATAATAATAATAATGTTAGTGGTAGTGGTGTTTGTGTGCATGGTAGGGAGTACATGTGTGAGGTCAGAGGACAGTTTTATGGAGTTGGTTCTCTTTCCACCTATATGTAGGTTTCAGGGACCAAATTCAAGGGGTTAAACTTGGGTTGTCAAGCTTACCAAGCAAGTCCCACTATCTTCTGAGGATTCTCAGTAGCATACGAAGTTAATTTTGCTAATAAAAATTTTGGGTTTTACACACATGCACAAGAGTGGAAGCATAGTTACATCAGTGCATTTAAACAAAAGACATCCACACTATGTGACAGTCACGATGGTAAAAGGTCCTGCCTGAAGGACAGACCTCCAATCAGGAAAGCTCCATATAATTAAAGTCCTTAAAGGCAACTACCATAAACTTCATAGATATTTATGCATACCTCCACTTGTGTGAAACTCTATCTCCACATCGGGAACTAAAATGACAATGCCTCAAAATGCACTGTTGCAAACTACAATGTTCTCTCAAAACTTGCTCTCATGCAAAGAAAAACTAAGTTTTAGTACCTTCATTTAATTCATATTAAAACTAAATAAATTCCTCAGAGAAATGGTAATAGAAACAAACTATACTAAAATAATATGAAGAGTTAAAACAACTTACTTGGCCATACAACTATATCAGGAATCCGCTCAAACATCCCTTCTCTGAGCAAAAATATCTCATGAAGACAATGACCTGTTTTGTTGTTTAAAAAGAAAAACACAAAACAATTTAACTTACAGGAAGCTTCTAAATAAAGACAGAAAACCAATGAAAGCAGCCCATGTGAGCAGCCCAGTATGAACAACACCTGCACAAGCAGTATAAAGTGAGCAGCCCCAGTGTTAGCCACACCAGTGTGAGCAGCCCCAGTGTGAGCAGTGTGAACACAAGCAATCCCTGGGTGACCAATACCAGTCTGAGTAACACCAGCATGAGCAGCCCCAGGATAAGTAGTTCCAGTGTGAGCATCCCAGGGTAAGCAGTTCCAGTGTGAGCAGTTCCAGAGTGAGCAGCCCCAGTGTGAACAGACCCAGTGTGAGCAGCCCCAGTGTGAGCAGCCCCAGGGTGAGCAGCCCCAGGGTGAGCAGCCCCAGTGTGAGCAGCCCCAGGGTGAGCAGCCCCAGTGTGAGCAGCCCCAGTGTGAGCAGCCCCAGGGTGAGCAGCCCCAGGGTAAGCAGCCCCAGTGTGAGCAGCCCCAGGGTAAGCAGCCCCAGTGTGAGCAGCCCCAGTGTGAGCAGCCCCAGGGTGAGCAGCCTACCGTGAGCTCTAAACACACGATCATCTGCGTCTTGTGAGTAGGAAATATGAGCTTCTTTAAGTTCCTGAAGGAAATCTTCATTCACAATAGAAGGAGGTGCTTCACTAGGATTTATGGATGGCTAAAATATAAAATTGATAACTTTGACTTATTTCTAAAAATAAATTTGATCCCCTCCCCTAGGAAAATGATTATAAGATATAGATATTTTTAACATTCAATATATGATGTATCAAGTACTAGATCCAACTTGGTAACAGAGGCAAAGTACAAATGATTTGGTTACTTATATCCCATGATATATATAACAGGGAGACTATGCTTCTTCTTTATTTCTGTGACTGGCCCCTTGTTACTAACAATAAAGACTGTAATCAACAATAGAGAAGACATGAAAATCTCAAACCTTCAGTCTGACTAGGTGTGCTTTACATTAAAAATTTTCACCTGTAGATTACCATTGCCTACTCCTCAATGACCATTTTAAAATGGTGCACAGAAACTCTTATTTTAAATAATAAAACTATTATTATTGGATAGTTTAAAAATGCATGCTTAATATACACTTAGCATTCGATTTCAGTTGGTATCTTAGAGCCTAACCTTCAACTGTAAAGTTGAACTACACAGTGTTACTCAACCTCCCTGAGTCTCAGCTTCTTCACATATTAATAAGAATAACAACCAAGTGTGTAGGGCTACTGTAAGAAAGCAGATGAGTTACACTAATTAAAAGCCCTTAACAGCATGTCAAACATATACAACTAAATATAAGGAAAATTAATACAGTATTTGGGGTAAAGAATCTCTAAGAAAATATAAACAAAAGTGATATTTCTATACTCTCTTAATCTCTTAAGGTACTATATTCATTCAGATAAATACTAATTTTACTCCAAAGAGCCAGGCTATTCTAAGAACCATGGGAACAGCAAATAAGAGTTAATGGAGATGAGGTGAGGATGAGGGATGGGAGGCTGTGGTCTTACCTTCGTAAATTTATCCTATAGTTTCCAAAAGGAAATAACCAAACAAATCCCAACAAATATTCTGCCTAGCATTTTAAATTATTAAAACAGCAAAGCAGTTACAACTGTTGCAAGCCATTATGTGGGCACTGGGAACTGAACCCAGGTTCTCTGTAAGAGTATTAAGAGCTCTTACTTGCTGAGCCATTTCCAGCTCCTAGAAACAATCGCAAGCTGAATATAGTGCATAATATCACGTAAGACAGTCCATAATTACGGGCTAGACTATCCAACTGGCTCTCCAGTTGGGATATTTCATGTATTGCAAAATAACAATAAAAAATGACAACATAAAGAAATGCTAAATATTTCACTGGCTTCACAAGATAATTATTCTGAACAAATGTAACAAATTATGACAATAACTAATTGCTTAGGCATAAAAAACACAACATATTATAGCTATTATTTATTTGCTTACTTTAGAGGTAGTTTTATGCTCCAGATTTACTCCAAGGGTGTTTTGGATCCAGTCTTTCAAAGTTGGTAAAGCCAAGCCACTAAGAGGGTACCTAAGGCACAAAGTAGATAAAGAATGCTAGAGAGAGGTATCTTTATCTGAAAGTGAAGCTCACGTCCTACGTGTAGGAACGATCAAGCATTCCTAAAGGCTTCAGCAGCTACACTGCCTGTGTACTAAACACTGTCATTCCAGAGTACCCAGACCCTGCTTCCATGTACACAAGCTTTGGAGAGAGGGAGACTGACTACCCCTAACGTGACTGTGCCAAGTACCCACCTTCCCCATGCCCAGAGCTTACACAATACACCTATTGTTCCTCTCCCTCATGTCTTTGGATCAGAATTCAACAATCTAAGAAATGAAGCCTTAAGGAACCCATGCTGGGTCTAGTAGCGGTAGTGTAATCTTCCAGTCTCTAAAACTAGCAGATAAGTTCTCTAATTCTATTACTACCTAAATCAGCGGTACTCAACCTATAGGTTGTGACCTGTTTGGGAGTTGAATGACCCTTTCCCATGGGCCACATATCTGATGTATATTATAACACTAGCAAAAGTACAGTTGTGAAGTATCAACAAAGACTATTTTATAGTTTGGAGGAACTGTATTAGAGGGTCGCAGCTTTAGGAAGGCTGAGAAGCCCTGCCCTAGAAAACAAGTCTCCAGCAGCACTATTGTGTCCTCTTTGCTCTTAATTAATCTCTAAGATAACCATAAAGGTGCTATGCTATCTTTCATTATAACCCAAATCTAAGTGTAAATTACAAGACTTATATAAAAGTCACTTCCATTAAATCAAAAGCAATGGAGGACCAGGGGTGACTCCTTGGATCCTGATTCAGAAAACTACCTATAGAGTCATTTGTAAAACAACAGGGGTGATGAGAATATTGACTAAATAATTAGATATTATAACAAACTTGTTACTTTGGAAGTGTGATAATATTATTAATGAGTGACTATAAAGGCTTAGTTTTAAAGATATAAAAGTATAGGTATTATGATGACATCAGAATTTAAAATATTATAGGATAAAAAGAAATTATAGCAAATGGTAACTTTTGCTTAGAGGAGGGGCAATCATATTATCATGCCCTTTCTATATTATGTTTAAAAATATAAGAAAAGGAAAAGAAGGAACAACATGAAGTTAAAAGCGAGATTACCTTTTCCCAGTCAGCTCAACCTGGCCCTTCTTATTCAGTAAGAACTTGGAATCATTATAGCCCCATCCATTCCATTTCATAAGTTCTTGCCTAATGAGGAAAAAAACACATGTATATATACACACATACACACGCTGTCCCGGTGCTAGTGGTGGCTCAGCAGTCGACAGTGTGATACTCATACAGAGGACTTGAGTTTGGCAATCAGGACCCACATGGCGTGACTCACAACTAACTAACTACCTGGAGAATCCAACGCCTCTGGATTCTATGTGCACAGCACACACCTATATACAATGCTCTCGGGCATGCTCATGTGCTCGCTCACTTGCTCTCTCCATCTTGTGTATAACTGATTAAATTTCATTTTATGAGTTTCTACATACTCATACAATCAGCAACTACCACCATTCCCATACTTAATACTAAGAAAATAGGTAAAATCACAAGACAAACACCAAGATCAATTCACTTATTACAGACTTTAGACGCTAACCTCATACTTGAGCCCTTTTTTCTTAGTATTCTTTCCAAAACATCTAAAAAAATTAACTTAATTAGCCTCACAATAGGTATTCATGTTACCAACATTGCTGGTGCAAAATAAAAGATACTACAAAAAATTTATCTTATTCCCTTGTTTCAGTCTTTTCATGTTCAGTTTGTCTCTTACAACTAGTATTCGCGCGCTCTCCTCTCTCTCTCTCCCTCTCTCTCTCTCTCTCTCTCACACACACACACACACACACACACACATGCTCCAAAAGTAATTTTTAACTCTTTTAAAAAAGACTTGCTAAACATTTCAAAACCAAACAATATATCATTGGTTTTAATTTTCGCAATCATTTAAAAGACCTTATGCCCATTACTAGCTGGAATAAAAATGGAACCATGAAAATGCCTAAGTGTTAGCAACTGTAAATGCAGTCACTGAGTGAGCTGTCATGCTTCACAGTGAGCTACAACCAACAAATGCAATGCACTCAGAAACGAGATGAGAGGCGTGGCCTTAGAAGAAGACTTTCATCTTAAGTACTGAGTAGGGACACAGCCCCGCATGCTCGAGTTCTGGGTGTGGTCCCTAACAGTACAAGTAAATAAGGGTAAGATGGATGCACTGGAGCAGGAAACGGACTTCTACATGTGCTAGGAAAACACAGGAATTCTTAATAGTTCTGCTATAATGAAATAGACCAACTATAAGGTAGTATGACAGGTAAGTGATGAAACATTCACAAAGAATCAACCTCTAAAAAAGCTTTTTTAAAAAGGTAGTTTGACTACTAGCAGACATGTAAATAAAACAGATTAAAATATAAGTGCTACATTTTAGGCCCTAAATCAAGTCTTAACAAGTTAGAAAGAAAAAAATGTATATCTTATTAGATAATAATGAGCAAGAAAAACTATAGACACTCCACGAACAAACGAAAATTGAGCAATGCACTCTTGTGTAACTGGAGAAATCAAGGAGGAAATTTAAAAATCCCCAGACTCAAATAAAAACAAAAACCAAACCCTACCAGAAACTCTAGGATAGAGCAAAGGCAGTTATGAGAAGGAAGCTTAGATGTCTCTACTAATATCTAAACCTCAGAGCGCACTCAGACTTAGTGAACTCAGAAAGGAAACAACAGACCAAGCCTGAAAGCGGTAGAGAGGAAATAATAAAGACCAGGGATGAAATTAATAAACAGAACTAAAGATAACTATGCCCCCAGGGACATGGTGTTATGAGACGGTAGAGTCCATAGTAGGCGTAGGAGGAGGTCTAGAGGCATGAGGGACGTGCCCTAAAGGGGACTGTGCATCCCTGGTCTCTTTCTCACAGCCCGGACACAGAATCATTAATTCGCTTTGCCAGTCACAGAAGGAAACCTCCAAACCATGAGCCAAGACAAACCTCTTAGCACCTGCCCCTGATTCTCCTCCTCTGTGAAAGGCTGCAAGTGCCTTGATGTGAATTACAGCTTCAACATTTGTAAAAGAGAGTAAAAGCTTCACGTTACAAAATCCAAATGCTAAAAAAGATCCTTAGAAAGTGTCCTGCCCCACATTTTCCGGATAAAGAAGTTTACCTAGAGAACATTCAATCCAGTCTCCTGACAGTATCTTAAACCTGCTAAACTATACCCCCAGGTAATCAAAGTAATTTTAAAAGCTGTCTTTGCAGCATGTTAATATTTTCTCAAAGGCATTATTCTAAAGTCCTACTGTGGTCATTCTGTGCTGGGCCTGATGGAAACATCTAAGAATCAAGGAGCAGCTGTGTCAGTCAATCTGGAGCCTGATGTCTTCCCCATTACAGTAAACTCTGCCGTTTGGAATAATAATCTCAAGGCACCAGGAAAACTGCAATAAAGAATAAAAAATCCTTAACTTTCCCAAACATTCCAATAAAAAGAAGTTGTTCACAACTAAACCAGAAGTAAATTAGTATCATGTCTCAGGCATTCAAATTCCTGAAGCTAACCATACCAAATTTGATGTTGTCAAACCTAAGACTCTTCCTACTGCCAAAAAGAAGGTTGCTTGATTTTACCCTATTAAAACTGTTTTTACAAACTTGCAGAACCAAGTGGTACAAATATGAAAAGAAAAAATTACTTGTTGCAGCAAAAGAAAATGGGTATTTACAGAATAGCATCGCATATACACAAGGTGGCAGTATTCTCCTAGGAGATGTATGGTTTGCAAACTCCGTTTTTTCCACCCCAGGCCTATTACTCAGTCACTAGTTGAAATACTGTATTTAGATTTAGTATTGCTACTACTAATCCATAAGAAGTTCTTTTATTTAGTCTTAAATGAGATCTCGATTTTGAGTCTGCCCCTGGAGAGAAATCATCAGATCCCCACTCCTCTTCAATAATAAGTCACAAGATTCTGGGTTTAGTGCACGGCTTGTACCATTACTTTTTCTAAGCATGGTATTCAAAATGAGGAAAAGGAAAAAGTTATCTCACCTACTTTTACTCTGGGGTAACAACTTTTTTAAACATCAATTAGCTAATAACTTTTAAATCTTTTCTGATAAAATTCTAATAAAAGATGTCTTACTTCTTTCTCAACTCAGAACTGTGAGCTATCTGCTACAGTCTGAAATGAGAAAAATAGCTTTGGGAAAAGTAAAAAGAGAAATGCCACTAAAGCCTCAGCGCTGGCGGAGCTAACCAACCTCAGTGACGGCCACTTCCAATACAGTCAATCCCACATGGACACAATGAGCGGAAACCCACCCTCCTCAAGATTTTCTAGTTCAGATCTTTATAAAGACAGATCTACTCTGTGACTGACTCAGTCAAGACTAGTACAACCAAAGAGACTGTGTGATATAAGAGGTGATGAGAAAGACAGCAACACATACACACGCCTTGAAAAAAATACAGTATAAGAAGTTCCCATAGACCAAGAGATGGTGACAAATGCCTGTAATGTCAATAGTCAGGAAGGTCAGACAGGATCAGAGCTTAGTCTAAGGTCAGCCAGGGATGGGGGGGAAGGGAAAATGAGGGAAATCCTACAAATGAAGTTTTATTTCCACCAACTTCTTTATTAAAAAGAAAAATGAAGTGGAATTCTCACTAGAAATGTAAAGATTAAAAGGGGGAAAAGGTATAATACTTTTATTCTATTTAACTTAAAATGTAGGTCTTTTGAAATAAATTTAAAGTCATCTTCATACTAGACTGCCAACCCTACAAAATTATTCTTAAAAACTCAGTAAGAAGGCTTTCGAAAATGTTCACAATGTACACTGCCTGAATCTGACAGTGAAACAATAGGGAGTTAATATAAAAAGCTTGGCACCATATACAACAGTTTGAGTTATTTTAGAGAAAACCTTAACAATAATCTATATATGCTTGGTTGTGAGATGTGACATCTGACTTATAAAATAAAATGACCATTATTAGGTTTTGATTAGTATCTGAATCATGTATTATTTCCTGTTGTCTGATATAAAACTCACCACCCTACCTTTATCAGATTATACTTTTATTTCCCATACAGAGAAGGAACAGCATCAAGCACTAGTTGTGCTTTCTGTGCACGACTGTGCCATCTCTGAATATTCCTGAGAGAACCTCCACTTGCAAAACCTGAAGTCTAATTCATCACAGAACTAGAACTGTGGAAAGCGTCCATCCAGTCAATGAGCTGGGAGCACAGTGCAGGACAGAGCAGACAAATCCACTGGGTCCCAATTTGGTGGGGATAAATATGCTATATGATCTAAATGATTAATTCCAGGACTCCGCCAAGATCAGGGTTCTAGAATAGTTCAACAAGATAGCACTCTTGCCACCTATCCAAAATGCCTCATGACAAGCCTTGCACACTACCATGTCATGCTTTAGTGCATGCCAATTTCCGTGGATGCCCCTAGTTGTGTTTCAGTGCTGGCTGCCAAATTTAGTCCTCTGATGCAGTAAGCTGTTAGTTTGCTATTTGTTGCCAGTCTATACAAACTTAAATATGGGATTTAATAATAAAGAGAATTGTTACCAAAAACATGGAGGTGTACTGGAGAGATGGCTCAGCAATTAAGAGCACTAGTTATTCATCCAGAGGGCCCGGATTAATTCCCAGTACTCAAATAAAGGTTCACACCATTGGTAAGTCCAGTTCCAGGGATTCAATGCCCTTCTCCAGTCTCCACAGACATTGCATGCATATGGTGTACAGCCATACATATAGGCCAAACACCCAGTTACATAAAATAAAAATATTTTTAAGGTTTTTAAAAGGAAGAAAAAAACAAGTGCCACTACTAAGCAACTCTGCAGAAAACTCTGTGATGCCAGTTATGAATCCAGCAGTAATTCCTGGGTAAGTGCTAGAGACAAATCCATAAGGAAATATGTCTGTTACATTTCCTTCACTAAGAATGGAGAGAACGTGGAAACACATTCTGTGAGATATTACACAATGATCAGAATCACTGAAATATGCTGGCACTAGATTTTTAAGACAATGGTGACTGTTTTTTCTTTCCTCTATGCAGAATCTAAATGAAATGAAAGAAAACTATGTGGCAAGAAGAAAGGAGAGCACTGGAGGGTAGGAGGTATATAAAAGTAATGTACAATGATGTATGTATGAAAATGTTATGATGAAACCCATTATTTTATATGCTAACTAAAAAAAATTTAAAACAAGGAAAATGAATGAGAAAAAATTTAGAAATACAGTGTTGAATACAAAGAAAAGAAGGAATAAGACCCAGAGTGTAACAGCACTTAAGAGAGGAAAATTAATTAACTGTGCATTTTATAGAACATATATACATATCTGCCTCTCTATGGGCACCCATGGAGGTTAATGTTTCCTTTTTTTACCTAAAATATTAACACCCAGCAGCAGTCCCTTCTACTTCGTAGCAGTTAGTTAAGATTGTTATCTTTGCTTCCAGTAACTAAGGTGGGGGAAAATTAGCCTCACAAAGTTTGGAACAGGGACTTAGGAGATGGCTCAGTGTATTAGGCACTTGTGTAGTTATTAGCCTCTTGTGAAGGCAAGAGGATCTGAATTCAATTTTCCAGCATCTACATAAAAGCCAGGCATGGTAGTATGCCTGTAAGCCAGCATAGAGGGGTAGAAATAAGGGATTAGGAGACCCTGTCTCAAAGCCATAAAGTAGACAGCAATAAAGAAAGACACCCAATATCTTCTGCAAACTGAGAGAGAGACAGAGAGAGAGAGAGAGAGAGAGAGAGAGAGACAGAGAGAGAGAGAGACAGAGAGAGAGAGACAGAGAGAGAGAGACAGAGAGAGAGAGACAGAGAGAGACAGAGATGGATTCAATCATATCAGCAGTATAAACATTACTCACTTTAATTGCACAGCTCTGGCTGCCACCCTAAACCTAACCTATGACTAGAATATCTAGCAGTGGGTGCTCAGAATCCACATTTTGAGCAAGCACTATTAGGATATTCCAACAAGGCCATCCACACATAGTAAGCACTACCTTAAGGTGTCAGCAGAAGTCAAGAATAGAAGAATCATCTACTGAACAAGGACCACAATACTTAAGGTCAGTGCTATAAAATCAAGTTGTTCTCACCAACCTTCTCCAAGCCCACAGATTAGCACTGAAAGAAAGAAAACAAAAGCCCACTGCACTCAGCAGAGGTGGGCTCAGAGAGTTCAGCAATGAATGGGACAAGAGGTCAGAGTGGAAAGGGAAAGGGTGACAGGGAGTGGAGATGTGCATCCCAGCATGGAGGCTCACAGATCTCTGCCCGGCTTTTTAAGAAAAGGGAATGAGAGCTATCCAAAGGAATTTTTACCTAAATCTTAGTAAATGTTACCTATTATACAACCTCCTAGTTTTATGCATGTTAGGCTTACAAGCACAAAAATTTTAAATTACTTTATCAATGAACTTGGCTCTAATGCAAGAATATTTACCCAAAGTCCAATATGTGTGGTAACCATTTCACACAGTGCAACAATGAGCCATGACTCCTCAGAGACACCAAGGATTTCTAATAATAGCAGATAGTGTCACTGCTAAGTGTGAGTCCCATGATCCTGACAACAGTGTACAGTGTGATGTAGAAGATCTGCCATGATTGGGGATTTAGCTCAGTGGTAGAGCGCTTGCCTGGGAAGCACAAGGCCCTGGGTTTGATCCCCAGCTCCGAAAAAAAAGAACCAAGAAAAAAAAAAAAAAAAAAGATCTGCCATGTCCACTCTTCCGTACTTCCCAATCTCCCTGGAGCAGAGGTGGCATCTGCCGGTGGTTTGATAACCACTGCCACTTGAATAGCTCTCTGCTTTCTAGTCCAGCACTGGGTTTTTACGCTTTCTATCGGGTTCATTCAATACTTCCATGGCGTAAAGCTACGGTTTATAATCAAGATCTATGTCCTTCTTACATTAGTTCTGCAGTACAGCTGTCTTTACACCTATTTAATATGTGTGGTATGGCGGGTGAGGTTCAGGAATTTTCAGTAACTTGTCCTTGGTCATTCAAACAGTACCTGATACACTAGGATATAGATGTGTCTAACTTGCAGCCCTGGCCCTCAAGTTCCCAGGACTATGAAAAAGCACCAACATAAAATGGTAAACTCAACTTAAACATCGTGAGTTCTTTTGTAGTGACTCCACAGCATGACTCTCAAACGTAAACTTGCTAAGTATGGCAATCATATGGCAAACTAAGAAGGCTGGTCATCTGGTTCTAGCAAACTTAACTACAGCCACAATGAGTACCAAGTAGTCCAAGGCAGCAGGTAAACAGTCCTCTAGCAGAGGGTAGGTTGCTTCATGATGGTGGCATGTAAACTTCCAATTCCCTGGAGAGGATAGAGACTGAATAGCCAAGCAGAGGTAGAAAGCACGAGATGTTTTGCAGCTACACGACTGAAGCAGAAAGTCACGCAGGCAAGCTACAGGCAGCAGCAGAAAGCAAGCGGCACCAACGGAAAGCAGCACAGGGTAAGACAGTATCTTCTATGTCATGTTGCCACCCAAAGTACAACTCATTTTGTTTTAAAACTGCACATGCTTGCCTCCACAGGCACCCTGAACATGGTACAGATATGCATGCAAAGTAAAACACCAATACATATAAAATAACAGTAACAACGACGACTTTAAAGAACTGTTTACTCTCCAGCTATTCCCTAACAGCTATTCCCTGACACAAAAATGTTATCGAACTCCTGGGACGTCATGCCCTTTTATGTCTGCTTATCTTTGTACCTCTCCATGCCCCTTCTCTGAAATGCCATTCTGCCCCCAAAGAACTACTAGTCAAGGGAGCCGGTCCAAACGCCTCTTTTGAAATGCTTCTCCTATCTTCCCTCTGTACACAGTAATTGTAAGTTATCACATCCTCTATATCGTATTTGTCTAGCATGCTCTGCCAGATTCCCAATCACTTGTGCAGTGACAGAAGTTAAGACAGCACCAGCAAGCAGTACTCAACTTCCCTGAGCAAAGACTGGTCTCATAATGGAAATCATTTCAAAGAGATTTTTAAAAAGGGGAAAGAAAAGAAAACCCAGCTACACAAAGACCACTGACAAGACCCCAACATTAAAAAAATCAAAATTTTATCTGAGTTAGTGTCAGGAAAGATAAGCATCTTTTAAGTCTCCACTAAAGAAATGTCCCTGATCTTTCAGAGCAAATAAGGGATGGGGATGAAGCTCAATGCTGTTAAAGAGACAAGTTGGGTTTGAGCATCTAGATAATGAAGCGTATGAAGAAAAACAATGGAGTTCTGGGAATAACTGAACACAGCACATGGGTGTAGATTTGAAGAACCAGAAAAGCGTTCATTTACTTAAATTAGCCAATAGTTATCAATTTTAAAATGAGTCTTTGAAGAGATAGCACCTTAAAAGTTCCAACAAGATTAGTGAAAGCTACTACAGTTCAAGTAGATGAGGCTGAAATAGATGTAAAAAAATGAACTAAGAACTGGGGGTATGGTTCATGATGTAGCAGTTGTCTAACATGCACAAGGGCCTGGCTTAAATTCCCTGTACACACACACACACACACACACACACACACACACACACACACACACAACACACACACACACACACACACACACACACAAAATAATAAAAACCAATAATAAATTCATCTTTTCCACTTTCATCTAACTCAAATTAATGCTTAAAACCAATCATCCTAATCAATACATGTACCAAAACACTAGATTTCCTTTTATTAAGAAACCAATTATATGAAATCTTTAGTAGTCCTAGCAAAGTAGGTGGTATTTTAATAGCTCTGAAGCTGGATTCTAGCAGAGTTCAAGCCCTTTAGAAGAAATGTAGATTCCAACCAGGTAAGCTGAGCAGGTACTGTAAAGTCTGTGAATTGGGTAATTTTTACTGCTTTACTCCAGGTTTCAGAACATAAGTACTGCCTACTTAATGGTATGCAGTTTTTAACTGAATAATTATAAAAAGAGCAGAGACTTACAGTGAGGTGATTGGCAAGAACAGGACTGGTATTCTGATGAAAACCCCTGGTAAGTACCTTCAAGCATGCTACAAGAACAAAATATCACACGTACTCACAGAGCAGTTTGTTCAGTGAATGACACAATGGTATCTACAGCTTCAAATCACAGCTAGAAAGCAGAACACTCATCAGTAGTAACGGAGTTGCTGAAAACCTAAGTTTTCTTTAATAAGAAAGCACAATCAACTGCTAAAAATTCAACATTAACTGTAAAAATGCTTGAGAATCAAAGGCAGATGCTGAGTCTTAATTTAAGAAAACAATACAGGGTTGGGGATTTAGCTCAGTGGTAGAGCGCTTGCCCCAGCTCCAAAAAAAAAAGAAAGAAAGAAAAAAAAGAAAGAAAGAAAAAAAAAAGAAAACAATACAAAACCTGATCCTTTATATGCTCATGAAACATAAGACTATGGCCAATAATGACTTGCTTGTAACTCAAAATTAAATGTATAATTGGGAAACAGATTTAGAATTATGCTTTTAGCCAAAATCTTGTAAGTTCACAAATACTTAAACACTGAAAGCATTCCTGTCTCAGAGGATGATGCTACTTGTCATGCAAACCTGGCACCCAAGTTCAATCCTTAAAGCCATTTAAATTCAGAAGAGGATCAACTCCACAAAGTTGTCCTCTGACTTCACATGTGCACTCGGGCAGGTGCATGTGCATGCACGCACATCTGTAGTGCACATACATGCACATACACACAATGCATCCTTCTTAAATTCCTACTTAGTTTACAAGAATGACTTAGTACCTGGTTATCTCAAATAACTGGCATGGTTAAGGAGACTACACCACTGAAAACCAAACTCACTAAATATGAAACTAATCAGTTTAGCCTCTTCTTTCCAGTAATATATACAGAACATTCACTGCTACAAACTTCGTATTAAAACAACTAAAATGAAAGGTATAAATTATTCAAATGCCCATTAATAACAAAGTGGACCAACTATAGTAATAGACATACAATGTGTGGTGGTTTGCATGTGCTTGGCCTAGGGAGTGACACTATTAGAAGATGTGGCCTTGTTGGAGTAGGTGTGGCCTTGGAGGAAGTGTGTCACCGTGGGAGTGGCCAATGAGACCCTCCTCCTCCATGTGAGAGCCAGTTTTCTAGCAGGCTTCAGCTGAAGATGCAGAACTTTTGGCTCTTCCTGCATCATGCCTGCCTAGACATGGCCATGTCCCTGCCTTGATGATAATGGACCTCTTACCCTGTAAGCCAGCCCCAATTAAATGTTGTCCTTCGTCATGGTATCTATTCACAGCAATAAAGCCCTAACTAACACACTGGAATACTTTTCAACAGTCAAAGTGAACGAAATGAACAATTACAGCTTCCATCAATAAAAAATTTGTTATGCAAGTGTGAGGACCTGAGCTTGGATCCTCTGAATTCACATGAAAAAAAAAAAAAAAGGGTTGAGGATTTAGCTCAGCAGTAGAGCGCTTGCCTAGCAAGCGCAAGGCCCTGGGTTCAGTCCCCAGCTCCAAAAAAAAAAAAAAAAAATAAACCTAGACACAGCACTAGAAGGAAGAGGCAGAAGAACCCTGGGGCTCGCTGCCCTGCCTTACTGGTTCTTACTGGTTGTATGTGAATAGTAAGCTTCCACAAAAAAACACTGAAAAAAATAAGGTAGGCAAAAGAATGACTGAAGAAGATACTTGACACTGACTGCTGGCCTCCACATGTTTGAGCACACACACACACACACACACACACACACACACACACGAACTCAAAGTAGACATCAGGTTGGGAAGATAGTTCAGTGGATAAAAGTGTTTGCTATACAAGAGTAGATTGGAGTTTGGATGCCCAGAACACACATAAAAAGTTAGGAAAGCAACTCTTTTATGTGCAATCACATAAAACTCTTTTATATGTAATCACAGAGCTTAGGGCACAAAATCAGAGGACTCCAAAACCAAGTTAGGTAGTTAAAATACAGGAATTGGCAAGGTCCAAGTTCAGTGAGAGGCCCCATCTCAATAAATAAAATAGGGACTGGAATATGACTCAGCAGCTAAAAGTACCTGATGCTCTTGCAAAGGACCTAGGTTCAGTTCCCAGAACCCACACTCCAATGTGCTCTTCTGGCCATTTTAAAAAGGAGGTATGGAGCTGGAGACCTACACATGTAATTAAAAAAAAAAATCAATTCACCTTTTTAAAAAGGAAATGAAGGGCTAGAGAAACGGCTCAGCGGTTAACTCTGTACTTCACTTGTGGATCACCCAAGTTCAATTCCAAGCATCTATAACAGACAGCTCACAAATGCTGGTAACAACAGTCCCAGGGAATCAGACACCCTCTTCTGGCCTCCCCAGACACTGTACTCATGTGCACAAACCCCTACTCAGACACACTCATGTACAAATTATTAAAATTTTTAAATAAAGTAGGGAACAATCAAGAAAGATACCATTATCATCGTCAGGCCTCCTATGTATGTGCACATACAGGCATGCACAGACATAAACATGAACACACATATACATGTATATATTTAGAACACTTCAAATAAGGTTTTGATCCATGTAATATTCCCGCATTATCTATGCAACACCAAAGAATATGCTTTGTATCTGGAGGAAAACAAACGTCGAAGAAGAAGAAAAAAGGATGATCCAGTTACGGAATGTATGGTATGTAACTACAGGACATTGTGCTGTCAGAGAACGAGAAATGGGCCTAAAAGGACTGGCTGAGACAGATTCTCCATAGTCCTAAGCTACCCTGTTAAAGCTTCTGTGTGACATTCTGCAGGAGCAATGGTGACAGCAGCACACAGCAACAAAAAATGAAGGATATTGTGCTTCTTTAGCCTGTTTCTCTGATTTCTTCAGAAACATTCCACAACTCCTGTTTCTAACCCTAGAAGACTTCAACACAAGTATGGAAGTCTGTCCCCAAGTCTCATGCTCATTCTTTTCTCAGGACAGAGGTGATCAGAAAACTCAATGAATTCTTTGAGAAAGCAAGTACCTGTGTTAATCTTTTCTCTCTTTAAAATACTCTCATGCTAGCCCCCAGAGCTATCTCCCTACAGAGGAAGTCTAGCACTGCCTAGTACATAATCCATCTAATTCAGAGTAAACATTAGCATGTTCTGTCAATAAGAGATGACATTTCGCTTCCTTTTTTAAATTATTTTTTAATGTGTATAAGTGTTAGCCTGTGTTTATTACGTACAGCAGGCCTGCCTGGTGCTCTCAGAAGACAGAAGAGGGTGTAAAATCCCCTTAAACTTGAGTTGTAAAAGATAGTTGTGAACCACCATGAGGGTGGTGGGGACCAGACTCAGACCCTCAGCAAGAACAGTAATGTCCTAACTGCTGAACAACTTCTCCAACCAACATTTCTATTTCCGGTGTGTCTTGTTGTACTCAGCTGCTTCTGGACTCAGACACTGGAAAAGACTTTATCCTGAAAAATCCAACAAACAAAGAGAAGACAGCCATTACTATGCTGCTCAAAGGTGGACTCAAGATCCTCTGATTTAATTTAGGGTTGAAATTAACATACTAACCATACAACTAGCAGAAATCTTTTCAATTATAAGAAAAGGATTAATATCTGCTTTTAAAGTTCTACAAAGTATCTCATGGGACTACAACAGCATTGGATTTCTCTGTAGCCTAAAAGCAGATCACTGAATTTCCTCCCAGATATTCTAAGTGAACTTGGGGAGACAGCTCCACTGTAATCTCTGGATATGAGGAACATTTGTAAAGGTCTGGTTTATGTCAATGTGTACACTGAAGATTAATACATCAATTTCTTACTCCAAACAGTCTAAACCAAGCAGAAAGCCTCTAAGACCCCTCCTATTCTCGTCTAATCTTGGTTCTCCTGCATTCTCCCTGTTCTCTTTTATTACCAACAGTCTTCTCCCACAAGGGAGCAACAAAACTTACTCATTGACTTATAAGCAGCTAGCC
Source organism: Rattus norvegicus (assembly GCF_021556685.1). Lineage (NCBI taxonomy): Eukaryota > Metazoa > Chordata > Mammalia > Rodentia > Muridae > Rattus > Rattus norvegicus. Next base: position 59,952,480 of record NC_141536.1, on the reverse strand, counting down.
TACCTTTTTATAGTTTCCTAAATGTTGAATTTCACATTGATGGGATATTTCTAATTTATCAATAATACAACATCACTAACACATTAAATACAAGACACAGTATTCAACTATTATTATCAGAAATGGTTTTAAGCTTAGCACACAAGGGAAAGCAACCCGACAACTTTACCCCAGGAGTAAATACCACGGTGTAACAACAGGGAAACAGCACAGGAAATGAGGTGGGGTAGAAATGAGGCCAGAGTTGAAATACCATCTCATTCATTTCACAACTGCCTATCACTAGACCGACAAAATTAGCTGAGTTCCTACTTCCTTATCTGTAAGTGACATATTACTACCACCTTTTTTCCAAGCCTGTAAATGAGGTAATAAAACATAATGTGCACATGCTTTATTTACAATGGTGCCTTGGACATCAAAGTACTCAAAACTCCTACTAGCACCATCACTAGAATTCCCAGCTAAGAACTCATACCATACTATTCCATTTGGTATAGCTACCAAAATAAGCTTTAATTTGTCTAAAACATGTTGTCAGGGGCTGGGGATTTAGCTCAGTGGTAGAGCGCTTGCCTAGGAAGCGCAAGGCCCTGGGTTCGGTCCCCAGCTCCGAAAAAAAAGAACCAAAAAAAAAAAAAAAAAAAAAAAAACATGTTGTCATAAGTCGCTGGTACAAATAACCTTTGCTACAGCAATGAAGACAGCGGGCTGCCTTCCTAAAAAGCATTTGCAAGAAGTAAACATAGCTTTCTCTCTTCTGGAGGACATTTACCAAAGTTGTGACATATGCTAAATAATACCTCCAAGGTTGGCCTTCGAGAACTGTTCACCTTCCCCACTCCCCACTCCCAACCCCTGGCAGGATCTCTCTCTGGCCTGGAACTCAAATAGATTAGGCTTTCTGGCCAGAGAGCTACTGGGAGCCACCTGTCTCCACCTCCCTGGCAATGGACATATGACTTTTACATGGATGCAGTGACTCAAATGCATGTCTTCATGCTTATGGACATACCTTTTACCAACTGGGCTGTCTCCCATACCCTTAAATAATACGTTTTTAAAGAATGGCATATGTAGGCTGGGTCTATAACTCAGGAATGCCCTTGCCTTGCTTGCATGGTGCTCCTCAGTCTTAGTGCCAGCAGTTACTGTCCAACCCAGGTCCAAGCAGACCCTGTCCAGCTTGTGGTGCAGGCTCCTCCACTCCCCAGCCTCTCAGCTGTTTCCTTTTATGTCTTTCTTTTTTTTTTTTTCTTTTTTCTTTTTTTTTTTTTTCTTTTTTCTTTTTTTTTTCCGGAGCTGGGGACCAAACCCAGGGCCTTAGCAAGCGCTCTACCACTGAGCTAAATCCCCAACCCCTTTTTATGTCTTTCACCATCTCACGTGCTATCATTGTCTGTCCACTGTCTCTCCTCCAACTAGAATCCAAGTTCCACAAGGGCACAGCTTTGTGCACTGCTGTACACTACTTCCATGAATGGAAGGACTGATTGTCTGTAAGCCAAAGCGCTCAAGGCCTACCATCACCTTCCTCTTCTCATCTACTCCCAACTACTCTACCAACTTTTCATCTATACTACCAACACTCAACTGTTGCCTAAATGCAACCTGTACTTCCATGGCTCCTTGCTGTGGCACAACACACTTTCCTCGTTATTCAATCTGTCCATCAAAGTATCAACAATGTTTTTCAAACCTTCCTCAGGAAGCATCTAACCCCAGAGAGTGTGCTACTCTTTCTTTCCTTTGTGTTGCATCCACACATTCATCTACACTGTCACTAATTAAATCACTGGAACTTGTACTGTAGCCTCCCTTCCTAGAATGTGAGTTCCTAAAGGGCTTTTTCATCACCCTAGTACAGTCCTTGTCATAAAGCAATTTATCTGCAAATATTCACTAAACAAACATATGCCTAACTATTCTGTTAGAGGACTGAAAGCATGAAGTGTTAAGAAGTCACTACTCCAAGCTCGTGATAAATATAAGTATATGCAGTCATAAACAACAATAAGCAATACCCCACCCCATCCCCACCCCCGAGTAATGAAGAGGGGTAACCCACAAATCACCAAAAGATCCCCAAATCACCTAGCACAGCTGTAGTCAACCTTGCTGGAGATGAACCTCAGCTCCCCCTTGCTCCAAAATGTGCCTTCCCTTTAGTCTTGGTTCATGCTGCGGTAGACGCTGAGACCCAGCTAAGTAGCAGGAATTGGAAGACTTGGATTTCCCAAGGAACAATAACCAAGTAGAATGAGCACACCCTGAGAAAGCGTTTGATGCATCATCTAACACATGGTTTTATGTCTTACTTAATGCATGGTAGAGTGCACTTTGCACTGAATCAAATACAAGCATTTTGATTAAACTTCTGAGTAGTTCTACAGTGTGAATGTTATCACTACCCAGCTAACCCTGAGCTTCCTCCCACCTCCACCCTATGCCATAAGTGGGCGGCTGCAGTTGTCCCTAGGCTACTGACAATTTCAGTCTTTGACAGCTATGCAAGGACCACTCCTACTTAGAGCAGTTACCCTCAGTCTTAAGAAGTCTTGCCCAGTCTGGCTGAGGTGGCACAAGACTTTAATCCCAGCACTCGGGAGACAGATACAGGTGGATCTCTGAGTTCAAAGTGAACCTGGTCTACAAAGCTAGTTACAGGGCAGCCAGGGCCACATAAACAAAAAACAACTATTTCATCTCCAAATGTTGAAGGCAAAGGTCACTAAATCCAGTCTTAAGGAAATCTGCCCTGCCTACTGAATTTAATAATGTTAAGTGCACATATAAATGTTTAATCACACAGATACATGCAAATGAGAAAATAGCCATGTATATAAAGCCATTGGAAAAAATGAAAAATCTTAAACCCCATAACAGCTAATAAAACTTCAGTGAAACCAGAGAATATAAGTGTCTATCAATTTTACCCTCTCCTATCACCAAGTAACCAAATTCTGGAAACCGTGCACCTCCTCATATTCTTAAACTGGTACGCCTTAGTTCAGAGTCCCGGCATTATGCATTAAGAGTTGAGATTCATAACCACTGTCTGTCTTTGGACATAAGCAACCACAGCTATCTGTTGAGAGCTTGTGTAACAGACAGTACAGTGAACATCTTTCAGCTGCATTTTTCTGTTGCCAAAGCAAAAATGCAAAGCAGGAATTAGCGCTTTTGTTTTTTGTTTTTGTTTGGTTTGGTTTCCATTTTCTAAAACAGGGTCTCCAGCCTCTACCTCCCAAATGCTGGGATTAAAGGTGTATATCACCACATCCAGTTCTATATCTTTCTTAAAATGAGGGGACAGAGCTCTGAGAGAGACAGAAAGTTTAGAGGGTAAAAAAAAAAGACCTAATGGAATTCAAACCTAGATCTGTTTCCAGCCATCACAGTGCCAACCAAGTCTTCCTTTCCATTCCAGTGTGTCCTTTCTGAAAAGTCAGTCTGACGTCGTTTCCCCTCTAGAGCCCTCATCCCATGTCATTCTCACAGTTTCTGGTACACTTGAGTCAGGCAGTTTCTACTCCTGCACTTTCTATACCTGTCACCATTCTGCTTGTCTACCATGAACATTCTCCCCCTCTGGTAGGCTGTTTTCATTACAAATGTCAAGATTTACACAGAAAACTGTGGCTTATTAAAGCCTTTATTCTAACAAATACATATACTCAAAAACCATGAGTTTCAATCATCAGCTAAATTTCTTATACTGTATTACTTTAGTGCCCTACAGTGAATAGCACATTTCAGAATCCCTGCATTTCTGGTACAGTGTGTATGCAGTAAGAACTTACATGGGTTGAATTAATAAACGTCCATGTGATTTGCTTTTGATGTGTAAACTGTAACACTGGTATCTGCTACATGCAGCACACGTCTTAAAGTTTTCTAATTTCTTCATCTGTAAAAGGGAAGATTCTGCACCTACCTAATAGCTTAGAATCTTAAAAATAATGGATTTAGCCCCATCTCCAGCACTTTGAAAGTACACATTCAAGTAAGCAAAATCTTTTTTTTTCATTCTCCAAGTTTTTCCAAACTGATAATCTCAGAAAACACCATTTCTCCACAGCTTCCATCAGACATAAGAGATTCTCCTCCAATGGTCTTAAGATTTTACAAACATTCTTCGTTCAGACTCCTGTCTTTTAGCTTCTTACGGGATCAGTAGCTGGAATACCAAAGTCTTAAGTCACTAATGCTTGCAGTCTACTTACTGCATCTCACTCACTCACTGGTTTCCTCCCTTAAAGTTAGAACCCACGACCATAAGGAAGTGGTAACCTACCCTACAGAAACCACTCAACACCTTTCTCCAGAGTGCCAATGATCCCCACCCCAGCCTGCCCGCACCCAGGCTTTATAGAATTTCCAGAAATCTGATTATCTAGTGCAAATTTACACCTCTTCCTCGTAGATTAAGAACCCTCCTGCTACCCGTTCCAAAATAGAGAATGAGTTTCTATCATCAAAAAACGAGAGAGGAGATCCACTTAAACCTTCTCCCCATGAGGTCATGAAATGTGTTTCCTTCAAAAAGAGACCAAAATCCGGCCAAGCCATCCCGCCCCTTCCTGACAGAGTCCTGTGTGTCAGGTCCACTCCCAGGCTGGTCACTTGCAAGCTGATGTACTCGCAGGGACCGGAATGCCTTCCGCCCACCGTGGCAACTCCCTGCCCACTCCCGTGCTCTCCTCTCCCTCAGCCCAGGCCGCACGTGGCCTCCCACCGCCAGCTGCTTCCCGGGCCGCTACTCACCGCTTCTTGGGGATGGTGCCCGACTCCGGCGCGGCGGGAGAAGCAGCGGGCGACGCCCCGGCCGCCGACGCGGCTCTCCGCGCTTTGCACTCATTGGTACTCGGAGCCTCCTGGGGCCGGCCCAGCAGATGGCCCGACAGAACCCGCAGCCGCCGACGCGCGCGGACCGCGTCTGGGTCCCGCTCGCTCGCGCCCGCCTCTCCCGCCGCCTCCGCCATGGCTTCCGCCTTGTGCTGCCGCCCGAGGCCGCTGGGCACGGGTGAAAGGTCACTCAGAGCGGCGCCCCGCGCGACCATTCGCTGCAGCGCATCCCGGCAGTCACCGCGGCGACTGGCGGCAGGGGCCTTGCGCCTGGAGCTTCAACGGGCTCTGTCCCCGCCCACAGCAGTCTCGCCCCGCCCCTCCCCGCCTCGGCCACTCCCGCCGCCGCGCCTCGCCGCGCCTCGGCTTGGCGTACCTGCAGAGCAGGTGAGTTCCAGAGGATCCAAGATTGGCCCAAAGGGACAGGAGGAGAGCCAAACTACACAGCACACCCGCAATGGCCAAACCTATGGGTGTGGCGTCCTTGGATGTGGCCCGAGCGCCTGGAGGCTATTTTCTGGGACAGATGCCTAAGAACCTGAATTGTAGTTGTGGTGCTGCTGATCTGGCAATGGAGCCAAGCCTAGTGAACAACCCTACTTCCCCTGCTAGGTCAAAAACCGATCCTTTAAGCGATAGAGCCAGTATCCCATCAGTCTCGCTTCTCATCACCTACTTAGTGTCTAACACTGCGCTCAGCACTCTCGTGGAGGTCAGAGGACAACTTCCAGTAGACTCCTTCCACCATGTGGATCCAGGGCATCAAACTCCGGTCGTTAAACTTCGTGGCAAGTACCTTTACCTACCAAGCCATCTTGCCCACTTGGAGATGTGTTTTTTATACAGCCTTCAAGCTAATGGTTGTTTTGGGGTTTCTTGCTGCTGCTGCTGCTGCTGCTGCTGCTGCTGCTGCTGCTGCTGCTGCTGCTGTTGTTGTTGTTTGTTTACTTGAAAAGGTGTTGTCTGCAAAAATACTATTGAGTTTGTTTTGTTTAAAGTGTAGTTATTATACCTAGTGAGACTCCACTGGAGAAAAGTAATTTTCTTTTGCTCATGATGGGTACCAGTTTCAGATAGCTTCTGGGTTAAAGGTGGGACGCTGTGTCCACTTCACTCTCTCAACTCTAGGACTCCATCTGGCTTGATTCTCTGTAGGTCCTTTGCATGCTGTCACAATTCCTGTAAGTTCCTATGTGAATTAGTTCTGTTGTATCCGGAAGACACTTTCTTTGGAGTCATCCATCACCTCCAGCTCTTAACAATCTTTTCTCCTTTTCTGGGTAGATCCCTGAGCCCTGAATAGAGGGGTTTGATGAAGACACTCTATTTGGGTGGCTTAGCATCTTTTTATACTTGATTTTCAGATGATATAAAAGCTACAAAGGCCTAGTAATATCTATTTTTGTGGAACTACCTCAGGTCTCTGTTGAATTCCCTTTGCTCTTCTGACTTTTAAGTTCATGAACCCTGTTTCAGCGTCAGTGTACATCATCCCACCAGGGCAAATCTGCTCCTGCTGGGTGTGACTGGGATTCGGTGGATGACCAAGAAAGCAGATATACATTCCTGAGCATTTGATAACAGAGGAAAGAGATCCTTTGGCAAGGATCTAGAGAAGTAGATCTTACTTCAAAAAAAAAAATTAAACCTCAGTTCACCTTCCAGTACAGTGCACATAATCTCAAACATTTTGTCTTCCTTGCACCAGCTGAACAAAAAGACACAACCATATTCATTAGCTTGATAAAAGTCACCAGAGGAGGTAGAGATGACTCAGGCCAAGAATTAAAGAGCTAAGGGTTTTTCCTAACCGACGTCCCCTCCATTCATCCAGTCATTGCTCCCACTTCCTCATATTTTACTTCCGTTATCTTCATCAAACAAACTCAGATGTCACCAGTGACATCGCTGCACAGAAAAATAGCAACGTTGGTTTTGATTTATCAGTTATTGAGTCTCGATGTTCTATAGCCTCTAATGTAGATTATCCTTTGCTCTTGCAAGAGCGTATTCATTCGCCTGTGCTTCCTTAAATGAAACAGAAGCTCTGTCCTCATCTGCCTCCTTCCGTGCTTCCTTCTTCCAGTGGCCTCACCGCCATTTTGTTCCACCAACCTCGGGTTCTTTTACTGCGGCTTTGCCTCCGTACAGCTGGCACTTCCCCCACGCCTTTCTCTCCGCGTGCATTGTTTCCCTAAGCATGTCTGTTCACTTTCGATGTATGTCTTCATTTAATTCTTATTTATGCGTTTCTTTTCCTGCAAAAGAGCCAAAGACTTTGTGAAGGCAGAAGTCATACTGTAACAGAAACATACACTTCAGTTTATATAAGGAGCTCAAATTTTTGAATCTAGGGAAAGAGACTAGAGCTACAGAGGAAAGTGCTCTAGCTAGCAATTCATGTTTGGTTGCCTCCTGCAATTGCGCTTCAGTGATCAGCGGAAGCCAGGTCTTCAACCTGGTTCTTTGTTACCCTCCTCCAAGAATGGTATCCACAGACGTCAGAACGTAAATAGGAGGTACTTTATTATCAATTCATCATGATTAACAACTTTAAACCGGATAAAACAGGATTTAAATAAGATAAGTTTGAACTCTTGTCCACAGGAGGATACTATCTTGGAGCCATAGAAGCTCTGAGAAATGTTTTGTGGTTTGTTTGGAGGTTTTGTTTGCTTTTTGCTCGCTCGCTCACTGGCTGGCTGGCTGGCTGGCTGGCTGGCTGGCTTGCTTGCTTGCTTGCTTTGGCTTGAGGGGTCAGCCGTGGCTGACCTACAACTCAGGATAAGATGAAGATGTCCTCCAATTCACAAGATCCACCTGCCTGTGTCTGTGCTACAGTGTTAGGATTAAAAGCCTGTGGCCCTCTACTGACAACCTTGGGGAGTGTTACAGCTTTCGGAGGCTGGAAGCAGCCGGTTTGAGTCTCATCTCATCTGCAGTGTCTCAGAGGCTGAGGACAAATAGGTCTTCCCCAACTCCTACTTCCTGTAGCCACTGGTTGAGTACCAGGGACCAATATCTCTCCAGTGACTCTTAAAGGTCTTCTCTCCTGAGCGAGCTGCCTGGGAACTGGATTATGAACTCTTCGTTCAGGCCTCATCCCCTGAAAAGAACAGGAGTCTCTGCCTTCTATAGGCTTTAGTCTGAATTTATAGGGTACCAATTAGACTCTGATTGGCAGAACTTGGGTTTGCAGAGAAGACGAGGAAATGAGACCAATCAGGGAAGAGCTTTCAAACCGGGTGAGAAAAGATAAGAACCCTGGGCCAACCAAACATTTCTAAAAGTCCACCATCAAATCTGCCACGTCCCCTACCCTGTCTCTGCAGAGGGGAATTTAGAAGAAAATCTGTTCCTGTCTATGCCCAGTTACCTGGCCTAGTGCTTCCTTCATCTAGGGAATTTTGCTCAGATGGGGTTTCTGTTTCTTTGGAGCTTGTTTGCAGTTCTTCTGCCCTCAAGGCTTGAGGTTGCCAGCTGTCTGGTGGGGGTGCCTCTGGAGAGGGTGCCCCTAACAGTACTTCCACAATGGGGGGACTGCTCTATAGCTAAAGTTTTCCAATCCTTGACAACCAAATTGCTGTTCTCAGCACTTAAAATGTGACTAGCATGACTGAAACCAATGAGGAGTTATGGGGACATAAGTGGCACTTTTTTGTGTTGGGTTGCTGTGTTTTGTTGAGACAGGTTCTTGTGTAGCCCAGACTGGCTTCAAACTTGCTGTGTAGTCAAGGATGACCTTCTACCTCTAGTTCTCTGTCCTCCACCCCCTAAAATATGGGATTGTAGGCAGGTACCATCAAAGTCCAACTTCCAGTTTTTACATCTCAATTCATTTAAATTTAAACGGTCATGTTGTGCCTCATGGCGACCTCATCCAGTAGTACACCATCACAGAAAGCTAATGTATTTGTGCCAAGAAATAGGAATCCTGCCTTCCCCCTACTACAGCCAAGTGTGTCTGGAAAAACATTTGTGTTTTTGCATACTGACCTCATGCTATTAACCTCCCCCCAAATGCTGTATGTAAAGATGTAGACATATCGATACAACTTCTGGCACATTGTATACCAGATAGCCCCTTGTGAACCACCTTACTTCTAACCATTATATAAAGCTCCTATCATGTGATGTGTGCTTGGAAGATGTCCAGAGAATGGGAAGAATCGGGGTTGTAGTAAAAATTCTGGCCCCACCGAAGTTACCACCTTTCTGAGAAATCATTTCTTTACCCTAAAAAGAAAAATTTATGATATTTTATTGTGTGTATACTCCTGTGGCAATCCGGAACAACTGTGGTTGTTGGTTTTTTTTCTCCTTTTGCCATGTGGGGTCCAAGAACCAAACCCAGGTCTTCTGGTTGGAGGGCAAGTCTCTTCCCTGTTAAGCCATCATCTCGTCAGCCCAGAGCCATTTCCTCTTAAACAAGGCTCTGTGAAAGAGCTAAGATGGTTCAGAAGTTACTTGGCTACTGCAAAAGGACTACGTTTGGTAGCTGCAAGGCTGTTGAGATAATTGAGGTCAGTATTTCATCTCCATCTTGAGGGGAAGTTCAGCTATCCAGTCTACTTCTGGAGTTCCTGAGATGTTTAAAAAAAAAAAAATGTGTTTCCTGTTGCTTCTAAAACTACTGTGCTCAGGCTGGAGAGATGGCTCAGTGGTTAAGAGCTCTGACTGTTCTTCCAGAGGTCCTGAGTTCAAATCCCAGCAACCACATGTTGGCTCACAACCATCTGTTTGTTTGTTTGTTTGTTTTCTTTGGAGCTGGGAACCAAACCCAGGACCTTGCGCCTGCTAGGCAAGCGCTCTACCACTGAGCTAAATCCCCAACCCCGCTCACAACCATCTGTAATGGGATCTGATGCCCTCTTTGGTCCGTCTGAAGACAGAGACAGTGTACTCACATATAATAAATAAATAAATCTTTAAAACTACTGTGCTCATCCCCGGAACAGCCATCAGCATTTTCATCAGACCAGGAGTGACAAGAAGGGACAAGAGGACCAGTAAATTACTGAGGACATCTGAAGTATGTATGTTTGACATCTTAGCAATCCCAGTGTACGTTTGCCACAACCTGCCCAAGTGTTACTAGAGGAATGCTGAAATACCAGCTCACAAGTCTGTTCACAACCCCGTGTTTTACTAAAATACTCTGTAAGCCTCAGTGTCCTCAGATTCATTGTCAGATGAGCTGACTGGGAAAGCTCAGTGTGATACTCCCACCATGCTCTAAGAGAAAATAAAGCTTATCCTTGTTCAAGTTGAAGTCTAGACGTGCCTCAGCTTGTCAACTCTGGCCAGATTTATAGCTTATTTAACATCAGCAGAGTAATACAACCTTTCTCCTGGATGACTAAAACCTTGACGTAACTAAAATTATGAGCCAGTAGGAAAACCACTTAACGTGTACTTGAGTACGTGTAACCCTAATGCAAACATGGGGGTAGCCAAGCTGCTGTGGAACCTGTTATGTACCTAAGTTACTACGAAGGACTGTAAAGCACAAGAGTATTCGAGCTGGGAGCGCTCCTGTCCAGCACAATCAGGTTAGTGAAGAGTCAGGATCTGTGTGGAGAATAAAAACACTGTGACACTGCTAGACACAGGTGACCTCAAAGATGAGTTCCCTCTACAAAATCCCCTTACAGAAGCAGGTTCCAGGCATAATGACCTGAAGTTTATTTCATGCTTCAAAGAAGACCGGGCGTTTCTCACGAAGCCTGGCCCACTGAGATGCTTCTGATACCCACTGAAAACAAAGCCTCACACTTAGGAAAGCCATCTCAGTGAACCCACTCCTTTGGGTCCTGGGACATCCAGCCTCAGTGATAACTTGGAACCCAGTAGAGAGAAACCTAGACACACAGAGATAACGGTAGACCCTGATGCCAGGAAGAAGTGGAGCTGCTGCCCTTGCATTGTAGCATTTCTTTTTACAGAAGGCACGGAAACATTCTAGTAAGATTAACTTCTAAACCATGCATCAGATTATCGTCTGTGCTTATTTTCATTACTGGTCTTCAGAGATGCTCAGTAACTATAAACATAGAAAGAGAGGCGTCCATGCCTTTCATATTGGGAAATATGAGACAGAGAACGAAAGCACAAATCACCACAAACCAAGTGCCACCAGCTCTGTCACATAGGTCAAGAAACATCACTAGCAAACCAGAAAGTTTTCCTATCTCTCTGCCTACTTCACCCACCTACTTGACAAGGCAACTGTCCTGAGTTTTATGACAAGCGTCCCCTTGCTGTTCTCTATGGTGTTTACCAACCAGGCACATATCTTTCACCTCGCTTTGTTCTGCTTCTGTCTCAATGCAATTGCTCATATGATTGCATACATGAAATTGGTTCTACAAGTTATGGACATGTGAGGTGCTTCCAGTTTTATACTAAGATGGTTGTGAGTGTTCTTGTATATGTCCCTAAGAGAATGTGCAAATTTCTGTTAAGTGCCTATGGGGATGTGGAATTGTAAGCCACAAAGTATGCAGATGTTCAATCTCAATATTTAATGAAAATCTATTCCAAAGAAAATGTGCAAAACAACTTGTAATAAAACCAAATGCCACCATAATGTTTTACAGTTCAGATCTTAAAACTTTTTGGTCACTGGGATGGATACCTTATAAAGTGTCCAATCTGATAAAGTATGGCCATCTTAACAATTGAGACCCTTGTCCTAGTTTGCTTCCTATTATCATGATCTATACCGTGATCAGAAGTAACTTGGGAGGAAAGGGCTTGTTATGTCCTACAGGTCCATCATCAAGAGAAGCCAGGGCAAGAACTCAAGCTGAAACCTGGAGGCCGGAGCTGAAGCTCAGACCATGAAAGAGTGCTGGTTACTGGTTTGCTCCTGTAGATTGATCAGTTTGCTTTCTTTTTTTACATATACAGCTTTATTCTTTTTTTTAATCTTATTTTTCTTGGATATTTTATGTGTTTACATTTCAAATGTTATCCCTTTCCCCCCATGTCCCATTCCCCCTCCCCCTCCCCCTGCTTCTGTGAAGATGATTCCACTCCCACCCACCTACTCCCACCTCAACACCCTGGCATTCCCTTACACTTGGGAAATGAACCTTCACAGGAACAAGGGCTTTCTCCTGTTAATGCTGGACAATGCCATCCTCTGCGACATATGTGGCTGGAATCATGAGTCCCTCCATGTGTATGACTGAAGAAAAGGTCATCCATATATCCACCTGGGAATCCATCCCATATGCAGCCACCAAACCCAGTCACTATTGCTGATGCCAAGAGGTGCTTGCTGACAGGAGCCAGATATGGAAGTCTCCTGAGAGGCTCTGCCAGAGCCCTACTGATATAAATGAAGATGCTTGCAGCCAACCATTGGACTGAGCACAGGGACCCAATGGAGGAGTTAGGGGAAGGATTGAAGGAGCTGAAGGGGTTTGTAACCCCATAGGAAGAACAACACTATCAACCAACCAGATCCTACCAGAGCTCCCAGGGACTAAATCAGTTTGCTTTCTTATACACCTCAGGGCCATCTGCCCTGGGAAGGCACCTCCCACACTTAAGCTTATCCCACATCAATCATCAATTGAGAAAATACTTGACAGACATGCCCATGGGCTAATCTGATATAGTCATTTCCTCAACAGATGTTAACTCTTCCCTAATGGGTCAAGGTGACAAAATAAAAAAATAAAAATAATGACTCCAGTTTGGGTCAAGTTGACAAAATAAAAAAATAAAAATAAATGAAAACAACAACAACAAAACCCAACCAGCACAAACCTCAAGGAATTCTCTACTTATGGCCACTTCTCCCTTAAGTACCTTTCAATTTACCATATAGGAAATTAAAACTGAAAAGTATTTAGAATATTTCTTTTTCTTTACACATATTCTAAGAAACATAAAAATAAAATAAGGTATATTTTCCAGAATAAAAGCATGAGGAGAATGTTCCTTTTGTGTTTCTATAAGTCTTCCAGTGTTGACCTAATGGATGGTGAAGATTAATGGGGTTCTCCCATCTGTTTCTGAACTCTCTTCGAGGATGTCCCATGGCTTGTGTCCTCTGGGAAACCTCCCTTTGCACTCCTTGAGAGAATGAGAGTTAAAAAGGCTAATAATGCCTCGGCTGACCCCTCAAACGATGTCTAGAATTCACAGGGGTTTCTACACCTCATATCAAGGGCTACAGCTTTAAATCTTTACTTAGATGTCTGTGAAGCATTCACTGAGGCAGGTCTAGACAAGCTGCATTCCAAAAGCAATTAGCGATATTGTCATGAGAGGTAGTATGTAAGAGTCTAATCCTTCCCTGCCTCGGACACTGGGAGGAGGGTTATAATGCCACTATTAATAAAACAAAGTCGTCAAAAATATTTAAGGTATACATTTTGATTGATACATGGAGGTTTTTTTCAATTTCATGTAATCAAAGTTTGAAACTTATTCCTACAAATTTTGAGACCCAATCTATGGATAACCAGAAACGTTGTTGTGAGACAACTGAACTCACTGTGACTTTCGTGATAAAACAGGATTTGTTCGCTCATATAATCAATCTCCCACTTTATAGACACATAGTGTTGTTTTTATTGTTGCATTTGGATCCGTGGTAAATACTTCAAAGAGATCAGTTACTACAAAAGGAGTCTTTAATGCTATAGACAGCTTGTCTTGGAAATCCTTTATCCACAGATCCCAGCATTTGACTGTCATACTTCCAAGCCTCTCAGCTCTCATCATTGAAAGTGTGTCGTGGCCAACAGCATTCAAATGCCAGGGACAAGTGATATTCTCAAAGACAGGTTGAATTGGTCCTCGTGCCAGTGGGAATTGTTTTTCCTATTGATTAAAACCTCTTTTCAAAGAGGTGAGGCAGTTCTTTGTGAGCTAGAAGAGAACTGTCCCAAGACTCCAGCTCTCCAGGAACCCGTGATGCCTGGGATCCCACAGAGATGCTCATGCTTTAACCCCGCAGACTCTGAGAAATTTTTATTCTATATCAGGAGAATCTGCAGAGGAAGTAATCTGCCTGCTTGATTCTGACTAACTGGCCACCTGCTTACTCTCTACTTAACCATTTCCTGTCTTTTCCTTCTTGAAAGGGAAGCTGACTTTGCTCTCCAAAGACTGGGGCTGTGCTGCAAGATAGCTTCTGTGAGCATATTGGGGTACACATGCCTCTCATGTCCCTCTCACATTTACTCTTACATAGTCTAAGAAGTTTTCCCTTCAATGTAACTACTCCAGCCACAATCACAACCTTCAAAGCTCAGACACGAAAGCTGTTTAAATTGGCTGTTGGAAGTGACCTGCAGCCCACCTGTGCAGTCTTCCCACTCTACCCCAGAGTCTGCTCCTGGAAAAGAATAAACATCTGCTTTCAAAGTGTATTTTTAAAAAAAACATGGACATTCTACATGATTTGTTGTTGTTTTAACCAAAGATACATGCTGGCTTCTCCATGGTCTTAATTTCTGTCCTCATTTTTAACACCCGTGGCTTGTTTTGTTTGTTTGTTTTTCTTCTTCCTGATAGACTCATTGTTTTCTGTTTTTTGACGGGGGTCAATAATGTATTCTTACAGTGCAGGGCTGCAAAGAACTCAGAAGAAATGTGGAGCAAGAATCAGTACAGTGAACCAAGTGACAGTGTACTGGGAAGAACACGGACCAATGCCAGAAAGTCTCTCTAGGAGAAGCCAAGGCAGGAAACCCTGATTTGCATACGTCCCCAAACAGAGCCCAGCACAGAAGGGACCATAGAGAGCCAGACTGCCAGGCAAGAATATAAGCGTGCATATTGGGAAGTCAACAAATTGTACCACAAAGTATTCTGAGTATAGTCTTGAATATATACCCTTGGTCTGGCATCCTGTATACAAATACTGGAGAGTTTGAAGTGTTGGATATCAATTTTTTTATCTCTGGTTTAAGATATTCAGTTGCCATGGCCTATCATCACACAACTTTTCTTTAATATGAATGCTGAATCCGCTGAGTAAAAGTAAACCTTCCCATTTGCATGTATGCTGTGTTAAAGAGGAAAGCTTAATTCACATAACAGACATTTTGATCATAATTATCTCTAATGTTCTGTTCTGATGATGTGCATACACTTTTTAAAACTTGAACTATTGGGCTCCATGGAGAAGCCACCCAGCCTGGATGACTAGGAGAGCAGACACAAGACTGGACAGCAAGCTGGAGGAAAATATAAAACAAGGCTGTTGTAGCATTTGAATTCACTGGGAAAGACCAAAAAAAGAAGAAAAAGGAAAAAAGAGACTTAAGACTCAATTCAAATTTAGATTAAATGCATTTATTCTTACTGCTAACAGAAGGACGGCTGCCGTGGAACCAAACAGCATGCCATGCTGAAGGAGACTAAAGAAACGATTTATAGATGGCCTTTCCTCCAGTCTCTGCTCCACTCTTTGTCCCTGTATTTCATTCTATGAGTATTTTTGTTCCCCTTTCTCAGAAGGACTGAAGCATCCACACTTTAGTCTTTCCTTTTCTTGAGCTTCTTGTGGTCTGTGAACTGTATCTTGAGTATTCTGAGCTTTTGAGCTAATATCCACTCATCAATGAGTGCATACCATGTGTGTTCTTTTGTGATTGGGTTACCTCACTCAGGATGATATTTTCTAGTTCCATCCATTCGCCTAAGAATTTCATGAAGTCATTGGTTTTGTGGGGTTTTTTTTGTTTGTTTGTTTTTGGTTTTGTTTGTTTGTTTGTTTTGGGGTTTTTTTTTTTGTTTTTTTTTTCAGAGCTGGGGACCGAACCCAAGGCCTTGCACTTGCTAGGCAAGCACTCTACCACTGAGCTAAATCCCCAACCCCAAAGTCATTGTTTTTAATAGCTGAGTAGTACTCCATTGGGTAAATGTACCATTTTCTGTATCCATCCCTCTCTTGAAGGATGGGAAACATCATCTGGGTTGTTTGCAGCTTCTGGCTATTATAAATAAGACTGCTATGAACATAGTGGGGCATGTTATTTGTTGGAGCATATTTTGGGTATATGCCAGGAGTGCTATAGCTGGGGATCCATCCCATATACAAACACCAAACCGAGTCACTCACTATTGCTGATGCCAAGAAGGGCTTGCTGACAAGAGCCTGATATGGATGCCTCCTGAGAGGCTGTGCCAGAGCCTGACAAATACAGAGGTGGATGCTCATAACCAACCACTGGACTGAGAACGGGGTCCCCAATATAGGAGTTAGAGAAAGGACTGAAGGAGCTGAAGGGGTTTGCAACCCCATAAGAAGAAGAACAATATCAACCACCCAGACCCCTCAGAGTTCCCAGGGACTAAACCACCATCCCAAGAATACACAGGGATGGACCCATGGCACCTTGTCTGCATCAGTGAAAGGAAAGGCTCTTGGTCCTGTCAAGGCTCAATGCCCCAGTGTAGGGGAATGCCAGAGCAGGGAGGAGGGAGGGTGTGGGTGGGTAGATGGGGTCCATAGAAGCAGGGGCATGGGGATGGGTTTCCGAAGGGAAAACCAGGTAATGGAATAACATTTGAAATGTAATTAAAGAGACCCAACCGCCTGGTCAGGTGGGCACTCCTGAGGCTGCAGAGCGGAAGAGACCACCAACACTGCTCACCCCTGCCCACATCCCTGGCCCAAGAGGAAACTGTATAAGGCCTCTGGGCTCCCGTGGGGGAGGGCCCAGGAGCGGCAGGACCCCTGCCAGAGACACCGCCGGACCCTGAAGGAAACAGACCGGATAAACAGTTCTCTGCACCCAAATCCCGTGGGAGGGAGAGCTAAACCTTCAGAGAGGCAGACAAGCCTGGGAAACCAGAAGAGACTGCTCCCTGCACACACATCTCGGACGCCAGAGGAAAAAGCCAAGGACCATCTGGAACCCTGGTGCACTGAAGCTCCCGGAAGGGGCGGCACAGGTCTTCCTGGTTGCTGCCGCTGGGCAGCACCCCACGAGCGAACCTGAGCCTCGGGACCACAGGTAAGACCAAATTTTCTGCTGCAAGAAAGCTGCCTGGTGAACTCAAGACACAGGCCCACAGGAACAGCTGAAGACCTGTAGAGAGGAAAAACTACACGCCCGAAAGCAGAACACTCTGTCCCCAGAACTGACTGAAAGAGAGGAAAACAGGTCTACAGCACTCCTGACACACAGGCTTATAGGACAGTCTAGCCACTGTCAGAAATAGCAGAACAAAGTAACACTAGAGATAATCTGATGGCGAGAGGCAAGCGCAGGAACCCAAGCAACAGAAACCAAGACTACATGCCATCATCGGAGCCCAATTCTCCCACCAAAACAAACATGGAATATCCAAACACACCAGAAAAGCAAGATCTAGTTTCAAAATCATATTTGATCATGATGCTGGAGGACTTCAAGAAAGACATGAACACACTTAGGGAAACACAGGAAAACATTAATAAACAAGTAGAAGCCTACAGAGAGGAATCGCAAAAATCCCTGAAAGAATTCCAGGAAAACACAATCAAACAGTTGAAGGAATTAAAAATGGAAATAGAAGCAATCAAGAAAGAACACATGGAAACAACCCTGGATATAGAAAACCAAAAGAAGAGACAAGGAGCTGTAGATACAAGCTTCACCAACAGAATACAAGAGATGGAAGAGAGAATCTCAGGAGCAGAAGATTCCATAGAAGTCATTGACTCAACTGTCAAAGATAATGCAAAGCGGAAAAAGCTACTGGTCCAAAACATACAGGAAATCCAGGACTCAATGAGAAGATCAAACCTAAGGATAATAGGTATAGAAGAGAGTGAAGACTCCCAGCTCAAAGGACCAGTAAATATCTTCAACAAAATCATAGAAGAAAACTTCCCTAACCTAAAAAAAGAGATACCCATAGACATACAAGAAGCCTACAGAACTCCAAAGAGATTGGACCAGAAAAGAAACACCTCCCATCACATAATTGTCAAAACACCAAACGCACAAAATAAAGAAAGAATATTAAAAGCAGTAAGGGAAAAAGGTCAAGTAACATATAAAGGGAGACCTATCAGAATCACACCAGACTTCTCGCCAGAAACTATGAAGGCCAGAAGATCCTGGACAGATGTCATACAGACCCTAAGAGAACACAAATGCCAGCCCAGGTTACTGTATCCTGCAAAACTCTCAATTAACATTGATGGAGAAACCAAGATATTCCATGACAAAACCAAATTTACACAATATGTTTCTACAAATCCAGCACTACAAAGGATAATAAATGGTAAAGCCCAACATAAGGAGGCAAGCTATACCCTAGAAGAAGCAAGAAACTAATCGTCTTGGCAACAAAACAAAGAGAATGAAAGCACACAAACATAACCTCACATCCAAATATGAATATAACGGGAAGCAATAATCACTATTCCTTAATATCTCTCAATATCAATGGCCTCAACTCCCCAATAAAAAGACATAGATTAACAAACTGGATACGCAACGAGGACCCTGCATTCTGCTGCCTACAGGAAACACACCTCAGAGACAAAGACAGACACTACCTCAGAGTGAAAGGCTGGAAAACAACTTTCCAAGCAAATGGTCAGAAGAAGCAAGCTGGAGTAGCCATTCTAATATCAAATAAAATCAATTTTCAATTAAAAGTCATCAAAAAAGATAAGGAAGGACACTTCATATTCATCAAAGGAAAAATCAACCAAGATGAACTCTCAATCCTAAATATCTATGCCCCAAATACAAGGGCACCTACGTACGTAAAAGAAACCTTACTAAAGCCCAAAACACACATTGCACCTCACACAATAATAGTGGGAGATTTCAACACCCCACTCTCATCAATGGACAGATCATGGAAACAGAAATTAAACAGTGATGTCGACAGACTAAGAGAAGTCATGAGCCAAATGGACTTAACGGATATTTATAGAACATTCTATCCTAAAGCAAAAGGATATACCTTCTTCTCAGCTCCTCATGGTACTTTCTCCAAAATTGACCATATAATTGGTCAAAAAACGGGCCTCAACAGGTACAGAAAGATAGAAATAATCCCATGCATGCTATCGGACCACCACGGCCTAAAACTGGTCTTCAATAACAATAAGGGAAGAATGCCCACATATACGTGGAAATTGAACAATGCTCTACTCAATGATAACCTGGTCAAGGAAGAAATAAAGAAAGAAATTAAAAACTTTTTAGAATTTAATGAAAATGAAGATACAACATACTCAAACTTATGGGACACAATGAAAGCTGTGCTAAGAGGAAAACTCATAGCGCTGAGTGCCTGCAGAAAGAAACAGGAAAGAGCATATGTCAGCAGCTTGACAGCACACCTAAAAGCTCTAGAACAAAAAGAAGCAAATACACCCAGGAGGAGTAGAAGGCAGGAAATAATCAAACTCAGAGCTGAAATCAACCAAGTAGAAACAAAAAGGACCATAGAAAGAATCAACAGAACCAAAAGTTGGTTCTTTGAGAAAATCAACAAGATAGATAAACCCTTAGCCAGACTAACGAGAGGACACAGAGAGTGCGTCCAAATTAACAAAATCAGAAATGAAAAGGGAGACATAACTACAGATTTGGAGGAAATTCAAAAAATCATCAGATCTTACTATAAAAACCTATATTCAACAAAATTTGAAAATCTTCAGGAAATGGACAATTTCCTAGACAGATACCAGGTATCGAAGTTAAATCAGGAACTGATAAACCAGTTAAACAACCCCATAACTCCTAAGGAAATAGAAGCAGTCATTAAAGGTCTCCCAATCAAAAAGAGCCCAGGTCCAGACAGGTTTAGTGCAGAATTCTATCAAACCTTCATAGAAGACCTCATACCAATATTATCCAAACTATTCCACAAAATTGAAACAGATGGAGCCCTACCGAATTCCTTCTACGAAGCCACAATTACTCTTATTCCTAAACCACACAAAGACACAACAAAGAAAGAGAACTTCAGACCAATTTCCCTTATGCATGTCGACGCAAAAATACTCAACAAAATTCTGGCAAACCGAATTCAAGAGCACATCAAAACAATCATCCACCATGATCAAGTAGGCTTCATCCCAGGCATGCAGGGATGGTTTAATATACGGAAAACCATCAACGTGATCCATTATATAAACAAACTGAAAGAACAGAACCACATGATCATTTCATTAGACGCTGAGAAAGCATTTGACAAAATTCAACACCCCTTCATGATAAAAGTCCTGGAAAGAATAGGAATTCAAGGCCCATACCTAAACATAGTAAAAGCCATATACAGCAAACCAGTTGCTAACATTAAACTAAATGGAGAGAAACTTGAAGCAATCCCACTAAAATCAGGGACTAGACAAGGCTGCCCACTCTCTCCCTACTTATTCAATATAGTTCTTGACGTTCTAGCCAGAGCAATCAGACAACAAAAGGAGATCAAAGGGATACAGATCGGAAAAGAAGAGGTCAAAATATCACTATTTGCAGATGACATGATAGTATATTTAAGTGATCCCAAAGTTCCACCAGAGAACTACTAAAGCTGATAAACAACTTCAGCAAAGTGGCTGGGTATAAAATTAACTCAAATAAATCAGTTGCCTTCCTCTATACAAAAGAGAAACAAGCCGAGAAAGAAATTAGGGAAACGACACCCTTCATAATAGACCCAAATAATATAAAGTACCTCGGTGTGACTTTAACCAAGCAAGTAAAAGATCTGTACAATAAGAACTTCAAGACACTGAGGAAAGAAATTGAAGAAGACCTCAGAAGATGGAAAGATCTCCCATGCTCATGGATTGGCAGGATTAATATAGTAAAAATGGCCATTTTACCAAAGGAATCTACAGATTCAATGCAATCCCCATCAAAATACCAATCCAATTCTTCAAAGAGTTAGACAGAACAATTTGCAAATTCATCTGGAATAACAAAAAACCCAGGATAGCTAAAGCTATCCTCAACAATAAAAGGACTTCAGGGGGAATCACTATCCCTGAACTCAAGCAGTATTACAGAGCAATAGTGATAAAAACTGCATGGTATTGGTACAGAGACAGACAGATAGACCAATGGAATAGAATTGAAGACCCAGAAATGAACCCACACACCTATGGTCACTTGATTTTTGACAAAGGAGCCAAAACCATCCAATGGAAAAAAGATAGCATTTTCAGCAAATGGTGCTGGTTCAACTGGAGGGCAACATGTAGAAGAATGCAGATCGATCCATGCTTATCACCCTGTACAAAGCTTAAGTCCAAGTGGATCAAGGACCTCCACATCAAACCAGACACACTCAAACTAATAGAAGAAAAACTAGGGAAGCATCTGGAACACATGGGCACTGGAAAAAATTTCCTGAACAAAACACCAATGGCTTATGCTCTAAGATCAAGAATCGACAAATGGGATCTCATAAAACTGCAAAGCTTCTGTAAGGCAAAGGACACTGTGGTTAGGACAAAACGGCAACCAACAGATTGGGAAAAGATCTTTACCAATCCTATAACAGATAGAGGCCTTATATCCAAAATATACAAAGAACTCAAGAAGTTAAACCGCAGGGAGACAAATAACCCTATTAAAAAATGGGGTATAGGGGTTGGGGATTTAGCTCAGCAGTAGAGCACTTGCCTAGTAAGCACAAGGCCCTGGGTTCGGTCCCCAGCTCCGAAAAAAAGAAAAAAAAAAAAAAAGAAAGAAAGAAAAGAAAAAACGGGTTCAGAGCTAAACAAAGAATTCACAGCTGAGGAATGCCGAATGGCTGAGAAACACCTAAAGAAATGTTCAACATCTTTAGTCATAAGGGAAATGCAAATCAAAACAACCCTGAGATTTCACCTCACACCAGTGAGAACTGCTAAGATCAAAAACTCAGGTGACAGCAAATGCTGGCGAGGATGTGGAGAAAGAGGAACACTCCTCCATTGTTGGTGGGATTGCAGACTGGTACAACCATTCTGGAAATCAGTCTGGAGGTTCCTCAGAAAATTGGACATTGAACTGCCTGAGGATCCAGCTATACCTCTCTTGGGCATATACCCAAAAGATGCCTCAACATATAAAAGAGACACGTGCTCCACTATGTTCATCGCAGCCTTATTTATAATAGCCAGAAAATGGAAAGAACCCAGATGCCCTTCAACAGAGGAATGGATACAGAAAATGTGGTACATCTAATGGAATATTACTCAGTTATCAAAAACAATGACTATGAAATTCATAGGCAAATGGTTGGAACTGGAAAATATCATCCTGAGTGAGTAACCCAATCACAGAAAAACACACATGGTATGCACTCATTGATAAGTGGCTATTAGCCCAAATGCTTGAATTACCCTAGATGCATAGAACACATGAAACTCAAGACGGATGATCAAAATGTGAATGCTTCACTCCTTCTTTAAAAGGGGAACAAGAACACCCTTGGCAGGGAATAGAGAGGCAAAGATTAAAACAGAGACAGAAGGAACACCCATTCAGAGCCTGCCCCACATGTCGCCCACACATATACAGCCACCCAATTAGACAAGATGGATGAAGCAAAGAAGTGCAGGCCGACAGGAGCCGGATGTAGATCTCTCCTGAGAGACACAGCCAGAATATAGCAAATACAGAGGCGAATGCCAGCAGCAAACCACTGAACTGAGAACAGGACCCCCGTTGAAGGAATCAGAGAAAGAACTGGAATTGCTTGAAGGGGCTCGAGACCCCATATGTACAACAATGCCAAGCAACCAGAGCTTCCAGGGACTAAGCCACTACCTAAAGACTATACATGGACTGACCCTGGACTCTGACCTCATAGGTAGCAATGAATAGCCTAGTAAGAGCACCAGTGGAAGGGGAAGCCCTTGGTCCTGCCAAGACTGAACCCCCAGTGAACGTGATTGTTGGGGGGAGGGCGGCAATGGGGGAGGATGGGGAGGGGAACACCCATAAAGAAGGGGAGGGGGATATTGGCCTGGAAACCAGGAAGGGGAATAACAATCGAAATGTAAATAAGAAATACTCAAGTCATGAACACAGGAGTAATGTAGGGAGCTGGGGCTGACTCCCAGTCTCTTAAGTTGCAGTCACACTGAGCCAATCCACTTCTAGGTTCATTCTCAAGGTTGTTAGCTGACCTCAACTACCCTTGATGCAAGGGTCTCTGCAGAGGCTACCGGAGTGTCTTAATGACAAGGCTTGTGTTTTCCCATAAAGTGGTCAGACAGAGAGAAATGAGAGAGGAACAGCAGTTAAGAAAGCACACTGGTGAGAGTATCCAGGATAGACTCTGCATCAACTGTTCTCTGGTACAGGAAGTGACATGACACCATCCTCATTTATCCTGTCAATTATACACTGTAGAACGAAACAACAGGCTGTGAACAATGAAGTGAGGTTTGCCAGGTAGATTTTAGAGGCTGGCTACCACATAGAGAATGAAAAAGAGGGGTTGGGGATTTAGCTCAGTGGTAGAGCGCTTGCCTAGCAAGCACAAGGCCCTGGGTTTGGTCCCCAGCTCCGAAAAAAAAAAAAAGAAAAGAAAAAAAAAAGATTGAAAAGGAAAAAAAATAGTCTAAAGCACTAGAGATAAGAGATATGAAAAGAGACCTGAAGAGAAAATAAAAATGAGGGGCTGGAGAGATGGCTCAGTGGTTAAGAGCACTGACTACTCTTCCAGAGGTCCTGAGTTCAATTCCCAGCAACCACACGGTGGCTTGCAACCATCTATAATGAGATCTGATGCCCTTTTCTGGTGTGTCTGAAGACAGTGACATACATACATACATACATACATACATACATACATACATACATACATACATAGAAAAATAAATAAATCTTAAAAAAAAAAAGAAAAATGAAGGTTTCTTTTTCCACTGATGTCAAAAAGGGGACAAATAGTGACTACCAATCATTTAAAATAGTGACAGTTTTTTAATGCTACAAATCTCTATGTTGGAGAACAGAGACCCACTGTCCAACACTCATTTCAGGAGCTTCCTGACTTGCCTATCCTCTTAGCTGTGGAGAAGAGCAGTAGCAGTGGCTACTAAATTCTGTTTCCCCACTCCATCCTCAGACAGAGTTCTCTGTGCCTTGCCCAAGCTAAGCTCCTGGCTTTTAGCCCCACCCTTCTCTGCCCCGACACAGCTGCTCTACTTCAGCTGTGCGTTGACTCGGACATCCGACCTCCCGGATCAAGGAACTGTGGTGGGAGAGAAAAGAAATATGGCACGTGGTTTCTGTTGGCAACAAACTTAAAATCTCAAGTAAAAAAGAAAAAAGAAAAATAGCCAGACATGGTGGGTGGTACACATCTTTAATCTCAACACTCAGAGGCAGAGAGCAGGCAGATAGATCTCTGTGAGTTTGGGGCCAACCTGATCTCCTGGGACCGGGATTATATTTATGAGCCATCACTCTGGTTCTGAGAAGTGAACCGGGTCCTCTGGAAGAGAAACTAACGCTCTCAAGCGCGGAGCCATCTCTCCAGCCCCCACTGCTAGTGACCTTGAAAGACTATTTGTAGGTTTCCCACAGTGTTTCGAGAATGCAAGAAATTAGTGCAGAACAAATATGACCTTGTTTCCCACCTCAGTGCACTCACTTGGCGGGAATTGACGTGGGCGAGCCTTCAAAGAGTAGATAGCGTTCAGCCTACCGAGAGAATCCCGTTTACTCATCAGTGGTATTGATCAGGCTGTGATAATAGAGCACAGACTTTTAACAAACAGATATCATCTCATCAAAACAGATCCACACTCAGCAACACCCTGAAACCCGATTAGCTATGCCAATTGAAGAACGATCGCTGAGACCTAAGAAGGAAGAACGGAGACAGATGAGCGGCTTCTCTTTCATTTCATAGCAGCTGTGGTGGGAGAAACAGTCCGTAACGATTTTATTTATTGCTAAAAGAGAAATTTAATCCTTCATTTCTACCATCAATGGGATAATAAATTGATTCTGTTTAGTGGGAAGGGTTTGATGCATATGACCATTCCTTCTGAGTCTAATAGTCACGATCCATCATACCTCCTCCCAGGCCAACGGCACTCTCGGTGACCCATAATTCTGGATTTTTCTGAGTCCCTTTGATGTTATCAGAACATATGGAATTAGTGTTGTCAGCCATTTTCTTCTTGTCAGGATAATTCATTGGTATCTCTTCAAAGGAGTTGCTTTTTGTTTTTGTTAAAAAAACAAAACAAAACACTTATTCCCAGCAAAGGTAATTTCTTAATCCTATAAGAAAGAATTAACTAGAAACAACGGTTGTCTCTCTCCTGATTCATTCTTTGTAGCTTATGTTTATACACCAAATGATGTGGTTTTTTTTCTAGGTTGATATACAGTTTTTCCCAGGGAGACTTTGCTGCTGATCAGTGCTGTGGGTCCAGTTCCTTCCTCGTGTGTTTATCTTCGAAGAACTCCCACAGATTGCCTTGGCTCTAACTACAGATAGATGTTTGTTCTGTATGGTTGGGATATGTCAGTGAGAGGGCAGAGATAGGAGGGTGGGAAATAAATCTCATTTTGTGTAAATATATAATAGCAGCCTCAAATGCCGTTGCTGAGCTACATCTTACCAGAAAATAAATGGTTGACATGGAACACTTTCTTAACAGAAGATTTTGATGATAGAGATATCCTGAGAACATGGGGCACCTAAAACTAGGGGCCAGGAGAGGTCAAATGGAACAGCCTACATCCAGAACCAGTTATGCGTCTCTCCATCCAAGTTCCAGTCAAAGGCAGGTTGACCCCAGTGGTTCCCAAAGGTGCTAAAAATTGATGTCTTAAAATACTCCTACACAGGTTATGACATCAAATGCCATCTCCCAGTAAAACCCTTTCCCTTACTTTTTCATTCACAGTCCCAATTTTATAATTACTCAAAGTTCAGGGAAGTCTCTCTGGTACCGGAAGAAGGTCCTTAAATATTTTTCTCTTCCAATCCATCCTACCAGTTCCTGCCGTACTGAATCCCATAGTGGTTCTCTGTGCACATCATTGCTTTTTGATGTCCAAACAAAACAAAACCATCCAATACTTTCACCATTGTCTGCTGGGATTTGGTCCCAGAGTACCACTCAAGTTTTATCCTGCACCGCTCACAAGTATAAATAGCTCCTTCCAGCACTGCGTTATATAGAAAGCACCCGTCCATTATGCTCCCTCACCCATACCTCATTTCTTCTTTTGGTATTTTTAATAATACGTCATCTGCCTCATTGCTTTCAAACATACTTGGCTTATGTGGGCTTTAGCAGTTTATTAGATTGCATCTGCTTCTGTGGACTCGTGTGTCTCCTCTATGCTGTAGTAAGAGACCCTTATCCTCATCACCTTGCTTCCTTGGTTTTTGCGCAATGCCTTTCCCATTAGAGCTGCTGAATGGATGTCAATAGAAAGAGGTTTTTAAAACACAGTTTAAAATCCCACGTATTGTATTTCTAGGTGTGTATGAACGGTGACTGGCTATCCTGCATCCGGAAGTCAGAAAACAACACCTCGGAACTCAGAGGACAAACTTCAGCAGCCAGCACTCTCTACCCTGTGGGGCCCAGTGAGTCCCGGGAATAAAGCGGAGAACCGTTGAGACCACCCAGGGCAACATCTGGCCCATGTGTCCTCACACAGATGCTCACACACAGAAGGAAATACCAACTCTGGGGCTTCGTCCCAGAGCCACTAAATCAAACTTTGTGTTCAGAGAAGTAGTCTAGATCACTCTGGTGAGCACCGAGGTCTGAGAGCTGCTCTAAAGTAGCAATAATACACACAGGACAGGAGAAGGTACATCGTGAAGTAAAAGGAATGAATTAAGGAGTTTGATGTTTTGCGGTGGCAAATGGCTGAGAGATCACAAAGGCAAACGGTTAGAGCTATAGCCATGAGGGTAATTGAAAGAAAAACTGGTGTCGGGCCAATTTACCTTTGAGTAATGTGAAGGCTGGTCTTTGTTTTATAGGAACAAAATAAGAGAAGGCTAAATAAGAAAGACGTAATCTAAAGTAAATCCAAGGCCAACAGAAAAACATTCCTCAGCTACACATACGAAACAGGCAAAGAGGGGACTCTCACACACATTCCTGAGCAGGGAAGAGAAAATAACGCAATTGACCATGTATAAGGTAATTCTTTTTAATGGGTTCTAGGCAGAAATTGTTTAATCTAAAATTTTATATAAAATAATTTGGTACAGAAAGTAATTGATCTTGATGAAGTACAGTATAAAACTCCACTAGTATACAAATAAATTCTATGTATATTTAATTAGTAAATGGGGTTAACATGGTGTATGACTCACAGTCCTGAATAGCCTCCTTCTCCTAGAGAAATAACTGTAAATTAAATCTATTTTGTAGCTTGTATTGAAAAGCCTTGGCCAAAACTACAGGCTAGAGAGATGGCTCAGCAGTTTGGAGCACTGGCTGCTCTTCCAGAGGACCTCAGTTCAATTCCTAGCACATACATGGTCGCTCACAGCTGTACCTCCACTTCCAGCAGATCTGACGCCCTCTTCTGGCCACTGAAGGCACTGCATGAAGACTGCGCACAGACGTACATGCAGGCAAAATAATGGCAGGACATAGAGCTCCGTTGGCAGAGGGTTGAACAATCAGCACTGCAAACCCAGGCATGGTGACACATGTCTGTGATATAGGGAGGAGGGAGGGGAAAAGGGTGCTTTCTAACATGTATAAAACTCCCTTTCACTTTGGAAACGTCTTGAATTTAGCTTCTTTACTTTGTAAGTAGAGAGCTTTATCCTTGTTCACCTTTCGGCTTAATGCTGAGGTCAACTGAAATAACACTTGCAAAAACGCTCCTCTGAGTTAACCAAAGGTCCCCAGGCTTTATGGAGCCTGCTTGTCATCCGAGCCCTTGGGAACCTGAATCAGGACAGCAAGTCCAGACATGGGCTTCATAGAAAGTCTCTATTTAAGAAAAAAGACTTGAGGGCTGGAGAGATGGCTCAGTGGTTAGAGCACTGACTGCTCTTCCAGAGGTCCTGAGTTCAATTCCCAGCAACCACATGGTGGCTCACGACCATCTGTAATGGGATCCAATGCCCTCTTCTGGTCTGTCCAAAGACAGTGACCGTGTACTCACATACATGGAATAAATAAATAAATCTTAAAAAAAAAGAAAAAAAGAAAAAGAAAAAAGACTTGTGTGTTATAAAAATACTTCTGAACGTATGCCGTCGTTTGTCCATTTGTCATTCTGGTTTATTTTTGTTATTATTAAATGTGTGGTTTTTAAGGAATTAACATACACACATACACACACACATACACACACATACACACATACACGCATACATACACACAGACACACACAGACACACAGACACACATACACACACATATACACACATACACACATACACACACATACACACACATACACACACATACACACACATACACTCATACACACACATACACATATACACACATACACACATACATACACATACACACACATATACACACATACACACACATACACACACATACACACATACACACACATACACACATACATACACATACACACATATACACACATACACACATACACACATACACACACATACATACACACACATACACACACATACACACATACACACATACATACACAGCAACGTCTTTCAAGCAGTACAAAAAAATCACAGTGTGGTTACATTCCATTTTTCTTCTAGTGAAAGATAATTTTTTTAAAAACCCTAGTATATTCCCTAGTACCTTTACATGAATAAATGTTTTATGTAATATAGATACAAGATGCATTATTCCCAAGAACCTACATACGTTCATAACTAAGCCACTTTCTATAGAGTAATAAAGCTTAAGCAAGGAAGGTAATACTCTCAGCCAGTTCCTCGTACTGCAATTCGTGGTTGCAAAAAAGGATCGATTATTTTATTTATATTTTTAAAAGTAATCTTATAAAAATATCAAGAGAATCACAAATCTAAACTTTTATATGAAACAATCAGTCATTTTATTGTAAACCCTCAGGGTGCACATGTATTCATTAACATTTTTTATTAATTATATCAGGAAGCTAAGGGCAAAAATGGGAACAAGAAATTAATCATCACCTTGATCATCAGCCTAGCTTTTGCAAGAGAGGTACGTCATCTAGTACTGGACAGGGTGCCATTGTTCTTGTTCCCTGACCTTAAAACATCCCCAGCTAAACAATTAAGAGTGCACCTTTCTGAACTTCATACTGCTCCCTAAGATTTTCTACATGGAAGTCACACCGGGGCACACCCATCATGATTGTGCCAAATGGTGGGCCACATTCCTTGAGTTCTAAAGCCATTCGCTGTCCCTCTTGCTCAGGCCTTGACACCAGGTTATGTCATTTCTAGGACATATTTTTCCATTTGGAGTCAGAATTTCTGCACAGTCTACCACTTAACAATCGTTAACTTAAACATTATTCTCTATACATTCTTAGATTGGCTGCGTCAACAAATAGCCAAGTTCCCCAAATCTACTAAGTCTGCTAGTGTTCCTCCACACTCAAGTACAAAGCCGAAAACCTTCCACGTGTGTTTCTGCTTCCGCTCTATTCCAGCCATCACCATATTTTGCCAGAAATAGAATCACATTTTCCTCACAGCCTTTCCTCCCACAGCCTATAGTCAGGTCACACTTCCTCATTCCTACTGAATAGACCCTTCCTCGGGCCCTCTGCTTTACCACTCTGCACACCCCTGCTCCTCTTCCTAACACATCATTCGGAACACTCTCCACGCAAATCTAATTGTTGCAGACCTTAGCAATCTTTTCGAACCAAGATTAGCCAAGTATCTACAGTTATATCCGTCTAGCTTAACACCCAAGTATTTTCAAATACTTCCATTCATTATGTTTTGTCTTCCTTGCAGAGAGAGCTTTCTCACATTTCTGCTGCAGTGCCAGATTTTTACAAGAACACCTTTCAAATCCAAGATACTGGGAATGTAGGTCAGTGGTCGGGTGCTTGTCTAGCTCGTGCAAGGCCGTGCATTCAAATCTCCAGCCCCACAGACAGAAATAAAAACAATACTACCTGACGGTGACCATTTCAAGTATAGTATATAATGCTCTACACTATGCCGGTAAGGGGAGCCTATGACTCATTTTTCTATTCTGTCACTCATCAGACATTTTGATGCTATCTCCCTCTGCCAGGTACTGCCCCAGGTAACACATATAGAGAGATGTAACCCTTGCCTTCAGAGCGTTCGTGGGAACATCAGGCAAGTGCACTGCTGTGAGAAATGAATGTCCAGGAGTTCTCGAGACAACCCAAAGAGAACCTTGACATACTAACAGAATGTTAGCACCCGTGTGGGTTTTGCAATCCAGTGATTACCAGGAACCACTAAGTTGTGAGTAAGAAACCATTATAAGTAAGAAAGCTACCCAGCCAGGGAGATCTGGGAGAGAGATTGCAGTGGACTGATGCTTCTTCACGAGACGGCTGGTAGGTCTAATGACTAGTGTGGTCTAGCCTTTTGAGAAACTTGGCTGGGAAAGGGCAGATGGCAGCTGACAGGAGAGGACAAGAGAGATGAGGTGCTGAGGAGCTTTATGCATAACGAGGACTCTTAAACTTCTTTACATGATGGAGGAACGTGGCCAAGTATGTATGAAAGGTTAAAGGTGAGTCCAGGGAGAGGGTGTTTGATAAAGCTAGATAGTTGAGCCGGGCTGTGGTGGCACACGGCCTCAATCTCAGGAGGCAGAGGCAGGCAGATCTCTGAGTTCCAGGCCACCCTGGTCTACAGAGTGAGCTCCGAGACAGGCAGCGATACAGAGAGAAATCCTGTCCCCCTAAGGAGGGGGAGGTAAAAGTAACCCCAGACAGACGATGACTTTGTGATCACAGGAAGAGAGAGAGAAACAGAAGAAAAATAAGACAGGAAGTTGGGGGTTGGAGAGATGGCTCAATGGTTAAGAGCACTGACTGCTCTTCCAGAGGTCCTAAGTTCAATTCCCAGCAACCACATGTAATGAGATCTGGTGCCCTCTTCTGGTGTGTCTGAAGACAGTGACTGTGTACTAACATATATAAAATAGATAAGTCTTTTAAAAAAAAGTTGTAGGTGGTGGGAGAGTTATTAGTAAGAGCATTATTAAATTAAACATATTTATTTCAAAATACATCAACAATTTGAATTTCTCGATTATAATATGTATTTGTATCCATGTAATTATGCATCACATAAACATATGTTTATATATATATTTATTATATATAGGGATGTGGGGGAAGGCCCGAAGAACGAAGTGTTCAGAACCGGAATAGAGAGAAGTAAAGGACTAGTTAATTTGAGGGGGAAAAAAAGGAAAAGAAGAAAGCAAGAGAAAGCTCATTTGAAAAGGCTGGCGAACAAGATGGAGCCCGTACCCAACACTTTATGGATGACTAGGAACCTGAGACTTGATAGCCCAGGAACCTAGGGTGAAAAGGAAGTTAATGATACAATGAATCTAACAATATTATGCTATACTCATCAGTATCTTGTTCAACCAAGCAGACCGGAGCAGATGCAGAGAGCCACAGCCAGACGTTAGAGAGAGTGAGGACACTGAGCCCTACGTGGGATGTCTCCATCAAATCCCTCCCTCCGGTCTGAGCTCCGGAGCCCTGAGGAAGAGGAGGCAGAGAGAATCTAAGAACCAGAGGGATGGAGAACACCAGGAGAACAAGACATGAGCCAAGCACACAGGCGCTGGCAGGGACTGGGCAGCCGCACGGCCTGCACAGCTCCGTGCCAGGTGCTCTGGGCATACGCTATGGCTTCCAGTCTAGTGTTTTATGGGATTCCTGAGTGAGTAAATGACTGGGTCTCTGATTCTTTCGAATCTTCTTGGGCTCTTTTCCTTCTGTTGGGTTGTCTTGTTCAATTTCAATGTGACAGTTTTGATTTATTATATTTTATTTTGTTATACTTCTAAAAATGGGTAAATGAATGAAAGGAAGGAAGGAAGAAGGAAGGAAGGAAGGAAGGAAGGAAGGAAGAAAGGAAGGAAGGAAGGAAGAAATTAAGAAAGAAAACCTAATTAGTATGATAAAGGTTAAGTTAACAACTGGGCTGTCACTGATGCCTGCCAGGAGAGGAAAAATCCAATAGAATTTTCTCCAATAGAATGACACCGGATATATGAACTACTCCAGGGCAGGCCTCATGTCCAGGAGAAGGTGACCAACATATAAAGGACTGCATAGGGTGCGTGTGTGTGTGTGTGTGTGTGTGTGTGTGTGTGTGTGTGTGTGCACGTGCGCGCCATGGTTTAAGTTGGGTGGGTAAGGAGAGGAAGAGGATCTGAAAGGACTTAGGAAGGGGAGGAATATGATCAAAATATACCTGAAACTTAAAACTGCTTTAAGTAATAAAAATATAATTAAAAAAGAAAAAGGCCGGCAAGGTGACGAGACGGTTTAGGACCCTGGCTGCTCTTGAAGAGGACCTGGTTTAGTTCCTAGAACCCACATGGCAGCTCACGTCACCTGTAACTCTTGTTCCAAAGAATGCAACTCTCTCTTCTGACTTCCATGGGCACCAGACATAAGGACATACAGGCAAAACACTCACACACATAATATGAAAGTGAATAAATCTTTTTATATAATTTAAAGAAAATTCAATGTGGGCTGCCACGTGAGACCCTTTTTTTTAAAAAAAAGTGTAAGTGCACGCTTTAGCACAGTCATCGATTGCTATAGATGGTAGCACTTTGTCCCTCATAAACACCCACCATTATCTACAAGGTAGATTGTCATCATTGCTCCCCTATAGGCACAAGCAAAAGACTGGCTGTGCTAACACAGCAGGACAAGATTCATCCTGACTGAGGATACAGGGAACTTCAAACCCTCCCACACACACTTCAGTCCTTAAGCCCCAACTACCAAGAAGCAAATTTAAGCTGATTTAAAAAAAAAAAAACTAAAGAGAGAAGCGAATTAAGAGCACAAAACAAAGGAAAAGCACACTTTTTTATAGAAGTTAATTCACAGAGATGTCAGCCTGGACATGCTTGCCCTGGAAGGTAGCGCCTTTAAGGCTGGCATACACAGAGGGGAGCAAATGCCAGTCACCTATCTAACAATTAATCATAGACAAGATCATCTGGCTGCCCGATAAAATGCACATATAATCCGGGTAATTACAGTAGCTTGGCTTGGCCCGAGCACAGCAGAACAAAGCCCGAGATGCTTGGAGCTTAGAGTGGGCAGAATGCAGGAAGCCCTAAGGATGGGTAGAGGATTGCAAGATGATCTGTGAAGGATTTACAATTAAGCAAGGGAGGTGGCAGTCACCTGGAGAAGTTGCAAAATCAGCCCACCTTTGTTTTATCTTTCACAAACTGGCCTAGGCCCAGCCTTTAATTAAATTGTAGCACAAAATATTCTGGGTTCAACAGCCAGGTCAAGCTATCTGAGTGAGGCCTGGGACAGCCAATGCTAACTTCTCGCTTTTCCCTTTAACCTGTTACCGTCATTACACTTCATTGTTAAGTACTCTCCCACTCCCACCAAAACTGCCTCACACCTGTCTTTGCCAAATATATTATATTATATATATGTGTGTGTGTATATATATATTTATATACTATATATTTATAAACTATATATGTGTGTATATACATATATATGTGTGTGTATGTATATATGTGTGTATATATATGTATGTATGTATATATATATAGTAATGAAACCTCAAAGTTACACACATTTGTACAAGAAAATTATTGATCCACTAGGCAATGGTGCTTTTAATCCCAGCAAAGGCAGGCAGATCTCTGAGTTCAAGGCCAGCCTGATCTACCTGACAAGGTAGGCTACACAGAGAAACTGTCTCAAAAAAAAAAAAAACAAGGGGGGGGTGCGGGGAGATAAGTGTTCCATTTAATAGCAAGTCGCAAAGCCTGTGTGTGTTCATGTCTGGCTACATCCTGCTCTTACTGTCCCTGTTTTTTCAAGCACAAAAATGTGACCAAAGAGCATATCAGGAACAGCCTGTGCAGGTGTAGGGGAAAGACTCCTCGCTCGCTTCCACCAAGTAGGTGAAGAATCACTTGTGGGCACCCTGTTGCCTACACTTAGCTCTCGTGAGCACAGGCCTGTTTGTGGTGGACACTGCTTATACCAGAACTCCTAAGTGTTGGTCAAGGGCTTGCCTGTTGTTATCCAATGATGCATGTCCAACTCTCAAAGCCTTTTTGTTGTTGGTTTTTTTTTTTAATCATAAAAATATAAGTAATCTACCTAGGAAGCGCAAAGCCCTGGGTTCGGTCCCCAGCTCAAAAAAAAAAAAAAAAAATATATATATATATATATATATATATATATATATATATATATATATGTAATCCAGCCTGTACTTCACATAGTGACACTAAGAATCCAACCACATAGATATCGGATGGCACAATTCTTTACCAAGATGCTGATCATAATACCAAATTCTAATATAAATTTAAAATGAAGCGATAAAGCAAATGTTCTTATTAATAATAAGCTATCAAAGTCTGTTCTCATACGGCCTCACTGAAGCATCTTCAAAGCCTGTACACCAAGATCTTAGCATTCAGAAGCTGTCTGACAGCCGTGTGCTGTAATCCTGGGACTCAAGAGGCTGAAGCAGAAGGATCTCACGTTCAAAACCAGGCTGGGTTATACACGAAGACCCTGTTTCAGATCAAGCAAGCAAAGGACCACTGATCTGGTACAATGCCAGGTTCAGCAACAAGCAGGAAGAGAGAGACAAGAGGAAAGGGTACTTTAAAAAGAAAAAAAATAGAAGAAAAGAAGCAAACAGAACAAAGATAGGAAAAGAAAGCACAAGGGAACTTGGGAGGCCTGGGAAAGGAGGGAGCTCCTACTGGCTGCCTTGTCTTCCAGCCTCTCTTTTTTAATTCCAGAAGGGATTAGGGATTTGGTATCATCAACAATCATGTTTTGTTTTCTTTAAAGATACCACCCTAAGCCAGTACTGAGCATTTTCAAGCTGAGAGTAATTCAATCAGAGACTGTTTCTCCAAACTGTAGCTTTATGTTTAATTAATCAATAAGTTACTTTCTCAGGGCTGGAAAGATGGCTCAGTAGTTGGGAGCACTTCCTGAGCTTGTGAAGGACCTGGGTTCCGTTCCCAGCACTCACATGGCAGCTCACAACCATCTGTAACTCCACTTTCAGGGAATCTGATGCCCAATTCTGTCCTCCAAGGGTACTAGGGACATCTGTGATGCACAGATATATGTGCAGGCAAAACATTCATACACATAAAAATTAGTAGTAGTACTAATCAGTAGCATTAATTTTAGTCAAAGCCCATGATCTTACTGTTTTCATAACAAAATCGGCTTAGAATAGAACCTTTTGGTACTTTCTCTTGTTCACAGTGCTTGACTCTCTCACTAGGCAGTGTTCCCTCAGACACAGAGGGCTTAAACAGAGGATCTAAGTCAGTTTCCAGCCTCCACAACCACCTGGAGCTCCAACTCCAGGAGATCTGATGACTTCTTTGGCCTCTGAAGGAACCAGGCGTAGACGTAGTACACAAGCATGCATGCAGGTAAAACACCCATGTACAGAAGCAGCCAAATATAAAAAATATAAAAAAGATTTAAGTTTTATCTCCAGCAAAGAAGAGGGATGGGGAAAGCAAGAACGGAACTGGGGGTGGGGTTGGGGGAGAAGACCCAGAAATATGGTGCTAGAAATTGAAAAGTTAGCTTTTAAATTTTTATTATTTTCCGCAAATTTACTATTGCATATTGGTCGTGGATACTACATTAGACAGCATAGTTCTAGACGATTCTTTTGGGAGGTTGGATAAGGTGCCACAAACAGTATTCTGACTCTAACCAGAGAAACTTATCCAAGGAGTAATTATGTCTCCAGAATTCCCAGCTTACTGTAGTGGTGTTACTTACCAAGACAAAGGTGGCTGTTATGAACAAAACAGGAAACTTATACCACTTCGGTGGAAACTACTTCCAGAGAAGGAGGCAACAGATCCATGAATTCTTGTCTAGCACAGGCTTGAGTCTATCCCTCAAACTGATCCAAGTAAATCCAGCTCAATATTTTTCTTTTTCACTTTTGTTTGTTTTGTCTGAGATGGTGTCTCTCTACAGGGTCCTGGCTACCCTAAAACTTCCTATGTAGAGGAGGCTGACCTTGAACTCACAGAGATCTGCCTCCCTAGGGCTGAGATTAAAGGCTTGTGCCACCAAGCCTAGCCTCCAATTTAATGGGGTTTTTTTGTTTGTTTGTTTTTGTTTTTGTTTTGGTTTTTTTTATGGTTTCCCAAATATGTGCTCACTGGGAGAGTTTTATGTTTCCATGCCAACTCCTTATATGGAATACTTCCCGAAATCTCCCAAGATCCTGACCTCTGAGACCATTTTTTTTTTTTTTAACTAATGGAATCAGGAGACTATTGTCCATTGTTCTTTTGCAAGGCCCCTGGGAGCCTTCCAAGAAGTAACTCGCCTATTATCAGAAAAGAGAACTAAACAGTATCTAAGGGTTCTTTGTTGAAAAATTGCCTTTTGACAAGTAGGGTTTATCTAAAGGGTCATTGTTGAAATATCTCTCCGAGATTGTGTTTATTCTGATTGTGTGCTGGTAAGTTCCTTCTCAAAAATAGAAATGGGGTAAGAAGCTTATGAGATGAGGACCCAGTCATTGCCCTCTCGTATTTTGAAATAGTTTTGACTGACACAGCTCCAGCTTCCTGCTCCTTCTACCCCAGATGCAGTGAACTCATGTAGTGAAGAGGCCACCGTTTGCAGAACAGATAGTCCGGAAGGCCCCTGGGCAGCTTCCCTGAGTGCACACCTGCTGACACATGGACAGAAGATGACTCACCAAAAGGGATAAGACTTGTACATACATATTTCCTCGGTTATGAATACTGGGGGGCCTAGAAAAGAAGCCAGAGGCTGGGATGCCTGAAGAAAGGTCTAAGGAAGCCAAGGCAAAGAAACTCCGAGGGACTCAACTCTTCACAAGAGCGTTGAGCTTCCTGGATTCTCAGGAAAGTCTTTGGGAAACTGGGGACTGCATAAAAGACAGAATTACTTTTAGACACTAACAGGTGCTGGGATGAATAAAATTAGGCAAAGAATTGTTTCATTATCTGGAGCCCAGATAAAGGAGCACACATCCAGATCTCACCTCAGGCTCTGCTAAATGGAACCAAGCAAGCCCTGTTGCCTTCACTAATTGGAACTAATTGGCTTTTTTTTTTTTTTTTGCCAATCTCCTCACTTCCCCCAAACCTATGTAGACTTCTGGGGCCTACGTTTCCATTACTGTACTAGACCAACAGTTGTACATACTTAGTTTCCATCTTTTATAGTCTCCTTGCTTTGAAACAGAGAGACTACGGGATCTACCACTGACTAGAATTCCCAACTCTGAACTCACTTTTAAAAACTGATTTATTAATTCATTTATTTTACATGCACTGGTGTTTTGCCTGCATGTCTATGTGAAGGTGTTAGATCCCCTGGAACTGGAGTTGCAGACAGTTGTGAGCTGCCGTGTAGGTGCTTGGAATTGAACCCAGGTCCTCCGGAAGAGCAGCCAGTGCTCCTATCCTCTGAGGCTTCTCTCCCGTCCACCTGATTTCATTTTGTATGCCCTGAGGTTCCTACTTCACAACAGCAGCCAGGCCCCTATGTATTCATGTTTCCTTCTCTTTCCCTAACCAAGTTATAGACGCTGAGGACTCAAGAGTCTGTGCTGTGACTCTCTAGGCCTAAACCTCAGAACAGCTCCATCCTCTACTCTGTTGAACTTGGCTTCCCCTCAGGTAATATTTACTTAGTGACCACAGCATCCAAGCCAGCCCCAGGGAGAGCCTCAAACTCGACTGTAGCTGAGGTGCTCATCTCTGCCCCTGACAGGAAGACCTGGGGGACCTGTGTCAGTGTAGCTAACTCAGTCCTATTAGCCCATTTATCTGTCTTCCTTTCTGGATAGCTGACTAGGCCTCCCATTTTCTGGTAGTGTCTAGAAATCCTCTTCTGAGGCCCAGCTTAAAGCAGAGTACTAGGTTATATGGGAGGGTTGGGACTATCCCTGTGTGTGTGTGTGTGTGTGTGCGCGCGCGCGCGCGCGCGCGCGTGCGTGCGTGCTAGACAAAGACGGCCAAAGTCTTGAAATTCTCAGCTGACTTTGGGCCTGGCTTGGGATGTGAGAAAGGATTCTGGAGTGAAGGAAAGGAGATTATAACTACAAGTGACCTACTCTTAAACCAGCTGTGTTGGCACATACATGTAACCCCGGAACTGGGGAGGTAAAGCAGGAGAATCAGAACTTCAAGATCATCTTTTGCTCTATGTGGAGTTCAAGGCCCAGTCTTTAAAAAAGACAAAAAATTGAAAAAAAGAAAAAAAGAGAAAATGCAAGGAGAAAAAAAATATCAAAACGATCTGGCCTATCATTTTCATTTCTGACCTTGCCTTTCTCTGGACCGCCTTTTTCCCCTGTTGCTACCACTAGACAGGGTCACACCATTTTGCCACTGTTAGGCTGGCCCACACCATTTTGCAAAGCTCCTCCATTTTGGTTAAACAATGACAGTCTCTTAGACAAAAGTAATTTGGTTCCCAGAATTGAAGTAAGTTGATGTTTAGATTCTTGCCCTCCCTCGTCCTATTAACCCCCAGTAATGGCCAAGCACAAGAGATGACTGCTGACCACCTGACTTCCCTTAACTGACTCACTGTCCACCCCTGACAATGGCCAGCCAAGAAAGGAAAACCGTCATTGTCCCTGTCCCCTTTCTCTGGCCCCTTTCTACTCCAACCCGAAAGCAGTCTGAGGACTCTGAATCTCTACCAGAGACTCTGTAGGTCTTTATCCCAAAGGGAGGCCGTACAGTTGTGGAGTTGCCCACCCCTTTCCACGCTGTCTTTCCTCCTCTGCGCTCTTACACTGCCATCTCCACCCTCACCTACTTCCTGG
This sequence comes from Rattus norvegicus, assembly GCF_021556685.1. Taxonomy (NCBI): domain Eukaryota; kingdom Metazoa; phylum Chordata; class Mammalia; order Rodentia; family Muridae; genus Rattus; species Rattus norvegicus. The sequence continues at coordinate 59,913,651 of NC_141536.1, read as the reverse complement.
ATTCTCGGTGAGTCTCGTTAGCTTCCGACCTCCCTCCCCGCATTCGTTCTGATATCTCATTCTGATCCCTTTGCAATTTTGCCCTCTGAGCAACCTTTAAAACGTGTTACTCCCTGGAAATGACTGAGATCTTGAAAGGTACCCACAGAGCCACACACAAAGGCTTTCCCGAATCTCCTGCATCCCCTGCATCCCCTGCATCATTTCCTGCAGCTCCTCGTGGGCCACCCACAGGAATGCTACCTCTAGTGGGCTTCCCATGGCTCTTTGCCCCAACCCTAGCCCTGTTTCCCTTACCCTCTGTCCAGTGCCCAGCTTCACTATGACTTCCCTAATGCCCTGGTAGCTGTTAGATGTTTCCCTAGCTTCTCCTCACAGTGCTTATTAATGACATAATTGCATAATTCACTGTTGGTTTCTGCAGTTAAACTTGTGAATCTGGGGCCTCTGGTTGTCGTGTTTACTGCCGGATTCCCAGCATCTATGCCAGGCAAGCACAAAATAGGACGCTTTTAATATCGTGGCCACATTCACATTGTGAAGACACACATGGTATTGGCACTTCCTTGACACAAAGGTTCTAAAGCAGACAGAACTTTTCTGTGTTGTTTTTTTTTTTTTTTTTAATCTGTCGGTCTGTGGGTTTGTATCGGTTTTGCTTTTCGTGTTTATTTGTTGGTCTATGGAGGAGAGGAAGCCGTACATGCGGTGTCGTGAATGGGTGTACGTGGGGATCAGAGGACAACACGTGGACAGCTCCTTCTCGTCACACGGCTTCCAAAACTGTATCATGAGAAAGCACCCTTACCCATGGAGCCATTTTGCCAGTCCTGGTTGGGTGTGTTAGTTTGTTTTGTTTTTGTTGTTATTGTGTTGTTTTGGTTCTTTGATTGACTGTAACAAGGTCTCACTCTGCCTGGACTGGAACTCATTATGTAGACCAGGCTGGGCTCAAATTTGAAGCAAATCTCCCGCCTCAGCCTATCTAGTGCTGAGAATATAGGCAAGCAGCACCACAACTGGCTGTTTTCACATTTTATTTCCAAAGATGAGCATAAACACTCATGTAGACCAGCCAAAGGCACTCGAAGCCACAGGAGTGTCCTCAGGTATGTCCCGTCCTTCATTTCCTGTGTACAGGAAGCCACAAGAGTCTTAGAGTGCCAGGACAAACGGAATGTGTCTGCTGAAGTAAATTTGGCAAGGCCCTAACTGCAAGCCACTTTCTTTCTCAAGCCTGTCTTTCCCGGTCAGAGCTCCGCTCTCCAGAAGCGATGACTGCCTGGTTAGCAGCTGTGTTCTCTGGCTCTTTTCCTTGTAATCATCTTGGTGACCATCTGCTGAACCCACCACCCAATCTTCCCCTCTCTCTCCAATCACCTTTGTATCTTCAGTGTCCGGCACAGTGTTCGGTGTTTACTAAGAAACGTTGGCTTGTTTTTTCAGGGCACAGAACCAGAGTGAGTGGGGTGAAGTCTTAAGGGGCTTAGTGTGTTCATCGCTCAACTCCATCACAGTCCTCCTTGTTTCCAACAAGACTTGCAAAGAACCAACACAGCCTATGTCTTTGCCCTTTCTAGGAGACATTTTCAGGAGGACCGACACAGAGGGAAAAATAAAGAAGATTATAAAAGTGATTTAAGAAACGGAAAACCACCAAGAAATTCGTTACACGGGATGGTGTGTCTGCACGCACCCGCGTTGACAGCCTCAGGCTCTTCCTCAAACCATATGAATTTAAGGTTCTAGAGGCATCTGGCCAAGAGGATCTGAAACTGACAGCTGGAGAGATAAATGACAAAAGAAAGAAAGACAGGATTCTGGTGACGTTCATGTGCATTTTGTTTATTTTGTTGATGTTGCTGTTTTTGGGTTTTTGGTTTTTTGTTTTTTGTTTTTTGTTTTTTTGTTTTGTTTTTTGTTTTTTGGGGGGTTTTTTGCTTGTTTGTTTTTTTTGTCGGCTACCCAGAAGGACGGCCCTGTTCATTGGATGTGCTGTAGTAGAAATTATCTTGCTACTGTATATTTCTCTGAAAATATGGTCCCCAAGAACAAGTGTATAGACCTGGACATTGCTGGCCTGTCGAGACAAGTGGGCAGATAAGAACTATAAGCAGTAAGACGCTGCGTGTGGGATCTCTAGAAAACTTCTCGCAGCAAATTCCTTTCTCCTTGACACTCAACCAGTCCCTGTGGAGCCATCTACAGATGTGGGCAGGCCGCAGTCAGGCCATGACACAAGCAAGAAGCTAGGCTGCTGCCATTACAAATGACAGATCCATGTAGAGAAGCAAAATTGTGGGGGGAAACCGCTTTTTTAAAAGATTTCATTTTGTATTTATTTTCTATATCTGAGTATACAGTCGCTGTCTTCAGACACACCAGAAGAGGGCATCGGATCCCATTGCAGATGGTTGTGAGCCACCATGTGGTTGCTGGGAATTGAACTCAGGACCCCTGGAAGAGCAGCCAGTGCTCTTAACCTCTGAACCATCTCTCCAGCCCAAGTCATTTTTTTAAATGACTGAACCCTTTAGACTTCAACCTTTTTCTTACTGTAAAACTAAAAGACTTATGGGGCCTCTAGTGGTAAGTGTTCAAGCCAAACTACCAGTATCAGAAGGGAGAGACAGTTTTAAGATGGGATTCTTCCTATCATAATAGATTCACGAGCATCCAGCATGCATGTGGCTGGTCATTTTTGCATAATTGTTGTGTGTTTAGCATGCAGCAAAGCCAGGTTGGTCTCTCCTTGGAAAGGCCAGCCACATAGGCTTTGCTTGGAGTCACAGACAGTTGTGCCTCAGAAGGTCAACTCTGGTCTCAAATCCTGAGCAATTTCCTGGTCAAATGCAGAAAGAGGAAAATGTTAATGAATTCAGTTGATTTTGGTTGACTTCTAATTTTACACAGTGACATAGGACCAGGTCTGGAAAGATGAGGTTTCCCCACTCCTCCTGCAGAGAGTGCAATCTGAGAAATACTCTGCAGCCAGTCAACTCCTAGAGTCACTTTGGGGCTGTGACAAGCCATAGTGGGGGGTGGGGGTGGGTTCCTCAGCTCCCCCACTTCCGGTTACAAAGTTAGGCTACATTGGTAGTCCTCTGGCTCCCCCTCCCACCCTCCCTCTCCCCCACCTCCTTCTCCCTCCTCCCTCTCCTCTCTCTCTCTCTCTCCCTCCCCCATTTCCCCGTTCTCCCAGTCTTTGGCTTACTTGAGTTAGAAACCACACAAAGCAAGGTCTTCATACTGACTCGGTGCGGAATATCTGCTAAGCCTTTTAAAGTCTGCACTTGCTTCATCCTTCCACACTCTTTCCCCTGACGGAACGTCCAACCTATGGACACTGTGTCATACCCCAAAACCTCTCAACCTCGTTACCAAAAAGAAAAACCCTAATGCTCTTGTACCATGCTGCGTTCGTAGCTGTCCTGAGCCGATCACAGTCTGCTTTCACACAAGAAGGCAGTCGTTGACCCTAACAAGTTTTCTATGTCACCTCCTGCCTCCGGGTTGTGCTGAGAGCCTTCCAGTGACATCGGACGGACCTCGATCTTATGTCTCACTACTTTCTGTACACCATCAGTTAGGTCTAATTCGGTGCTTATTCACACTCTGGCTTGATGTGTACTTCTTTTGCAATACCTCATATGTGGCAATTGGCACTTTCATCGGGAGCCAAGATGCCTGACTGCCCTTTCGTAATGGGAGCAGTACATGACAGCAGTGCCTAGCTCAGCTATTTACACCATTACTACTTTCTGAATTTTTGCTGGTAATTTGTTGTTAAATTCAAATGTTAAAAATCATAATTTGAGGTATTTGTGGAGGGTTAGGGTGTGTGTGTGTGTATGTGTGTGTGTGTGTGTGTGTGTGTGTGCGTTCATTCAGAGGGATATCCCACTGGGAGGCATATATAGTCGAATTAGCGTGTTTTCATATTCCTGACATTCAAAGTAGGAAAACAACTGGCTGGAACCAACCAGAATGGATAGCCTCCTGCTGCACCACAATCTAATGCTAGGATGCTAAGCGACGGTAGGTAGCTGTGGGCTCACTAGCCCATGGGAAGCTGGTTCGCCATGTTAAAAGCCAAGTAGCCTGTATTCTATATACTTCTGACTCCAACAGAAATGTCTATGACTGCCCAGCTGAGGTCCTCTTCTCCCACCTCCTACTTCTACCCAGCCTCAGTCTGTGTCTACACGACCTGCATAATAACACATGATTGCCCTAGGGTTCTGGAAGTCCCAGTCAATAAGCATCAATACCAAATATGAGGTCCGGCAGTTCAGAAACAATGTGACTATACCTAAAAGAAAAAAATTTCAATCAGAATGTATACTATAAACTTGTAGTGTAAACAGACCTAAAAAGAACCCACGATGGGGGAGCCAGCCACAGGGCGAGTGGGTCCTGATCAGTTAGTAATTACAGATGAAGTAAAACATCCTTAATTAAATACATTAATTAGATAAAATTTAATTGCGCTAGAATTCTTAATAATTACAGTCATCTGTGTTATTACCCGCCTCCAAAGCTCTCTTGATAAATACCAGTGCCTTCTCCTCCCAGTTCCCAGGCAGCCACAACCATTTTGTTTGCACACGTGGCCTTACTTCTCTGACCACACTCACAGATCAAGGACAGGCACCTGACATGGGCCAGTAGAAAGTCAGAGACCTTTGATTAGAACCAAGAAAGCCAACCACATGGCGATCTGAAGAACTGGCGCTCCTGGTTTTCCATGAGGGAATTCTGTGTACAGCTGTGAGATGCTGACTTGCAGGACGAGCTGGTCTACCTGACGAGGGACTCTGAAGCCAGTGTCCTCCTCTGACGGCCAATCAGGTCCAACGATAGCCCTGCACAATTTATAAGTAAGCTTTTTAATCCTTCCTTAGGATTCATGGGCAATAAATTTTAATTTGTTTGCTGTCATCAAACTACTTGCTAAAAGGGAAATATTTAGAACAAATTCTCTATAAGTAATGTATCATATTTGAGTAGAACACTCAAAAAACTTTTTAGAACACTCACAAATTACTTCAATTTTTCCACTATCAATTTATTTTTCCCTTGTGTGCATGTGTGCATGTGTGCATACATGCATGCATGAGTGTGTGTATGTCACATGTGTGCAGGTGCCTGTGCACATGTGTGCACATGCCTGTGGAGACCAGGGGTCGATGTCAAGGGTCTTTCTCAACCGCTTGTCACCTTATATTTTGAAGCAAGGTTTCCCACTAGAGACTGCTGGTTCAGTAAGTCAAGCTAGCCAGCTTGCTCCAGGAATCTCCTGTCTCCACCTCTTAAGAGTAAGGCTAATGGCTGGCCACCATGCTGCCCGGCTTTTACATGGGTACTAGGAATCTAAAGGCCAGTTTTCAAAAGCATAGAAATGCCACCAACTCATTCTTCCTTTACCTGTCTTCACCGTTTCCAGTAGAGGAGTTGAGAAGTTACATCAAAACCAAGCTGAAAGGGAGAGTGACCTGAAGCTCCAACTCAGCTTCGGAATGCATCTCAAGATTCAGTGTGTGTGTGTGTGTGTGTGTGTGTGTGTGTGTGTGTGTGTGTGTGTGAGAGAGAGAAGAGAGAGAGAGAGAATCACACTTTCCAAAGCAACTCATCAGAAGGCCCCTTTGTACCTCTCTGTGAAATTAACCAAGGCTCTTGTGTTTGTGAGTCACCCTGGTCCTGATGTCCATCAACTTCTAGCAGAGGAAAAGATGAGCATTCCCAGCCTCTCATGTTCAACGCAGCTCGAAGCTTGGCTTCATTTATCCTCCTTCCAAGCTAGGCTAGGCCACGCCCCACAAGTCATTAGCAACCCTCCTCCTCCTCCCTTTTCCCCCTCCCCCTCCTCCCCCTCCACTCCCCTCCCCCTCTTCTCCCCCTCCCCCCTCCCCCTTCTCCTCCCCTTCCTCCCCTTCCTCCTCCCCTTCCAGAGTACTGAAACGTGGCCTAGGGCATACTAGACAGGCACTTCACCACTGAGCTCTACTCTTAGCTCTTTAATTTCCTCTTAAATTAGGCTAGGAATTGACTCTAATTATAGATCTAGAGATAGGTGGTGAGAATGGGGCCTGAGGGAACTGGCTTCCTCTCTGAAGGTAACCTCCTCAAACTGGGGGTTTCCAGTAGCACTGAATAGAGGTGCAAAAGCATCAGCTGCCAAGAAAGCTAAGAACTGGACATCTGGGCTCCTTGAGCTCCTTCTACTCTGCATCCTACTGGACTTTAATTTTATAAACCCCAATCTTTCTAGATCGGCACGTCAGATAATGCTCGTGTAAGAGGCAGAGTAAGAATGTCTTTCAAGTGGGCAGTCAGTAAGACCCAGTGTTGTTTTCTCTGTCTGAGTTTTGAGCGCCATTTGTCTCTTACACGCTCACACTTGGGGTTTCGATGAATGTTCTAAAGTGGAAACCTAGAGATCTTTACTGCTCAGTCTCTCTATGGAAGTGCCTAACCCCAGCACACAGCTCTGGAGTTCTCCATGCAGCCCTTCACACTGTCCTGTGACAACCAGGGGTCCTCTGCCGCCCACCTTGATTCTAATGTGCTTTCTTTTTATTAACTATTTTGCTACCAAAGGCATGGGATTTCAGAGTTCTATCTCTGATATTAACTGGTTTTAACCTTTTTTTTTTTTTCACAAAAAATAATGAGTCTGGATGACCAGAGCCTCCTGGTTTACCTACGAGTCTCTTTTGCTATTAATGCCCCATTGCCAGCTTTTGAATGTGTCAGTATTCCTAAGTTTGAGCATCAGCAACCAATTCTATGTATTTTAGCAAGAAAAGGACTTACTGAGAAATACCAAGTAGGTTGCAACATCCCCGAGAAAGCTAAGGTCAGGCTCAGGAAGCAGACAGGAGCAAAGGCAGCTGACAGCAGAAAGCTAAGGACCACTGAAGCATTGCTTCCAGAACTCTGACGGGGAGACGAAGTTGCTACCTCAGGGGAAGTTTCTCTGCTAGACCCCTCCCCCGGACTATTAACATCATCAGTGCAGGCAAGTAACATGATGGTCCCCGTGTCTTTGTACCACTCCTCTGGGTTCAGTGTCACAGAAAGACTAGACATACCTCATGTCTTGCCTTTCTAGAAGAAAAAATAAAAATAGGGCCGTTTCCTGTTTCCATGATGAGCAAAGTATTTGATTACTGAGTGACAAGTTCATAAACACACACACACACACACACACACACACCTTGTGCGTGCGTGCGTGTGCGTGTGTGTGTGTGTGTGTGTGTGTGTGTGTGTGTGTATGTGTTAGAGAGAGTCCAGTCAAGCACGCTTTCAAGACTTGTTATTTTCTTTTGATGGCCTATTTATTTTGTAGCCATGCTATGCGTGTGTATGTGGCATTTGTGTGTGTGTGTAGTGTTACATATATGTGGCATATGTGCTTATCAGTGTATGCATATGTACTTGTGCATGCTGGGTGTGTTTATGTACATGTGCGTGGAGACAGAGGTTGACTTTGGGTGTCCTCCCTGATTGCTGTCTACCTTTAAAGTTTTGCTGTTTATTTATCATGCGTGCCTGCGTTGGAGGACCACAGCACGGCAACTTGGGGGAATTGTTCTCTTCTTCCACCCTGTCGGTTCTTGGACCTGAATGCACGTCCTGGAGCTTGGTGCCTTCCTGCTGAGCCACCTTGCTGGTCTTCTCACTGAATCTAAAGTTCTTAGATTCAGCTAGGCTGACTGACCAATGAGCTTCGGGCATCTGCTGTTGCTTCTCCATGCCTCTTTGTCCCCTCCAATGCTAGTCACAGGCATGTTACCGTGCTTAGCTTTGCAGTGCACTCTGGGTATCCAAACTCTCGTCTTCCTGCACGTGTGGCAGCAGGTGCATTTCCTGATCAGCCATTCCCGAAGACCTATAAAGAGATTTTTACTTTCAACTGTTCCATGATTTAAAACAACAAACAACAAACAACAACAAAAATAAATAAATAAATAAACAAAAAACCAGTGGTCCAAATTCTCTTCCCCTTCAGAAAGTTCGATTTTCTTCCTTTACTTTTTTCCGTTTCATTGTCCTCAATAAAGTTCATCAAAGTTTCTAAAACAAATTTCCCATAGGGATTTGATTGTGATCACAGTATGTGTATGAATATGTTTGTGGAATAGCTTTAAATTTATACAGCCCTGAACCTTTGTATCCAACAACATGGTACGTCTCAATTTTTAAGTGTCCTTTTCTACCTTTGAGTAATATCACATGTTGTCTTCACATGCAGTTGGCGCACTTCTTCATTTATGATCTTGTTGTTATGGAAATTGGGATTGGCCCGGTCTATGTTTCCTTTGAGAATTTCAAGCCCTTCCTGATGCCCATTTGAAATCGGGAGGCACCATTTACAATGCAAATGGCTCCAGGGTTCTTTTTTTTTTTTTTTTTTTTACATTTTATTTTTTTTTTTTAACTTGAGTATTTCTTATATACATTTCGAGTGTTATTCCCTTTCCCGGTATCCGGGCAAACATCCCCCTCCCCCCTCCCCTTCCTTATGGGTGTTCCCCTCCCAACCCTCCCCCCATTGCCGCCCTCCCCCCACCAGTCTAGTTCACTGGGGGTTCAGTCTTAGCAGGACCCAGGGCTTCCCCTTCCACTGGTGCTCTTACTAGGATATTCATTGCTACCTATGGGGTCAGAGTCCAGGGTCAGTCCATGTATAGTCTTTAGGTAGTGGCTTAGTCCCCGGAAGCTCTGGTTGCTTGGTATTGTTGTACATATGGGGTCTCGAGCCCCTTCAAGCTCTTTCAGTTCTTTCTCTGATTCCTTCAACGGGGGTCCTATTCTCAGTTCAGTGGTTTGCTGCTGGCATTCGCCTCTGTATTTGCTGTATTCTGGCTGTGTCTCTCAGGAGAGATCTACATCCGGCTCCTGTCGGTCTGCACTTCTTTGCTTCATCCATCTTGTCTAATTGGGTGGCTGTATATGTATGGGCCACATGTGGGGCAGGCTCTGAATGGGTGTTCCTTCAGTCTCTGTTTTAATCTTTGCCTCTCTATTCCCTGCCAAGGGTATTCTTGTTCCCCTTTTAAAGAAGGAGTGAAGCATTCACATTTTGATCATCCGTCTTGAGTTTCATGTGTTCTAGGCATCTAGGGTAATTCAAGCATTTGGGCTAATAGCCACTTATCAATGAGTGCATACCATGTATGTCTTTCTGTGATTGGGTTAGCTCACTCAGGATGATATTTTCCAGTTCCAACCATTTGCCTATGAATTTCATAAAGTCGTTGTTTTTGATAGCTGAGTAATATTCCATTGTGTAGATGTACCACATTTTCTGTATCCATTCCTCTGTTGAAGGGCATCTGGGTTCTTTCCAGCTTCTGGCTATTATAAATAAGGCTGCAATGAACATAGTGGAGCATGTGTCTTTTTTATACGTTGGGGCATCTTTTGGGTATATGCCCAAGAGAGGTATAGCTGGATCCTCAGGCAGTTCAATGTCCAATTTTCTGAGGATCCTCCAGACTGATTTCCAGAATGGTTGTACCAGTATGCAATCCCACCAACAATGGAGGAGTGTTCCTCTTTCTCCACATCCTCGCCAGCATCTGCTGTCACCTGAGTTTTTGATCTTAGCCATTCTCACTGGTGTGAGGTGAAATCTCAGGGTTGTTTTGATTTGCATTTCCCTTATGACTAAAGATGTTGAACATTTCTTTAGGTGTTTCTCAGCCATTCGGCATTCCTCAGCTGTGAATTCTTTGTTTAGCTCTGAACCCCATTTTTTAATAGGGTTATTTGTTTCCCTGCGGTCTAACTTCTTGAGTTCTTTGTATATTTTGGATATAAGGCCTCTATCTGTTGTAGGATTGGTAAAGATCTTTTCCCAATCTGTTGGTTGCCGTTTTGTCCTAACCACCGTGTCCTTTGCCTTACAGAAGCTTTGCAGTTTTATGAGATCCCATTTGTCGATTCTTGATCTTAGAGCATAAGCCATTGGTGTTTTGTTCAGGAAATTTTTTCCAGTACCCATGTGTTCCAGATGCTTCCCTAGTTTTTCTTCTATTAGTTTGAGTGTGTCTGGTTTGATGTGGAGGTCCTTGATCCACTTGGACTTAAGCTTTGTACAGGGTGATAAGCATGGATCGACCTGCATTCTTCTACATGTTGACCTCCAGTTGAACCAGCACCATTTGCTGAAAATGCTATCTTTTTTCCATTTGATGGTTTTGGCTCCTTTGTCAAAAAATCAAGTGACCATAGGTGTGTGGGTTCATTTCTGGGTCTTCAATTCTATTCCATTGGTCTATCTGTCTGTCTCTGTACCAATACCATGCAGTTTTTATCACTATTGCTCTGTAATACTGCTTGAGTTCAGGGATAGTGATTCCCCCTGAAGTCCTTTTATTGTTGAGGATAGCTTTAGCTATCCTGAGTTTTTTGTTATTCCAGATGAATTTGCAAATTGTTCTAACTCCTTGAAGAATTGGATTGGTATTTTGATGGGGATTGCATTGAATCTGTAGATTGCTTTTGGTAAAATGGCCATTTTTACTATATTAATCCTGCCAATCCATGAGCATGGGAGATCTTTCCATCTTCTGAGGTCTTCTTCAATTTCCTTCTTCAGTGTCTTGAAGTTCTTATTGTACAGATCTTTTAATTGCTTTGTTAAAGTCACACCGAGGTACTTTATATTATTTGGGTCTATTATGAAGGGTGTCGTTTCCCTAATTTCTTTCTCGGCTTGTTTCTCTTTTGTATAGAGGAAGGCAACTGATTTATTTGAGTTAATTTTATACCCAGCCACTTTGCTGAAGTTGTTTATCAGCTTTAGTAGTTCTCTGGTGGAACTTTTGGGATCACTTAAATATACTATCATATCATCTGCAAATAGTGATATTTTGACTTCTTCTTTTCCGATCTGTATCCCCTTGACCTCCTTTTGTTGTCTGATTGCTCTGGCTAGAACTTCAAGAACTATATTGAATAAGTAGGGAGAGAGTGGGCAGCCTTGTCTAGTCCCTGATTTTAGTGGGATTGCTTTAAGTTTCTCTCCATTTAGTTTAATGTTAGCAACTGGTTTGCTGTATATGGCTTTTACTATGTTCAGGTATGGGCCTTGAATTCCTATTCTTTCCAGGACTTTTATCATGAAGGGGTGTTGAATTTTGTCAAATGCTTTCTCAGCGTCTAATGAAATGATCATGTGGTTTTTGTTCTTTCAGTTTGTTTATATAATGGATCTCGTTGATGGTTTTCCGTATATTAAACCATCCCTGCATGCCTGGGATGAAGCCTACTTGATCATGGTGGATGATTGTTTTGATGTGCTCTTGGATTCGGTTTGCCAGAATTTTGTTGAGTATTTTTGCGTCAATATTCATAAGGGAAATTGGTCTGAAGTTCTCTTTCTTTGTTGTGTCTTTGTGTGGTTTAGGTATAAGAGTAATTGTAGCTTCGTAGAAGGAATTCGGTAGTGATCCATCTGTTTCAATTTTGTGGAATAGTTTGGATAATATTGGTATGAGGTCTTCTATGAAGGTTTGATAGAATTCTGCACTAAACCCGTCTGGACCTGGGCTCTTTTTGGTTGGGAGACCTTTAATGACTGCTTCTATTTCCTAAGGAGTTATGGGGTTGTTTAACTGGTTTATCTGTTCCTGATTTAACTTCGGTACCTGGTATCTGTCTAGGAAATTGTCCATTTCCTGAAGATTTTCAAGTTTTGTTGAATATTCCTCATTCGACCACGTAAGTCTCCGAACTGAACTCTTCCTAAATGTACCCAACTGCTGTTATTGAATTAAATCTTAGCTTTCGAAGTAACATAAACTTGAATTTGAAGGTTTAAGGAAAATAAATCCCAGTAGGAGGAAAGAGGAAGAGAAAGAGGGGAGGGGAGGGGGAGGGGAGAGAAGGGGGAGGGAGAGAGGGAGAGGGAGAGGAAGACAAACTGAAGGACAGAACAGAAAGTGCGCGGGTGCTACAGTGCCTCCTAGTGGATGCAATGAAGCATGGCTTCCTTTACCAAGAATGACCCCAGTCTCATCTACAGGCAACTAGAAGCCTTTGTGGTTAGCTAGGTCAAAAGGAAAGAGAACTAACTGAAGAAGGAAAAGAAGAAATGATTTGTTCAAGTTCCTATGGTTGGCCAAGATTTTTCACTCCTCAACCTTCCTTAGTTCTTTAAGAATTCTGCTTCCTTCTTACTGCAACTTGATATGCCTTGGGGCTAGACGATAACCTTAGAATGCCTGGCCTTCTGGAAGGAAAGTGGAGGAGGCGTGGGAAGAGAGGAGGGGAAGGGGAGGGGGAGGGGCCAGGAGAAGAGGACGGAGGCAGAAAGTAAGAAGGGGATGGGATTCCTGCTTTGTTTTCAGCACATATAAAACAAGGGACTAAAGAAACACATATTTAAAAATTCAGCCTCTATATTCATACCCAATTTGCTTCCAAGCCTACCTTTAAAACTCCATCTACAGAAAATGAATTTGACCAGGTATCCATACACAGAAAGGTTCTCCATCACCATAAATTGACTCATGATGTGCTGAATTAACTGTTGAAATTTACCTAGAAAATAAGTTTACAAACCTGGCACAATTGAGACCATGTCATGCACAAAGACTCTTCCTTTCTTCCTTCCTTTCTTCCTTAATCTCCTCCTCCTCTTCCTCTTCCTCTCCCTCTCCTTCCTCCTCCCCCTCCCCCTCCCCTCCCCCTCCCCCCTCCCCCTCCCCCTCCTCATTCTTCCTTTTTCAAGACAGGGCAACACTATCCTAGAACTAGCTCTGTAGACCAGGCTGGCCTCAAACTCACAGAGATCCACCTGTGCCTGCCTCCCCAGTGCTGGGATTAAAGGCCTGTTCTACCACCAGGTGGCAAAGGCTTCCTTTCAAATTACCTGAATTTAAACCTGCTTCTTAGTTTTCTTTTATAGATTCATAGCTGAATTATCTTGAAAAATGACAATGAAGTATTAAAAAACATCCGCATAAACCAATACCTTTCAGAAAGATTACCTTTCCAAAGGCATGCAGAAGACCTAGCCCAGCGAAGGGAACCCAGATGCCCCAGGAGGGCGCTCTCACACCATTCCTGTATTGCATGCACAAGTCTCTAAATCCCAGGAAAACTGCTTCCCTGCTTCACTTTGGCTGGTCTTAGTTTTAGATGATAAAAAAACAGAGAAAACCGGGCACGGAGGCCCAGGAGTGTAGACTACTTGGGTGTCAAAGACAGGAGGATTGCTTGAGTTTTTGAGTTCAAGGTCAATGTGGGCTATTGTGAAAGACCCCGTTTCAACAACAGAAGGAATACACAAGCATTTTCTAAAACTATTCTGCTCCAAGATCAGACAAACCAATAGTTTAGGACCAGGAGTCAAACAGAACTGAATTAGAACTCCACTCCCGTCTCCTCACGTCACTGAACACGCAGGTGACTCTGAGTCAATGTTGCTTCTTTATGAAAATAGCACATTTCCCTCATAAGGGGTGATATTTTCTACCACCCTTATTAATATCTGAATATAATCAGATATTATATGATTATGATGTCATAATCTTGAATCAAAAATGTGTATTGCATATTTCTTTCTCTAAAACACAGACAAGCCATTACAGAAGAAATATTAATATTAGCTACTTGATGCTGAGGTGGAGAGGACCACAAACTTGAGACCTCCAAGGCTGCATAGTTCAAGCCAACCTAAAGCTTAAAAAGAACCAAGAGGTAAGTACGGGGCTCCGCAGCAGAGCACTGCAGTGTATATAAAAATCGCAGAATTAACACAATAGATATTCACAGTCACTGGCATTTAAACCTTCTAAAACGGGTGATCTGCTCTAACAATGGTGCTACTATAAACAACCTTCCTGTGAGGCTGCTTTCCATGAAGAATGTGGCCTTGCTCCACAAGAAACAAAGTCCTACTGTTCTAGTTACAATGAATAAATCTGGTAGGGCAATCATTTATCTATCTAAGAAATCTTTGTATGTAAACGTGTCACTCCACTTATTTAATGGTCCAAAGGCAAGGCTCTTGCTTTCTCAGCTCTGGTCTCCCTCCCACTGGAGCCTTCATAAAGTTAGTAGACTAGATGCATAGGAAGTAGAAAGACCATCTTAGCCTGTTCCTTGGTGCAGTTAAATTGTGTCCTATGCAACCGTTGAACTTACTGTGCTTCATCTGGACAAAGCAACTGTCAAAAGAAACCCATCCCTACTACATTCAGCTAAGGAGGGCACACTGAAGGGTGGGTAATGGCAGGCCACAGAGTTGGTGTCTTACGGATACAATGCATGGAGAATTTGTGACATTGCCACTGTCACAATGTAGCATAGCACATTACATCCCTGTCTTGACATTGTTGGAGTAAATACGGCCACCCCACCATGCTGTTACATTTGTGAAAGTACAGCACAATTTTGTACAATACAGAATGCTTTCTAAGGACAATAAAGGACCTTGTTACCCATATCTGCGTTGCTAGGTTAGTATTTTTGTCTTTATTTTACAGTGTAGCCCTACTTATTAAGAAAAGCAAATCAGGAGGGGCTGGGGATGTAGCTCAATCGGTAAAGTGCTTGCCTAACATGCACCAAGCTCGCCTTCAATCCCAACACCTTCAATCGCAACCCCACAAAAACCAAGTGTGGTAGAGTCTGGTAAGCATCCAGGAGTTAGATGCAGGAGGATCAGAAATTCAACGTCAGGGCTGGAGAGATGGCTCAGAGGTTAAGAGCACTGACTGCTCTTCCAGAGGTCCTGAGTTCAATTCTCAGCAACCACATGGTGGCTCGCAGCCATCCATAATGGGATCTGATGCCCTCTTCTGGTGTGTCTGAAGACAGCTACAGTGTACTCATACACATAAAATAAATAAATAATTCTTTAAAAAAAATTCAAGGTCATCCTCAGCTACATATGGGTTATGTGAGATCTTTTCCAAAAAAAATGGAGAAGGCAGGTGACGATTTGCCTCAGAGATTAATCATGCTTGCTGCACAACTATGAGGCCCTGAGTTCAGATCCTAGCACCCGTGGAACCAGCCATGTGTGTAACTCCGGAGATGTAGAAGCTAAGAGAGGGGAGACTCACTGGGGCCTATTGACTGCCCACCCAGTGAGAAAAGCAGTGGACCCCTGGCTATAGACAGACTCTCCTCCCACAGAATGAGGTAGAGAGAGACACAAAATGCCCAAAACCCTGGTCTGACCTCCTCATGCATGAGCAGAGAGACAACATAGACCATTAAAAAAAAAAAAAAAAAAGGAGTTTACTTAAAAGTTTGCCATGTTAGGCCAACAGCAGCCTCATATTGCTATATTTACAGTTCTCAAGAGGCGGTGTCACAGAGCCATTAGCCCATACTATTGAAGCCTGAGAAAGTACACTTGCCTGTTGTTAGTGACCATGGTTACAGTCTTTAAGCCACTCAACCCAAAACAAAACTTCAACAGCGTTTAGACAGAGAGGAGTAGGAGAGCCGGGGAGGGGCTGGTCTGTTTGCACATGGTCTCTCGCCTGTGGGAACAGTTCTTGAAGTATGCAGAGGACATCAGTTCTACAGAAAGCAGGAGGCTACACTGTCAAGGACGTTTGAGAACGTTTGCCTAGCATTTTATCTCCTCAGATCCACAGTGCACACCAGTAAACTACAGGCTGTAAAGAACACTGCTCGGGGCTGGGGATTTAGCTCAGTGGTAGAGCGCTTGCCTAGGAAGCACAAGGCCCTGGGTTCGGTCCCCAGCTCCGAAAAAAAGAACAAAAAAAGAACACTGCTCAATACTGTTTTTCCTCGCAAAATGTATTTAACCGACGCGCTACCTACCTATAAACACCTTGCAAGACTAATAGGTTCTGCGGCCATGGACTTGAGGAAACTGTCTCTCTGTGTTGAAAGGCTTCTCCCTCTTATTTCTTCACCCAAAAAATACAACTAACCAACCAACCAAACAAACCACCTCACCTCCAAATCCTGCAGTTTCAGAAAGTTTCATGATTTTATGTCTATAAGAGGCACCCTGGAAATGTCTGAAGTGTTGATATAAAAGCCCATAAGCAGATATTCAAGTGCAGTTTGACCAGATGGAAAGGGAAGAGAAAAACATAATGTTGGAGTCACCAACATGTAGTGATTTTCCTTAGAGTTTTGTACAAATGTTTCCAGTATTGGTTTTCCCTTAATTCCTTTTGGGGGATCTATTTCATGTATTTCCAATTCTCTCCTCTAGATGGCAATAGAGGTGAAAAAATGCCCGAAGGTCTGGGTTCTCAGGTTTCAGTGGCATCAAATGACCATAGACTACTGTCCTCCAAACACAGGCCTGTTTCTAGACAGCATGTCACTACGCAGCCCCGGCTGGCCTTGAGTGCATCAAAATCCACCTGTCTCTGCTTTTGCCTTCTAAGTGCTGGGATTAAAGGTGTATGCCCACCATGCCTGGCCAACAAGTTTCCCACCGCTCCTCAAATATATTGAATCACATAGCAAAAGATTAGTGACAATGGATGAGGGAATTGAACCTCCCCTCCATGTATGTGTCCCTTACATGCTTATGATGTTGTCTGTATCTTAAAAATAGTGTTAGCTGTGCTCTTCTTAGGTCCTGCAGCCAGCTGGCTACAGAGGCATGTGATACGGCCCAAAGCCGAGTCACCTGGTTTGCTGACATATGGCTTCATTTAAGATCTGTAGCAACAGGGTTGAGGATTTAGCTCAGTGGTAGAGCGCTTGCCTAGCAAGCGTAAGGCCCTGGGTTGGGTCCCCAGCTCCGGAAAAAAAAAAAAAAAAAAGATCTGTAGCAACGCTAGGTCTGATCCTCTTGTCAACTGACGCTTTGAGCCAGCTGTAAAGGGGTCCCTGTACTACTGGACGCTGTGCTGAACTGAAGCTCGGGATGTTAGCAGAAAGGTAACACTTCATTAAAAGTGTGCAATTTATGGTTGAATTAATAAAGCAGGAGAAAAGGAGTGGAACGGGCCCAGAGAGGAGACCTTTATGCTCTATATCAAAGTCCCACTAGGGATATTTTAAAAGCCTTACCCTTCACTGCTTCATTGAATCTCATCATTAAACAATAAAATGGGGTCTACCAGCAAGATGTTCTCCACAGAATCTGCTGACAGGGAAAAACAAGGAGGCCAGCCCCTGTAACGGATGGCATTTCAAGGGCTCTACAGTGCTCCAAAGGACTCTAAATTGTCCATGTGCAGTGAACTGGACAGAGGCTAAAAGGTGGCCTATACCTTCAAAAGTGGTAAAATGGAAAATCTCTGTGGGAAATTATATATATATATATATATATATATATATATATATATATATATCATATGTATATATCATATGTATATACCATATGTAAAACTGTCTTTGGCCCAAACAAGGAACTAAGTGGATATCAGTTCGTATATTTTTTTAAATCAATTTTGAATACATCACAGGATTTTTAAATTCTCTCTCTCTTTCTCTCTCTTTTCTCTCTCTCTCAATTTTAAAAGGTATGGGGAAAGGAAGAGTTGAGACAGTATTTCATGCAACCCAAGCTGGCTTCATATTTGTTATGGAACCAAAGCTGGCTTTGACTTCCTGCACCTCTGCCTCCACCTCCCTAGTACATGGGTATATACCACCATGCCGAACTCCTTCCTCCCCCTCCTCCTCCTCCTCCTCCTCCCCTCCTCCCCCTCCTCCTCCTCCTCCCCCTCCTCCTTCCCCTCCTCCTCCCCCTCCTCCTCCTCCCCCCTCCTCCCCCTCCTCCTCCTCTTCCTCCTCCCTCCCTCCTCTTCCTCCTGGTCCTGCTCCTCCTGCTCCTCCTGCTCCTCCCCCTTCCTCCCCCTGCAGTCATTCCAGGAAATTGCTCTTAACATCACGCCTGTCCTTGAATGAATACCTAGAGTAATTAGGTGTGTGTTGAAATCAGTTAATATTATGGCCAATTGGCCTGACTCCCTTTCCCAGGCCACTCTTGGGTGCTCCGAGATCACTGTATACTTTCCCATGGGCTCTGAGCGTCACGACAAAATCAAATCCTAAAGTGAGCAGGACAAGAAGCATGGAAATAAATGCTACACACTGGGTAGGAGCAGGAGCCTGGATGGGCAAGTGGCTCTGTACTTGCTCTGTAGCCAAAGCCCTGGGATGACGCCCAGCCTCCATGCTTCTTAAGGACAGTAATACCCTGAGTACAAGCCAGTGGTCCTTAGCACAGTCAACCCCGAGACTCGGGAGTGTCAGAGAAGTGATAGACTCTTCCTGACTAGTTATCCATGTGACCTGCCTAGACCACCATTCCCAGATCTCTGTTATCTTTAAATGTGCTCAAGAGAGGTCCTTCCGGTGAGCTATGGTCCTTGGATTCTCTTCCTTAGGCACGACTCAGTATCTCATTCCTCAGTATGATGCATGGTAATATAAGAAACAGACATTTGAGACGCTGGAGAGATGGCTCAGGTATTAAGAGCATGGGCTGCTGCTCTTCCAGAAGATACTATTTGATCTCTAGCACCCACATGACAGGTCACAACTATCTCTAACTCCAGTTTCAGATACCCTTCTTTGACCTCTGTGGGAACCAGCTATACCCACGGTACACAGACACACAGGCAGGCAAAATATTCATATACATAAAATCTAAGAAGAGATAGAACCCAATCAGAGTAGTACAGGCCTGTCGTCCCAGCACTCGGGAGGCAGAGGCTAGCAGATCTGTTAAGCGTTCAAGTCAAACCTGGTCAATATAGTGTGAGTTCAGGACAGACAGAGCTGCATAGTGAGACCGAGTCTCAGAAAGAGGAGGAGGAGGGGGGGAGGAGGAGGGGAGAGGAGGAGGGGGAGGAGGAGGGGGAGGAGGGGGAGGAAGAGGGGAGGAGCAGGGGGAGGGGGAGGGGAGGGAAAGGAGGAATAGGAGGAGGGGGAAGAGGAGGAGGAGGGGGAGGAAGAGGAGGAAGGGGATGAAGATCCATAGCTATTTAACAGAGAAGAGTGGGTGTAGTTCAGTGACAGAGGGCTTGCCTAGCATGCACAAAACACTTGATTCAATCCCTAGCACCATCAAGGAACAATAAATATAACAGATTAATTGGCTTCCAATTTTGGTTCCTGGCAGACAACTCCAAAGCCCATGAAGGCCCCAGAGTGCTGAATGTCTTCTACTAATGAAACCACTGGGTGCCGGAGGCCCCTAACCAGCTTCAGGATAGAAACCGATCACCAAAATCCAGCCGCACCCTAGCTTTCTCGTTGTTGGAACCAAAATAACTTAAGGAAGGAAGGGTTTACTTTGTGGTCATTTTGAGGACATTCGGTCCGTCACAGCCCACAAGGCAGGCCAGCAAGAGAGTGAGATGGATAGTCACATTGCATGGTCACATTGTATGGGTCAGCCCCTTCTGAAGCAAAGCAAGATGCATACTGGTACTCTGCTTGCTTCTTCTGTTTTCTCTTTTTATTCAGGCTGGGACAGGGGATGATGTCATGGACTTGAGACTGGGTCTTCCTCTTTGGAAAAGCCTTCACAGACCTGTGCACAGGTGAGTCTCTAGCTGCAGTCAATGATAATGAAAACCCAAGTCACCAACCCCCAGCCTCTAGTAAAGGAGGGAAGTGGAAGATTGGATTGGTTGCCAATGATCAGTGATGTACTCGATCGTGTTTATGTATGTAATACCACCTCCATAAAAGCCCACAGGACAGAACTTGGGGGTCGGTCTCCACATGGCTGAACATGTGGGTTCCCAGAGGGTGGCTTACTCTCCCACCCCCACCCCTGCCGCTCCCCCACACCCCAGCTTTTGCATCCATCTGGCTGATCATCTGCATCCTTTGTAATGAGTGGAAGTAAATGGAAGGTTTTCCTATTGTCTGGGTTGCTCTAGCAAACTAACGGATACTGGGGAGGAGCCATGGGAACCCCGGATCCGGGATAGTCAGTCAGGATCCTAGGCAACAACCTGCTATCTGCAATTGGTCTGAAATGGAGGACTCCTGTGGGACACTCCGGAATTTGTCAGTTCTGACGCTGCCTCCAGTAAACAACGTTAGAACTAAGCTAAATTGTAAGACGCAACGCTGTACCCCTGGAGAACGATTGTTGGAAAAAGAAATCCCCATACATTTTAGTGACCAGTATGTCACATTGGTTGAGTTTATAAAGAAGAGAAAAAAAAAATCACCCTATCACTTCCCACCCACACACCCACCCCAAGAAAAGGGCAGGCCCACTGACTCTGTCCGAAATTCAGTCTAGGTCCAGCTCACCCTGAACTATAGGAGGATTTCTGGCGGTTAGATAAAAGTCAGCATTCCTCAGGAACTTGTGGAACTGGTTCCCCTCTACCAAAAGGAATCATTTCCCTTACCTCTGGCAGAAGGGACACATGGTTCTATTGACTTGGACCTGTGGCTGTGTATCAAAACCCACGCCAGGCTCCCTCAGTCCCTATTCACAAGTACTTTCAGTACAGAAAAAAAAAAAAAGCTCCTATCCTGGACTTTCTCAACTTAGATGATACTCTCTATATAACCCCTGTCCCCCATGCCCCAGGTCCTGCTATTCTCCCCACCCCCTCTGGCTCCTCCCCTCTGCCCCTCTGGCTCCTCCCCTCTGCCCCCTCTGGCTCCTCCCCTCTGGCTCCCTCCTGCCCCTCCTCCCCTCTGGCTCCTCCTCCCTCACTCTCTCTATGGCTCTGCTTTCTCACTAACCCTCTCCCTTTCACTATTCTCTCTTCGCTCGCTATTCACCTTCCTCTCGAAGACAGCCCTAACCATGTCCAATCTGCTTCTCTTTCTCTCTGCTCTGGACTCTTCCAAATGCTTCTGGATACTTTCTCTCTCTTACGCATAATAAATACCTTCCCCTTAACCAAACCGTGGAACTGTCGTGTCAGCTTCTTACACACACACACACACACACACACACACACACATGCTTCATCCAAAACAGTTCCTCATGGATCCCATCTCATCACCGAGTCCCATGACACCTCTAATTCTTCACTTTCTAGCCAGAAAAATCTCAGTCTCCCCACAAAAACCGTGCTTCCTCTGCAGCCGCGATGAGTGCAGACAGGGCCAGCTCCTCTCTATACACACTGCCATGACATTGTTTCTCAGTCCTTTACCCTCTGAGACCCACTCCACAGAGTCATTGTGCCTTGCATCCTGTGCCCGCTGTCAGCCACTACCTATCTGTTCCTTTTTATCACCATCCCGTCTCTAGGCTGCTCTTTCTCAATCCCTGTATCTTCAATTTTGCCTCTCTACCAGTTCCTTCCTTCCTTCCTAGACTAAAAAATGCCACATTCCTTCCGTCTGAGCCTTCTCTCCTCCCCTGGTCATTGGTGTTTGTGGATGATTCTCTATATTCACTGTTTCAACTTGCTCACCTCCTGCACACTCCCCAGAATTGTCTCCTTCAAGATAATCTGGGATCTACACACAGTTAAATTCGAAGGACTTTTTTCCTTTTGACCCATGGCAACTCTTGGCATAACAGGCTCTTGGATCTTTCTCTTACCTGAACATCTATAACTCCCCCTCTCCCTCTCCTTTTTCCTCTCTCTGTCTTCCTCTTTCCTCTCCCTCCTTTTCTCTCCCTCTCCCCCTCCTCCCTCCCTCTCATCTCTCCCTCTCCTCTCCCCTCTCCTCTCCTTCCACTCCCTTTCCTCTCTCCCCCTCTTCTCTCCCCATCCTCTCTCCCCTCTTCCCTCCTCCTCCTCCCTTCCTCTCCTCTTCCCTCCCCCCTCTCTCCCTCCTCTCTTCCTACCCTCTTCCCTTCCCACTCTCTCTCCCTCCTCTCTTTCTCTCCTCTCCCTCTCTCTCCTCTCGCCTCCCCATCTCTCTCTTCCTCCTCCCCGTCCTCCTTCCCGCCCCCTTCTCTCTCCTCACCACCAACCACACCCCACCCAAACCAGTTTTCAGGCTTCTTTTCAAACCATTTCCTGGCAGCTCCATGTTTGTAGTGAGTAGGAATCTCACAGATGCCAGACTCCACAAACACCTATGCAAAAACGAAATCTGCGCCAGAGGAAATGTGATTTCCAAATCTAGACTTTCAGCATCCTTCCTGGCAGATTTAATCTGTCTAGATTTAATCTAGACGCTCTCAAGTGGATTCTGTGATTTGTCTGTCAACTGAAGTTGCATGAATATTCTAGTTCAGAATTTAATTTCAGACCTTCCTTCTCCTGTTCTTGCCTGGTAGGGCTCCTTGGATGGCCGCCCAAGGGAATGAGGAAGCAGATGAAGCCCACGTGTGATTGACTGCGGTGTTTTGAGGGTAGGGAAGGAGGCCCTACTGTTAGTCTGAGCCGTTAATACTGTTTCCTCAACACACGCTGGGCCCAGCGCATGCTCTGGGACATTGGGTCCAGCCAGCTGGCCCTGATGAAAGCAGTTTCTAGTCCTAGAAGGCTGGTATCTCTTGAAACCCAAGCCATCAATCTAGGAATAACCTTTCCTTTTCTAACCTTCCCAACTTTCCTAAAGCCGAAACTCTTTAACACAGTTCCTCATGTTGTGGTGACCCCTGACCCCAAACATAAAATTATTTTTGTTGCTATTTCATAACTGTAATTTTGCTACTGTTATGAATTGTAAGGTAAATATTTTTGAGGATAGAGGTTTGACAAAGGGGCCGTGACCGACTTTGAGAACCACTGCCTTACCACCTCTTCTTTCACACTGTGCTGCCTTGAATGAAAGTGGCTCCCATAGGCTCATATATTTGAATGCTTAGTCTTCTGATGGTAGAATTGTTTGACAGGGAGCATAGCCTCATTGGAGGTGTGTCCTTGTTAGAATAAGCGTGTCACTGGGAGTGGGCTTTGAGGTTTCAAAAACGCATGTCAGGTTCAGTCTGTCTGTCTGTTTGTCTGTCTGTCTGTCTCTCTCTCTCTCTTCTTTCTGCTTATTTATTTAGGATTTTTTATCAGGATTTATTAAGCTCTCAGCTACTTCTCTAGCACAATGCCTGCCTGCATGCTACCACATACCCCACCATGATGATAATGGTCTAACCTTAATGGTCTAACCTTCTGAAACTGTAATCAATCCCCCAATTACATGCTTTTTTAAAAAGAGTTGCCTTGATCATGGTGTCTTTCTTTTTTTTTTAAAGATTCATTTTATTTATTTACACTGTAGCTGTCTTCAGACACACCAGAAGAGGGCATCAGATCCCATTACAGATGGTTGTAAGCTACCATGTGGTTGCTGGATTTGAACTCAGGACCTCTGGAAGAGCAGTCAGTGCTCTTAACCACTGAACCATCTCTCCATATCCATTGTGGTGTCTTTTCATAGCAATAGAACACTAACCAAGGCACATATCAACTATTTCTTCACTCACCACAGAGGGAAAAGTAACCAAGTCACATTTATGCAGTTGTGCAGATTGGTTTGATTGGATCAGTTTTATCTCCAAGTTAAAGAACAAAATGGTTTATGTTTATACTTTGTAACCTAGAGCCCTGGTCTCTGTCAATGGCAGACTCTCTTCACAATAATGTGCTTTACATTTGATTGACAAAACAATTTGGTAGAGGGGAAGGGAGGGCTTATACATGTGTACCCAGTTATACAGGTTGCCAGCCAGAGCCTGAGGAGAAAGAGGTGTCTGGAAACCCAAGAGAACTTCCCACGTTGTCCTGCCCCACTCTTCCCAAGCCACAGTTTTAAACAGATAATCTACTTGCTTCGACTTTCCCGCTGCCTTTAGGATAAAATCTGACAGATGAGCTTAGATCCACGAGGGACTGAAGAGCTGGTTCAGAGGATCCGCGTTCAGTTCTCAGAAACCAAGAGGTGATGTTGTCTCTAAATATTCCTCAGCAGAAGATGCAGGAAGAGGAGAGTCAGGCTGGAAAATGTTGATACCTTATATTAAGCAAGAGAGGAAGTTGTATGCAGAAGCAAGCTGGTGTTTGAGGGAACTGGGAGAAACAGAGAAAGGGAATTCTGGGGAAAGTGGTGGGAAGGTGGGGGGTTTTGGTGGTGGTGGTTTTTTGGGGTGGGTGGTTGGTAAAGACAGGGTCTAGCAATAGGGTCAAGCCTAGGCTGGCCTTGAACTCACAGCAATCCCCTTGCTTTAGCTCCCAAGAGCTGGGATTGCAAGTGTGTGGCACCCAACTTAAGAAAGCCATTCTTAACAAGCAGAGTTAACTGGTAGAAGTGAAAGCCAGAACAAATCAGTCTGTCCTGGCTTGAAGCCATCTGTGACCTTTTTCCCCAGCAGAGCAAAGAGAGAAAGTGTACAGTAGGCTTTAGTCAGAGGTGGAGGTTAGGAAGACAGGAGACAATCTGTCAGGGAGGGAAGGCAATTACTGAAAGACTCACAGGAAAGAGGAAAGAAAGCAGGGGAAGGGAGAGGGGTCCTTGGTTCTGTGAATCATGGAGATCGAGAGCAGGGAAGGACTCTGCTCAGTGAAAGCTCTGTGAGCCTGATAAAGCAATGCCAGAGTCTTCTTAGTATTTTCTCCACAGAGTGAAAAGGTGAAGGTCCTCTTAAATCATTAACCTAACTGGCACTCAAGTCTGGGCAGACTCTGTCGGGCTGGGTGATAAGATTCTGTGACCACTCCAAGGCTAGAAAAGCGTGCTCCACCTTCCGTGTCTGAACAAGCCCAATCCGGCTCCCCAGTCCTGCTGAAGTAGATCAGAGGTCTGCACCAGGATTGCCCGACTTCTCCTGTGGACCACATTCCAGGATGTAGGACCTTCTGCTGATACCAAGTTCAGGCTTTTAGGGGGTCATGATGTGACCCTGCTTGACTCTGCCCCTCACCACAGGGGACAGAGACTGTGAGGCCAAGGAGATATTCTCAGAATTCACAACTTCCTTCTAGACCTCACTAGGGTATCTTGGCTTACCTCAGAATTCCTTGTTCAAATGTACCAAGACTAATTCCAGGACTTGCCTAGACTTCTTCCTCAGCCATCTTCCTCAGAGAAGACTACAATACTAGGATGTGTGATTAGCCCCAGGCTTGCCAAGTGGAACCTGTTGCATGGTGTGTGGCCTGGGACAACCATTTAAAAGCCCTGCTCTGTCAGGGATAGGAAGAGTAGAGTTTCAGATTGGTGTCCAGGCTGCCCTGTGACTTTACTTTCTGGTACAAAACCCCAAAGAGTCCAAGAGTTTTATATTCTAATCTGGCCAGTCTTTGGTTTTATCAAAGTGGGAAAATCCTATTTATCAATTTTACTTAGAACTTTCCCACAGTTAAACATATGAATTCTATTGTCCCATTTGTCCCTTTACCTTTGGCCTTTAATGGACCAGCCTGACTCCATCTTAAGATTAAAAGCCATCTTGTTACAAGGTCAAAATAAGTTCATTCCTGTTATCTGTAAAACTTGGATTCAACCACAGCTTACCTATTTTCTGGAATTTGACATGTTCCACACCCAAGACCCTGACTTCTACCCTGATAAGATGTTCTGCCGAATAGTTTTGAAATGTTCAGCTAAGTTCCTGAGTAACCAAAAATCCTCCGAAATCTCCCAACCCTTGAAAAATCCCTCTTTGGATTTCCCAATAGGTTTAGTAACTTATATTCTTCCCTCAGATTTTGTTATCATTTGCTACCCTCTGACAGAGTATGTTTCTGTTTAAGTTACCAGTTCTTATCTTCCTGTGACATTTAAGTTACACAGCAAAGTCTTGAGTACAGGCTGAACTGACCAAACGTCAGAGCACATCCCCAGGCTGTCCCTTTCCATCGTGAGGATTGCTCATGGCATCTTTTTTTGTACATCTCGGAGGCTTTCTGACACACGCAGTCTCACCCATGCTGGATTTGAGTTCTTCCCTGAAAGTCCCTGAATCATCTTCCTTCATTCTTAAAGGTGCAGAATCAGATGAGAAGAATGTTTAGTGGCTGACCTAGAGAGAAGTGTGAGCCACTGTCCTATAGTGGCTGGTCCTATAGATCCATAGCCTTCATTGTCTTTCACCTCGACAGACGCTCCACTGCATAGCAACCTATTTAGGAGAGGACTGAACCTATGCTAAGACCCTTGAGGAAAGTCTGCTTTGCTTGATATCAAATGGAGAAGTAGGAGGTTTGGTTTCTTTTTTCTTTTTTTTTTCTTTTTTTTCTTTTTAAGGATTTATTTATATGAGTACACTATAGCTATCTTCAGGCACAACAGAAGAGGGTATCGGATCCCATTACAGATGGTCGTGAGCCACCATGTTGTTGCTGGGAATTGAACACAGGACCTCTGGGAGAGCAGACAGTGCTCTTAACCACTGAGCAATCCTCCAGTGAATAAAAAAAGAGCAGTTAGCGAAGGTGGAGGAGACTCTGCCTCCCGATGAGCTGCAGTTAGGTCACCAGTTGAATGACATAGGTGATGTCATCTTACTTTTCTCTTCCTGATTTTTCTTTTTTTTTAATTGTGTACCGAGAGAAACAAGGACAGGCAGAATTTATTTAACTTACTCTTTTACCTCGATGGCAAAGAATTATCACATCCAAATGTCAATATTGATACAAGGTTGAGAAATTCTAGACTGGATAAACTATTTCTAAATCTTCTTTCAACAAAAATTAAAAAAGGTGTGTTTCTCGGTCTTTGTTTCCGTTGTTGTTTTTAACACACAAAATCATTTCTCTTTTACTCAAAATCACTCCACTGCGGGCCTGAGTCTCCAGAACACTTCTTCCGTGCGTTGGCTCTGCATTTCAGCTGCACTGATCGTATTTCTTCCTACCCATGTATGCACCCCACACCGTGCTGGCAGAGAAGGAGCGAGCATTTAGAATAGCGTGCTGGATCTCCCTTCTCTGACCTGATACAACGAAGTGTCTTTTCTGTCTTTGGCTGTTAGAGGCACACGCTTTAATCCTACCACTCAGGAGGCAGGTGGATCTCTGCGGGTTTGAAGCCGGTCTGGTCTATATCATGAATTCTAGTTCATCCAGGGCTCTGTTACACAGAGAAGTCCTGTCTCAGGGAAAGTAATAAAG
This sequence comes from Rattus norvegicus, assembly GCF_021556685.1. Classification (NCBI taxonomy): domain Eukaryota; kingdom Metazoa; phylum Chordata; class Mammalia; order Rodentia; family Muridae; genus Rattus; species Rattus norvegicus. Next base: position 59,886,688 of record NC_141536.1, on the reverse strand, counting down.
GGTACCTACAGTCAGGGGTAGTCATCGCTACAGACCAATTTTAGAATATCCTCGTCACCTCTAAGAGAAGCTCTATGCCGATGAGTAACTTCTACTTTCTCTCAACTCCCTAGTCTACCCCTAAGGAAACACTAATCTACACTCTATTTCTACAGTCACCGATTCTAAACCCTGTTCTCATCATGGGAGCATTCATTTTGCCTTCCTTTGTCTGGCTTTTTCACATAGCATGTCTTCAAGGGTCATACGAGTTATACTTTTCCTTTAGATGTCATAAACAATGAACATTTATATATGACCTCTTATGTGGTCATATTTTTATTTCTTTCTGGTCATACACCTAAGAGAGTAGTTGGTCCACGTGATAACCAGATTTAGCCCTTTTGGGAAACTGAAACATTTAGGGCCAGCGAGGTGGCTCAGTGGGTAAAAGCACTTGCCACCAAGCCTGGCAGTCCGAGTCCCATTGCCAGGGCCCACACAGGAGGTTGCAAGTTGCTCTCTGATCCCCACACTCGAGGTGTGGCACATACATACCCACGTACAAATTCAGCGAGTACAATAAACAGAAATGAATTGAAGCTGACCCATGCTTTCCCACATAACTCTACTCTTACCTATTCCTGCCAACAATACACGAGAGTCCCTGCTACAACATTACAGTTTGAATAGGAACTCCAACCCCCGACACCCCCTCCACAGGCTCAAATGCTAATCACATGATCCCCAACTGGTAGAGATGTGTCAGAAGCTTGTGGAAGTGGGATCCTGCAGGAGGAAGCTCCTGGGGTGTGGTTCTGAGAGTGGTCTGTAGGACTTCTTTCTGTCTTGCTCTCGGCTTCAGCCCATGAGATGAAGTTCCTCCAGGGAGGGCAAGACATCTCAGCAGGTAAAAGCACTTGTCATCAAGCCTGATGGTCCACAATCAATGACCACGACTTATATGGTGAACAGAGAAAACCGACGCGCGCGCGCACACACACATGCACACACACACGCACTTAAATTGTTTTAAGATAAAGCCCCACACCACACATCCCATTCCCCCTACCATGATGCTTCACTTCACTATGCAACAACAAAGCAAGGGCTGAGACCCTTGAAGCCATGGGCTAAAATAAATCTTTCCCCCTACCACTTATTCTCTCAGGCATTTTTTGGTCATGGTTATGCAAAAACAAATACATCTGATGTCCCTGCACCCTCACTGACCCCCTGTTACTATGTTTTTTGGCTCTGGCTATGGGAGTGGCTATCTAGCGGTCTATCACTACAGTTTCGATTTGTATTTTTCGGAAGATGAACCACGGCAGGCATCTTCCTGTGTTTAAGGCTCATTCCTTATTGCCAACAGAAACTCCCCAGGAAAGAACTCAAGATGAAGAGAGAGGCTTTGTTTCCAAACTAGGCAGTTTTCAAGCCAAGGGAAATCAGACTTCGGTACAAAATCCAAGCATATTACAAGGGCCCAAGTTCTCGATCCAGTCTGCTTATGCAAATGAGGCTGCAAACCCCGGGAAGGTGCTGGGCTCTGATTAGTTGATTGTTAGGCACAGCTCATTGGCCAGATCCTGGAAGCAGAGCGGCCTCTCCCGTAGCTGTTTATTTTGGCAGTTGAAACCAGAACATGCCCAGGCAAGACACTTAAAAGTATTTGTGACCTCTCAATCAGTAAATGGCCATGAGGCTCCTTTCTTAATTCAGACCCAGGGAGTTCTTCCTGGAGTCCCGGCTTTTCCCTCAAGTTCACTGTGATCTTCTTTCTACAAATGTCTCTTCAGTTCATCCATTTTCAAGATGAGTGATTTGTCTTTTTGTGTTACTGAGTTGTGTATATTCTAGACACAAACCTCACATCAAATACACGATTTGAACACAGTTTCTACCGTTATATAAGTTTAAAGTTGGAGTGTTGTTTGTTTAATTTGATTGGGGTGGGGGTGGGGTGGGGTTTTTTTTGTTTGTTTTGTTTTGTTTTTTAAGATAGTGTTTCCTACAGCCCAGGCTGGCTTCAAATTCACTATATAGCCAAAGCTGGCCTTGAACTCTGTTCCCCATGATCTTGAACTGAACTCTCATTCTACTTCTGTCTTCCAGAGTCAGTGATTAAGACACGGGCCACTACACCCAGCAAAGTTTTAAACTTGATGACTTTTATTTGATGCTGTCTTTGTTTCTTGTGCTTTGGCATCCTGTCTAAGAAACGAAGTGAACAAAGACCTGGGTACTTTCTCTCACATTTTCGTCACTGAGCCTGAGGCCTCTGAGTCATTTAGTGCTCCTTTTGATTTCTGGTGTGAAGTGAAAGTCTTTGCATATGGATGTAGTCCTGTTGCCCTGCTGCTCTTACTAATGAATTATTTTGATACCCTTATTACAAAAGTAGTTGACCTAAAAGTCAATGCGTATTCGTTTTATAAAACTGTTTTTTATTTCTATAATTATTAATGAACTACCTCATATGTCATATCTCAAGTTACTATAACTATTTTTGATAAATAAAACTGTTCAGAACAGAAGCCATCTTAATGCTTGCTTGTTTCCTCAAAGCCAGTTAGAAAATTCTACTTACATCTAGAAGCACAGTTTCACCAAATTGGACATAGAAGTCCAGAACTGAGTTGCAGAACTGAGCATGTGTACAAGGCTTCCCTAGTTTATGGGTATGTGTTCACGTGTCTGTGTGTGCACCTGAGTTCATGAGTGTGTTATATTCCTGCATGTGTGTATGAGTGTGTTTATGTGTGTGTGTGTGCTCATGTTTGTTCGTATGTGTGTGCAAACATATGAGTTATTCTGCTATACCCCCAAACTCCAGCATTAACTTCTTCTAAAAGTTACAGAGACTAATCACTTGTCTCATATTTTAGCCTAGAATTCATTTTTTGAGATTTATTTTTTAATGTACTTAATCGTGTATATGTTGGCATGTGAGTGCAGGTGCCCCAGGAGACTAGAGTCACCCCTTCTCTCTGGATCTGGAGTCATGGGGGTTGTGAGCTATCTGATATGAATGCTCTTAGGACCTCTGCAAGACCAGTAACCTCCCTTGACCACTGAACCATCTCTCCAGCCCCTAAATATGTTTCTTGGTTAAAAGATCTCTTTCCAGCCCTTTGGCAGGTGAATGGGAGAAATAATTAATACACAGGACTGTAATCTCACAGGTCTCCGGAGTACAAGGGTTATCTAGTCAAATAAGATAAGGCTCAGGATGGAAACATGGATGTTGGTTTATTTGTTAAGTTTGTTTCTTTTGGACAATGCTGGCAGTTGATCCCAGGGTCCCTGGCATCCCAGGCAGGGAAGCACTCTGCCCCTGGGCTGAAGCACCACTGTCTTCTGCCTGCATGGTACCTTGTTCTGGACTGAGATGGTTTCTGTAAACTGATTCCCATTCTGGAGTTGATCTTAGTACTTAATTTCCTTTTATACTGATGAACAGAAGAATTAATGGTGTTTTAACATGTATGCCATACATATTTTCTGTTATTTTTGAATTCTATAACATTCTTCAAATTTGTGCAAGCCTCGGACTTGGCAGTGATGTGAGCTAATTAATTCATGAGTCGGTTGTTATCAAGGTCCAGTAATTAAAGTCTACCTTAGAGTAAGTTATTAACTCTCCAAAATAAAAAAAAAATCCCTCTATTGACTCATTCATTCTACTTGACAGATGAGATAGTGACGTTATCGACTGCCCATAATCACGTATGTACTTTCACCAGTAAGTACTGTGGTCAAATGGAAGGCTAAGTTGTTCAAGGACCTGCTTTAAAATCTGGTCAAGTTGATGGGGCTGGGGAAAGGTGACTTTGAGTCTTATTACCTTTGCTAATACTGTCTCTCACATTTTGTAAAGTCTACATTTTCTCTGCTCAAAATCCTTCAGCTTCTAAACTCAAAACACCCTCTTCTTAAAGTCAGCATTCTTTCAAGTAAAAGAAAATTGCTGACAGCCCAGAAGTCTCCTCCACATGTAGCTTTACCAACTACTGTTCTAGAAAGAGCCAGGCTGCTACACTCCCCTTCTTGGGGGCTTGTCTTTCCAACATGGGCCAAACTCCTAAGCTAAGTGAATCGAGAAACTGGGCCTGTGCCCCCACAAGTACTGCACAAATAATGACGTAACGTCACTCTTGACAAGGGTCACAGGGCGTTGCCACTATTCATACTCCTAGCATACACCCTAAACGGCTTAAAGCAAATGGATTCAGGTCTTGGCCAAAAGGGAGTGGAGATCAGTCATAGCCCCAAAGCATGAGCTTATTACAACATCCCCTCCTTTTCTCAGGGCAGGGTGAATAAGGTGGGTTCGACTGTAATTATCTTTGTGTAACTGAAAATTAAATGACTGATAACTGTATAATTTAAATATCGACTTAAATGCTTTCCTTTTGCTGAACTTACTTTTTGAAGGACATGCCATGCCGCCAGGAAATAGGCTATCAGTTTTCTAGTAGATTGAAATTGGAATGGATATAGGAAAAATGAGCAGTGCTCCAATAGACACCCTTCCTCCAGAGGTCCTTAGGAGAGTTGCTCTTCTTGTTTACTCTAGCTCTTCGCATGATCTGTTTTTTCCCCCCACACTGCATTAGGTGGAAGAGTTTATTATTGTTGTTGCCTCCTCAGAGCTCTTTACATATTCTGGATATTACTTTCTTTCAGCTTAAGAGTTGGCAAATGATCTGTTATTTTAAGACCTGTAATGATATAGGCCTTGCCCTAAAGAGATCAGGTTTTCTATGAATATAATTTAGATGCTAAATAAAAGGAGCTTTTTAGTGATGCTCGTCACGGTGTGTGTGTGTGTGTGTGTGTGTGTGTCTGTTTTTGTGTGTATGTGTGTGTCTGTCTATCCATCTGTCTTTCTGTCTGTTTTTGTGTGTGTGTCTGTCTGTGTGTGTCTGTCTGTCTCTGTGAGAGTATTTGTGCGCATGAGTGTGTGTCTGTCTCTGTGTGTGTCCGTCTGTGGTTGTGTGTCCGTCTGTCTGTCTTTGTATCTGTCTGTCTTTGTGTATCCATCTGTCTGTCTTTGGGTGTGTCCATTCATCCATCCATCTGTCTGTCTGTCTTTGTGTGTGTCTGTCTGTGTGTGTCTGTCTGTCTCTGTGTGAGTATGTGTGTGCATGAGTAAATGTGTGTGTATCTGTCTGTCTTTATGTGTGTCTGTCCGTCCATCTGTCTGTCTTTGTGTGTGTGTGTGTGTGTGTGTACTCTGAGTATTGAACTCATGTTTTCATGCTTACATGCCAAGACTTTACTGATTGAACCATCACTTCAGCTCTAGTCTTCAAACTGTATCATGCTTGCAGTTTACCTCCTGAGGTCACATTAAAGTGACCTCTAATTTGATAAGGCCTAAGATCCTACAACATTCTGCAGCTCCTAGCATGCATGCTGATGTCACCAGTAGGAGCCACCTCATATACTCCATCACTTCAATAACTCCTCTTCGACTATCATGCAATGTGCCTTTGGGCTTCTGACTCTCAGTGCTCACGTCTGGGTTTAAATGCTAGGTATAACAAGGGAGCTGGGGATAGATGCCTTAGGCTTACAAGTTTTCACTTTCTGTCTTTCACCGATCTGCTTTGATCGATGGAAGTCTTGGTTGATGATGATGTGGTGCAATACTGGGCTGGGATCATAAGCTAGACTTGAGTAAAGCATTTTGCTAAAGTAAGCAAATAAGATGTCCAAACAGAAGGTATACTAATCCTACCAGAATAGGGAGTCCTTATGTGACAGGGCAAGACAGTGAAGAGGTTCCTTAATTTTGGTTACTTGCTGAGGCCATTTTAGGTTTGACTAGAACTTTGCTTTCTTCATGAAAATCCCTGTGGAAAATTATTCAACTCTGTTCTAGGAACCTGAGGTCAAGATGTTCCAGATAGCTTAACCTTAGCTTCTGTTACGATGCTTGCCTATGCAAAAACCCCTCTCCCAGTTAATTGCTTACCTTGACTTCTGTTAAACGGTTTGCTTTTGCAAAACCTCCCCCTGCAGCTGCCAAGCAAGATGCCAAGATACAATTCTTGCCTTCAGAAATCCCTTTCTCTAAACACTAAGCACTACACTTGGGTCCTGAATACATGAGTATGGTCGTGGCCAATTGGAATAAAGACTTTCAGTTGGCTATAAACTGTGTCTGTGTATCTCTGGTGAGCCCACAACACTTTTTTTTTTCTTTTCTTTTTTTCGGAGCTGGGGACCGAACCCAGGGCCTTGCGCTTCCTAGGCAAGCGCTCTACCACTGAGCTAAATCCCCAATCCCTCCCACAACACTTCTATAAATCCTTTATTCAGATGCCCACAAGTAGAAAGATCCACCCAGTTATCTGTGTAGAGAACACAAACGATGGCCTGAGAGTTGCTATTGAGTGGCAGGAGAAAACAGCAGACCTCGTGATGTAGGTGGCTGTACTTCAGGTAGATTTAGGCTTGCTCTAAAGCCCAGTTTTCTCCTGGAAAACAATGGCCCTACCTGGTAGAATTGCAGGTGATCGTTGCCTTTCCAAGAGTCTTAGGTAACATCAACCACTACCTACAGCTGCCTATCAGCTTGTGGGCTGCACACCACCGCAGCTGCCACAGAGAACACCAGTAGTCATGTGCTCAAGAAACCACAGGAAGGGCTGGGAGAGCAGAAGTCATAGACTGCCTTCACACTTCCTGTTCAGACCACATGGTGACACGCTGGAGGTCAAGAAGCTCTCTACAGAGCCACTGCTGACATCACCGCCACGTATCCCCAATGGTGTTGATAGACTCGGGGAAAATCCCGTGTCACATAGCAAGCTCATTAGCATCCTCAGAGACAGGGAAAACACCTCTCATCTTCCTTTGGCCTTCCAAATCTCCCATCATTCCATCCGGCTGACCTTAGTTATATGTGGAATTCTCTAGGCAGGGGGACCTGAGAACTACACTGTTCTTGTTTTAACTGCAAATTGCACCGAGGTGACCATCTGCACATACAAATATTCAATCATAGTCAAGGAGATTGGTGAATTTTCATAAGCAAACCCCTATGTCGTAGCCCCCAGGAAAGGAGATAGATGCTATCAGCAATCCCAGAAGCCATTGCATGCTCCTTTCTAAGTATTCTTTCCCCCTTAAATCACTTCAGGGGCTAAGGTGAAGCTCAGTAGTAGAACTCAGCCTCTAGATTCAGTATCTACCACCTGGCAAGAAGTAATGCAATCAATAAATGCAAAAGTGAGATGGATAGTGCCCGAAAGAAATGCTAACAACCAATACACAAAATTTTAATGTCCTTAGTCACCGGGAAACTCAAAATCAAAACTACACTGAAATTCCATTTTACCCAGTCAGAATGGCCACCATCCAGAAAACAAACAGCAAACATTAGAACAGATATAGGAGGAGATGCCTTAAACATTGTTGGTGGGAAAGTAGGGTACTACAGCTGCAAACCGAAGACCCTGTTATAGGATCCAGCTGGTCAATTCCTTTAGGTATCTATGAATGTCACCAAAACCATTTGCACATCAGTGGTTATCACAAAACTCAGAGTTGTGAAATCAGCCTGGGTGTCCATCAACAGAAGAATGGATTAAGAAAAACATGATCTATACACTCAGTGGAGTATTATTCAAAGGGGAAGTAGCCCCAAATCCTAGCTACAAGCAAATGGGTAGAACTGGATAGCATCATGTGAAATGAGCCAGACTCGGGAAGACAGACATTACATTTCTGTCCTATGCAGAATAGATGAGAGCTGAATGAGGTTTACTTAGGGAAAGGAAAGGAGTGAGTGGGTAGGTAGCGGGGGCCGGGGAGCAATAGAGAAGGTGACTGTGATCAAAGTATGTTGCATGCGTGTGTGAAAAAGCATGTCAAAGCCCATCATTTTGTAAAAACATATAACTGAGAAGCACAGCACACACTCGTGCGTGCGCATGCGCACGCGTGCGCGCGCGCGCGCGCACACACACACCCCAATTATGATATTTGAGTTCTCATGCCACAGACTGATTTTTCTCATTTGTGACCTATAATCGAAATGGGATGACATAATACAAACCCTTGCTTGACTGACTTTTCTTACTCAGCATCCTGTTGGCAAAATACATGTTGCTTGGAGCGAGGGTCAGAGTCTGCCACGTGGGAAAATTAGTCTGTGGGTATCCAGCTCAGTGGAAGAACGTGTTTTCAGCATGTATGAAGCCGTGGGCTCCATCCGCTATATCACAAAAATGTTTAAAGTAAGGAGATCTGTTCACAGTGGAGCATACCAACGCCAGAATCCATTCATTTTCTTTTTTCTTAAGTCAAGAACCTCCCCCCTTTTTGTGTAAAGAACACACTTCCCAAAGTTGATAGGGTAACTCCGTATGTGCAGTGCTTTGCTGGTGAAGACAGAGCTTTGGGCTTGGTCACCAGCCCAAAGAGTGGGTGTAGTTATGAGCATCTGTAATCTAAGCACTTGAGAGTGAGAGGCAGAAGGATTATCTACAAGGCCATTCACTCTTGGCTGCACCACAAGACTGAGGTACCTGAGAAGCTATTTCAAAAAGAAAGAGGAAAGGAGCTGGGGGAAGGCGGGAGGGAAGGAGAGAGAGAGAGATTACTTCACTGCTGCTCTTTGGCATGTTCAGCCTGCAAGGTTCACTGCTCTCTTGCTCTGGAACTGCTATTAAATACAATAAGGGCCCCTTGAATACAAGTGACGTGGTTCCCTGGATTCAGTTACTAGGTTGACATGGGTGACAAACTGGGCAAGCCATTTGGCATGCTCCCCATCCTAGAAGCAGCAGAGTGGGGCGCTGAGATTTTTATCAGGCTGTTCAGAATGCCATGGAATTTTAAGCTTATTCATTCAAGTGTTATTCATCTTTGGAATTTCCCATTAAAAATATCTGATGTGGGGCCAGCAAGATGGCTCAGTGGATAAAGGTGCTTGCTGCCAAGACTCATGACCTGAGTTCGAACCCCAGATCCCAAACGGCGGATGGTAAGAACTGACCCCTGAAACACACAACACTGAGATAAATGTGGTTTAAAATCACATTATGACATTATGGTTTTGGCTCCTATCTTTCTCATCTCTTCTAAGAAAGAAGGTACTTTTTCATATGCTTATTGGCCACTGGATGCCTGCCTTTTTTAAGTCTTTTGGCTGATGGTCTACCAGTGTATCTGATTTTTTTTTCCTTGTTGATCTCTGATTCCTTTATTTTTACCTATGTCTACTTTAAAAAAATCTTTGCCAACTTCAGTGACATGGGGGGCATTCTTCTGTTCTCTCAGCAAACCCTTTATTGTTTCATTAAACTTCCATTTCATTGTTTCATTAAGCTCTTTATTGCTGTGCTGTTCACAGTTCAATTTACAATTCATCTGACATTGACTTTCATGCACAGTGAAATATACTTTTGAGCTTCCGAGTTGTGAACTATATTAATCATAGTGGCATAGTGAAGGCAGCTGAGAGCTTACACTATGCAGCCATGGACTAGGGTAATTTAGGCCTAGATTCCATCCCAAGCATCACAGAAAGAAACAACAGAAGATTCCTAGGCAAACTCCCAGCCCCCTGAACTGCTTTGCAAATGCATACTATCTCCTGTGAGGCAGTTCTGCACTCTCCACACTCTTCCCTAGCACCTGCTCTGACTCTTCTTTCTCACCCAGCCTCCTGGGGTGTCGCCATTGTTGCCCGCTGCAGCCTGGAGTCCTAGCAAGAATAAACTGGATCTCAAAGAAATAGAAAGAAGACCAGGGTGAGATCTGCTGTTAAATGTGAATGTTAGAATACTTTCACAGAAATGTGGCTTTGGCTTGAGGATTATGGCTCAGTAGTAGAGGGCTTGTAAGGTCTTGTATTTGATGAGAAGAAAGAAGGGAGGAAAGGGGGAGGGAAGACAGGAGAGGAGAAGGAAGGGGGAAAGAAGAGAGAAGTTTAGAGATAGTAAGCTAAGCACAAGCCTAGAGGAGAAGCTATTCCTACCAGGGTTGCTAGCCCTGCCTTTCTCAACTACAGGGACAATGACTCCTGCAGATTTTCTTCCCACGGATCAACTGGCATTTTCTCCGTAACACACAAAATGCAGCACAAAGGGATTTTTAAAGCATGTTTCCTAGTTTCCCTACAATTTGATCCCCACCTCAAGGTCCTCCATTAGCTATGGAGTAGCTATGAAAACCATGGGATGTACCTGGAGCAAGTGTCTTCTAAACCGAACCGGATTCCCAGCTCTATCCTTCAGCCACATGCACGGACTTCCTTCAGCAGCGATAACAGATTAAAGCAGGTGGGGGACTGGCGTTTTTAATGCCTCTAACCTAAATCATGTCCCCTTTCTCTTGCCATTTCAGGGCACATTTCTAAGTCATCTCACTCAGTGATAGGACCTCACACCATAGCAAGGCTTCTGGAGGAGGGCAGGTTCCTTAGTGGTCCTTACTGGATTTTCAAAGATATAACCAAGTCTGGTGGACAGAGTAGGCTGTGGTACCCCCTTTGTGATCCCTCTGTCACTTCGTGGTTCTCCCCAGAGGTCTGACCCTCTGCACAGCTCCTAAGATCTTGCCAACTCTGTTTTCCAAATACTCTGGTAATTATTCTACATGCTTCATCTTCCTTACAGAATAAGCCTGTATTACAGATGTTCTCACCGCCTGTATTCTATACACCGGGGCCTGGAGGTTAGGCAACATACCCAAAGGCCTCGCATCTCCTACGTGGTAAAAGGTTTTGCTGTGAATTACCTCCTTGACTCTTGTGTGAATGTTCACTAATGACCCATCCGTACATTCCCGCTCTGCCTTGCAGATCTTAAACAAGCCTCTCATTACCATCCCAAAGAATTTATCTCTGTAAAGGCCCATTGCACCAAAGCATGCCGATTACTTTAGTAAATCCCCTCATTCAATTCATGAAACAACTAATTCTTGGCACTGGCTATGAGCCCAGCAGCAGTGCTGATGATTGATCAGGGTGGGGATCAAAAAAAAAAAGTGCAAATCGTATTCACGTTACCAATCATAGCCCAGTGAATTGAAGTCAATTAGAGGGAAACTGAGTCCTCCAGTTACTAGCCCATGGATTTGACCGTTGAAGACTCAGGCAGACAAAAAGCTAATTTTGTATTTGATGTCCTCGACTTCAATGTTATCCCCCAAAAGCAGTTCAAGTTTTCCTTTTGTGCTCATTTGAAGATTTCCAGGCTGAGAATGATCCAAGTCCATCGCCTCTAGGTTCAGCAGGCCTCGAGGCCCAGTCTCCCCGCTGTCCAACACACGGCTTCTCTGGAGATGGGATCTCAGACAACTTGAAAATACCACTTCAGAGTAAATACAGTCGTTTTTAATTTTTTAAATTAATTTATTTAGTTTATGTGTACGAGTGTTTTGTCTGCACATGTGTGTCGGGTGTCCTCAGAGCCCAGAAGAGGATGTCAGATAGAAATGGTTGGGAACCAAACCTGGATCCCCTGGGAGGGCAGACAGTGCTCTTACCCACGGAGCATGTAATTCTAAGGGACTTTGAGACGAACCTGCAAGCTAACCACTGAACAGAAGTTTTTATGGGAAATTCTGTCCATGTCTCCAAACAGCAATTTTGAAACACAGTCTGTTAAGAACCTCAGGACACTTGCATGGCTCAGGCGACTTAACCCTTGCAAGCCTGGCCGCCCTAACATGGGGCTTCTGCTATTCTCCTGTCCTTTACTCTTCCAGAAAAAGGTAGATATTTCTACCCTGATGCCAGTTCTAAACTTGAAAAGAATGTGCCTTTAGCCCCTCTGGGGAGGCCGTACTCTACTGTGGGGATCTGGAGGATGTGATAGCCGGCTTTCTTGAGTCCTGGTTATCTGTTTTTGAGAAGTCTGAAATGCCCTGTAAACAAAGCTGTAATTGGCTGAAAGTGAGAAAGCCTTCATGGGAGCCGGTGATACTGAGGCAGTCGGTGGGAGTTTCCTACTGTGAGCGCATGCCCAGGAAGATGTTCCCTCCATGGCAGGCGGGTCTGGGCCGAGAGTTCACAGTCCTGCAGGAAAGTCCTCCTAAGTTGGGAGTAGCCAGTTGGACCAGTTGCTTCTCCTTCCACACTCCGTGCCTGGATGTGGCACCTGGGAGGGGAGAACCCTCACATGAGCAATCCTTGGACTTCGTTCTCAGCAGATTGAACTTCCGCCCACTAGAGTTTTGTGATCTGTAAAATGGGTCACGTTGCCTATTTTCAACAGGCCGTGAGAACACGGGGTGTAAGACACGATGGCGCCTTATAGACATTAAAGCCGCAGGATTGGGTGTTTTGTTTTTATGTTTCTTTAGCTTCTCAATCTAGAAAATACGCTGACCAGTCATGATGACCACATTACGTATTAAACCCATTGTTCTATCACAGAGGATGTAGTGCGGACAGTGGCAGTGAAAAGTTAAACAAAAGAAGCCCGAGGTGGATGAATCCTGTGTGCTGGAGGCTCCTAGGCTTGTGATCACTAGAGATATCTTTCCAGTGTGAACTCAGGAAAGAACTCAGATCATACAAGGGACCTACCCAGGCCTTGGCAATGCAATCCATTTGAGACGCGATGCCTAAATAGATGCCCACTCAAGTTCACTTAAAAAAACAAACAAGCCAGCAGCCGCCATGGGCTAGGCGTGCAGCTCTGTAGCAGAGTGTGAGGCACTAGTGTCTGTCCCAGCACCTTTCATTTTGTTTGCCATTTGGGGCTCTATCCCAGAGCCCTGTGCATGATCGCCATAGGTCTACATGTGGGGGTCTAACCCAGAGGCCTGTGCACAGACAGGTACCTGTCTACACTGGGTAACAATTCCCAGCCCTCTCTCTCTGGAGATTTTACTCACATCCGTAATCTTGATTCCTCAAATCAGCTCTTAAGATAAAAACTTAGCAAAGGTCTTAAGAGACAAGGTGAATGAATTCTGATCTGAGTATAATGGAGCAGATGTCTCTACTTCGATAGGACCTTTAGGCTGAATTCCATTTCTCAAAAAAAAAAAAAAAAAAAAAAAAAAAGGAAAAGAAAAACGAAGGGATGTGCATGGAGTCAGGAAGGGTGGAGAGAGGAAGCTGAGAGCCTGACTCACTGCAGCCTTTGAGAGGAGGATTAAGCTTCCACCCCCTCAGCCTGATGCAGTTAACTCCCACTTTGGAAAATAAAGCAGATCTTGACACGAAAGCAGTTTACAATGGCTCAACCAAGAATAGGAAGGAGCTAGATTCTTTAGCGTCCAGGTTGCCGTGTGAGTGGGAGAACATGTCTGGTTATCAGGACTCTCTCTGTTCACAATAGCAAGGGTGAGGAGCCAGCTTGGGTAGTAATCAGGGGATAGATGCACAGATAAAGGACGCATGGCAAGTGTGCACCGTGGGATATTATTCTGCCTTTGAGGGGAACAGAATCCCGTCATTTGCAGCAAAACGAACAGAAACGGGAGATGTTGTATTAAGTAAAAGAAACCAGACGTAGAGGGCCAGGAACCACATGTTCTGTGTTATACAGGGACCCTAAGGAGTTGAAGGGAGAGTAGGGCAGTGTTAGCTAGAGTTTGGGAAGGGCGGAGGAAGAATCAATAAAAGCAAGCTGGATTTGATTAATGCACGTAGTGTTCATACAGTGGAATAACACACCACACCTCATTAACAAGCACACTTTATAGACGTATTCAAAATAAACGAATAAATAAAAAAAAAAGTAGAAGTGTACAAAGTGCTCAAAGGCCCCAAAAGTGCACATGTCGGTGTAGCTCCCTAGTCGGGTTCTTTCCTGCCGTGTGTGAGGCCTGGGCTTGGTCCCTGGGGTTAAGGGTGGAGGCACAAACACCTATTGCCTCATTTTTATGGCTCTGTCCTTCAGAAGCAATTAAGGCAGTAATTAGGGAGGTTCATCACACAGAGAGAATAAAAAAGTCTTACTGAATCCACCAGGAAGAGTTCAACAAATACATCCTTATGGTGGTACGCTCTTTTATAGTTAAAAGAAATTGCTGAATATTTGTGCTGGGATAAGATGTCTCAGATGTCTGGAAAACAACCCTAGGTACCAGTATGTACTCACATGGTTTTATTCTGGTAAAGCAAATAAATGTGTGAATACATATGTGTAGACTTCCAATGGCTCCTAAAGACTTAGACATACCAGTCTGTTTCTATAAGCTCAGCACTCAGGAGGCAGAAGCAGAAGGATCCCAAGTTCATGGCCAGTCTGGGCTACAAACACAGTGAGTTCCTGGCTAGTAAGACCCAGGATTGTAAGACCCTGTCTCAGAAGAGGAAGAAGAAGAAGAAGGAGGAGGAGGAGGAGGAGGAGGAGGAGGAGGAGGAGGAGGAGGAGGAGGAGGAGGAGGAGGAGGAAGAGGAGGAGGAGGAGGAGGAGAAGAAGAAGAAGAAGAAGAAGAAGAAGAAGAAGAAGAAGAAGAAGAAGAAGAAGAAGAAGAAGAAACAAAAGGAGACAAATAAAAAACTCCTAAAAGTCCTTGAAAGGCTTTAAGTTCAAGAGAATAGATGGGGCCCATGCTCTTACTCTCCCTCTTTCTCAGTCCCTCTGAAACGATCTAAACTTCACATATACCCAGATGACTGAGAACACACTTTGTACAAGTTCAGAAGGGAATCTCCTTACATCACCAGGATCTGGTTCTGGGTCTCCATCTCTGAAGTGGGGAGTCTACTGGGGAGTGAGACAAGAGATTTTTTGTTTTTCCTGCTTTTTGTAATGAGAGACTGTCCTTCCTGGTACTAGCTATACTCCAAGACTCAAGGTGAATGTCTGAAACTTCAGCCAGGACCGGAAACTAATAATACGCTGTGTGATTGCTACAAATACATAACTGCTGTGCTTTTCTCTCTTAAGTACCTAACGTAGTTTAAGTCATATATTAGGCTTATAAAGGACTAACAGTGATAAGACAAAAAACAACTGTAATAAAGTAATTTTAAAAGTCATGAATTATTGATTTCTAGATTTTTCCACTTGATGTTTTTGGTCGTTTGTTGATCATGAGTAGCCAACACCTCAGAAATTGAAATATAGATAAGGGCAAAGCACTGTATTTGGATTTTTTTCCTTAGCACTGTGAATTTTTGTGAACAGTTACTAAAGCCGAGCGTAGCCTATGTTTGTAGTAGAACACTGTGGAGGTAGGGACAGAGGAGCTAAAGGGTGGGGTGAGTCTTGGTTACATAGCGACTGCCAAGCCAACGTTTGTTCACCGCATGGTCAGATTACACCTCAAAGAAAAGAAAGGAAAGAGAAGGAGGTAAGGCTGGGGGAGAGAAAGCAGAAAAAAAAAGACAAAGCATGAAGTTGTCCACCCATAACCTCAGGACTCCAGAGGTGGACGCAGGAGGACTACAAGTTTAAGGCCAGCCTTCGATAGGCAGTGAGACCCCATCTAAGGGGAGGAGGAGGAAGAGGAGACAGGGAGGAGGGGGAAGAGGAGGAGGAGAAGAAGTTGTGGGAGAAAGAGAACAGAAGAGGAAAGGTAAGATGAAAAAGAGGAAGACAGAAAAGGAGAGAGGGGAAAGGGGAAAGGGAGGCCAGGAGAAGAGACTACTGAAGGGTGGGCACAGAAGTAAGCAAGATGAAGGAAGCCATTTTACATTTAGCTTTGCTAGGATTCACCTAAACTTGAGAAGGGAGAGAGTAGGGCAAAGGGAGAAGGAGGGAGCAAGAGAGAACATTTATCTTATGTTATTCATTCATCCTGAGGAGGGAACCCACATCCTCACACATGCTAGGCAAGTGCCGTGTCACAAGTATGCCTCTAACTCTTTTGAAAAACTGTTTTCCTTTGAGGCAGAGCTTCACTAAGACATACAGGCTTGCCTTGAACGTTCAGTCCTCCAGCCTTGGCTGCCCAAGTTGTTAGTGTTACAGACCTGGGATCACAGCCAGGCCACTAGGCCCGGCTCAAAGGGAATATTTGAACAGTGTAGTGACTTCTGCCTATCAACAAACCCATAATAAATCTGACAGAGATCATGCAAACTCGATCCATTCTGGTCCCATGTGCTTTTCATACTTTGAACTTTTGTCACACTGAGTCTAGCATTAGCAAAACCCTTTGTTTTGTTTTTGTTTGTCGACTCTTTTTTTTTTTTTTTTGGTTCTTTTTTTTTTTTTTTCGGAGCTGGGGACCGAACCCAGGGCCTTGCGCTTCCTAGGTAAGCGCTCTACCACTGAGCTAAATCCCCAGCCCCTGTTTGTCGACTCTTAAATGGCATGGTATGTATACCTCATGAGTTGTGCAAAGACAATTCAATGTTCTCTCCCAACACTGAATAATTCAAGATATTTTCCAGAGTCATTCTTTCAAAAATGTTAATACCATTTAAATTTTGGGGTGTGTGTGTGTGTGTGAGAGAGAGAGAGAGAGAGAGAGAGAGAGAGAGAGAGAGAGAGAGAGAAGACAGAGACAGAGACAGAGACAGAGAGAAGAGGAGATATGATGCTCACTCTCTCTCTCTCTCTCTCTCTCCCTCCCTCCCTCCCTCCCTCCCCAGAATTTCTATTTTGACAACAAGAAGTATTCTTTTTGCGACTGGAACATCGCATGCACACTGGGGAGCCCTTATCCAAATGCCTTCCACCAGAAAGAGTCCAGGTCTCATAGACTTCCAGACTTCAGGACATTTGTACACCCTTACTTGTTGAACATTCCTAATTCAAAAATTTGAAATTTTGGATTTTGGAGCATTTCACATTTTTGGATAAGGCATGCTCAAATTAACTATATTGCACAGAAAGAGAGGGAGGAGAGGAGGGAGAGAATTCATTAAGTTTTTAAAAGAACAGAAGAGAAGACAAGATAACTTGATGGTAACCCCTGCTCCTCCTCCACCTGCTCCTGCTGATGGCCACAGCTGATTCCTAATAGCTATATTCTTAGGACCAGCTCTTTCCCACCTCGGCCACACAGAGAACCTTTTAGTGGTAAGATAGTACATCATCGTGATTTTCTGCGCTTCCCACCCAGATACAAACCTCAGCTCCAATCTATGGCTACCGGTCTTTATCACCAACCTGCTGATGGGTTTTCTCATGTTCCTTCTGTAATATGCTTTGCAAGCTTCTGTGGAGCTCAACTTTACTTTGATCTATTATGACAGTGCTTCTCAACCTTCCTAAGGCTGTGACCCTTTAACAGGGTTCCTCATGTCGTGGGGATTCCTAAACATAAAAATTATTCATTGCTACTTTATAACTACAATTTTGCTACTGTTATGAATTGTAGCGTAAATATCTGATATGCAAATTATTCGATAAATGACCCATGCGAAAGGGTCATTCTATCCCCAAAGGGGTTGAAACCCACAGGTTGAGAACTGCTGTGTTACGATTTTTTTTTCCCAGACTGTAAACACACTTAAGAAGTGAAATTTGCAGCAGAAGTGTTAAACAGGGTGGCCCCGCATTGTATACGCTCAAAAGTCAGGCCAGAAACTCCTGCTGGTATGGAAAAGAATCTCCTGTGCCAGTGATTATTAATTTGTGCTTCTGCCTGCAAAATTAAGCAATTGCATCTGGGCTGTCCCCAAAGAATGTCTTTGAAAGCCTACATCACAACCAGGTGTTTATCTTAAATGTGTATGGAGCAACCAAATCCTTTGGATGTTTTTGGATGATAAGGAGTAGGTAGCCACTGAGCGAGGCTGAGCCCTTAGGAAAATTATCTAACCTGGCAGTCTAACCAGGCTGTGGGACTAATGGTCCCATCCAGGAGACAGTGTAAGGGCGAGCTCGAATGCTCCCCACAAAAGATACTTGGAAGATGCACACTTACAAGCAAAGGAACCCTGTTTTAACATCTTTAAACATTTTACTCATTAATTTTATGGAAATGGATGTTTTGCCTGCGTGTGTGTTTGTGCACCACACAGGTCAGAAGACTGTGTTAGATCCCACGGAACTAAAGTTATAGACGGTAGTAAGCCACCATGTGGGTGCTGGGAGCTGAACCCAGGCCCTCTGTAAAAGCAGCCAGTGCTCTCAATTGTTGAGCCATTCTCTCTCTCCAGCCCCATCATCTCAAAGGCTTTTAATCTTCTAGATTTGAAATAGAAATAATTCTATTCTCTCTGCAAATTAAAGGAGAGGCTCCCTGTAGGTATGAAGTGGCAGGGTCCTATCATATGAGGACAAGCTTTAAACCATTTATCAACAAGAGGAAAGGGCCTGAGATGTCACCAGTGGCAAGAACCTTCCTATCTGTATGTAAGGTTCTGGGTTCTATAATCAGTAAATCTCTCAATCTCTCTCTCTCTCTGTCTCTCTCTCTCTCTCTGTCTCTCTCTGTCTCTCTCTCTCTCTGTCTCTCTCTGTCTCTCTCTCTCTCTCTCTCTCACACACACACACACACACACACACACACACACACACACACACACAAAACATATCCAACAACAGAGTGGTTACTGGTCTTTTTCAGTGTGGAAAGGAAAAACAAGTTTCCAGGGGTGAAGCCTAGAAACAGCCTCATGTTTTCCTTTCACGTTCTGTAAACTGTTTACTTATTCTTATTCTTGGCAACAAGAGACTTTTTTTTTTTTGCATGAAATCCATCTCTAAGAAAATACGCACTTGGAAGCTGTTGCCAACAATAAGCTTGCCCAGTTGGAAGGAGCCCGTTGGCAGAGTTGGCACCGATCGGCTTTAATCCTTTCTCAGGCACTGAGGCAATGCATGCAAGAGTGTACCTGTCGGGAGTTGCCAGGTAAGCCCCATTTTTCTTGGCCATCTGCAGAAGGCCACAGCCACATCCCGTGACATCTGTCGTGGGACTGCTAGTGGTGCTTACTGGCAAGTCCCCAAGAGTCAATTTCAAAAGCTCTCAAACGGCACAAATCCAGATAGATCTGAGTTCTGAAAATTCTTTGTAAGAGCAAGTCTCTCTCAGATGTACTGCTATCCCAGCTCCACCAGGGCTTCTGTCATCATCTCTGTGATCTTAGCCTTGTAGCTGTGCCTCCTTTCCACATATCACACTCACCCCGCAAACTCAGCACAACTTCCCTAGGACACTCCACCCTTTGTGTCATTGGACCTCAAACTCTCTGGTTCTCTTAAACAGTTTTCCAGCTTGGTCTGTGCTTAGCAATCTCTCCTGCATCCTCCCCTCGCCAAGCTCCCACCAAACCCGCAGCGTTTAAACTATCCTGAGTCTCCACCCCTGGCCCACCCGCCCCTTTTTTTCATAGGATAGCTACTCACTGGAGGTGGGCCAAAGTGCAGGCTGTTGCTTCATGTGACTCTCTGCCTTTTGTTAAATAAGGTTGGGTGTTGACATGTCCCTCAGAGTCTACAGTATTTGATAATAAAGAGGGATGGAAGGCATATTTTCTGACACCCCCCGCCCCCAAACCTTCCATAACTCCCTACCCCCCCTCCCACCACCCCGGCTGCCGCCTTTAAAGGTCTCCTTCTATCCCTGCTTCTGAGAAGAGGGCAGAGTAGGGAGTATCAGATTGATCTGAAAAGGGTGAGCTGGATCCCCTCAGATCTGGCCTTTGAGAGGAGGAATATGCAAGCCTCGATAACCGGTTTCACTGTGATATTGAGTAGTAAGTGTTTAACACTGGAATTAGGAACACCTAGGGAAATGCCAAACTTCTTATGAGAGCAAGCCCAAAGGAGGGAGTGGCTGTGAAAGCCCAGGACAACCTTTTTGAAACAAGTCATGTGAAGTCTCTGAAGTGATTTGTTTTCAAACCTTGAGTGAATGGAGGTCGTTGGTAAGCTCTCCCCTCCCCCTCCCCATATCTCATGGTTTCTATAAGAGCCAGCGTTCCCCACCTCCTTATGCGCCAGTGAAAACCTCTCAACTAGCTTCTGGTCTCACATCGGAGCAGAGAAATTCCCAGGGAAGAGTGAGTGAAGGCTAATCTTTCTGCAATGAATTCATATTTAAATTCTGTTCAGCAAAATCATTTTGTTTGGACGGAGAGAAAAGAAAAACTAAATTTTTGTATTTTTTCATATTTTAAATAAGTATGTAGTATAGTCCATAGAAATGTATTCTGTTTTCACCAAAATGTGTTTTAAAAAATCCACTGCTGCATAATATCCTTATCAATTCATTATAACACAAGCCGGGGCCAGCCTCCATTCTCGATTGCACTAGAACAGCTAAGTTCTGAGAGCTCAGCATGCTAAGGAACACCGTGGAGCAAGGGTGAGGGGGAAATTAAAGCACACCACAGACTGGAGAAGTCTCACACATGGGGAGCAGATGCAGCCACATGTGGATGAAAACATAAAGTTCAACATCTGATGACTCTAAGACATTAAAAGTTGGTGATGTTTACCTACGGGACGGTGGGACTAGTGAATGGGAAGCCAGCACAGACGCAGCTATGACGTGGTAATGTTCTATTCTTGATTTGGGAACTAGTGACTGGAGTGTGTTGATTTTATGAAAATTGAGCTTTAAACACACACTTACTGCCTACATGTTATGCTTTAAAGGTTTACTAGAATTTAGGGCTGGAGACATGGCTCAACGGATAAGAGCGCTCGCTACTCTTGCAGACAACCTGCGTTTGTTTGCCAGCACCCACACGGTGGCTTTCAACCTTTCACAATTCCTAAAAAATAAAGAGATTTAAAAAGAGGAAGAGGAGGAAAGAGAATATAAGATGATACACATAAAAGACAGCTTCAGTTCTCCCTGCACTTGAACCTCCGGGTGTAGTTATCTACACCGCCTGTCTACACCAATTGCCTGTCTGTGCACAGGTCCAGGGCGTCTGGGCGCCTTTTGACTTCCTGCACCAGGTAACACACACGGTATACAGACATGCTGCAGGCAAAATACTTACGCACCCAAAATAAGAATAAATCTGTAAAAATTTACTTCAAAGCAAAGTGTGTTTGATAGAAAACTATGGTTATTTCCTGGAGTATAGGAAATAAATAATAGTAAAATTATCTTCAAAGTGAGGCCAAGTTATGACTACGTCTCCGAGCTACAGGGCTTGCCTAACATGCATGAAGAACTGCTAAATACATACAGTTCAGACGGGGATTTAATTCAAGATATAGGATAGATAGACAGACAGATAGGAGGTAGGTAGGTAGGTAGATAGGTAGGTAGGTAGATAGTGTTTGTGTATTCATGTGTGTTCACACACACACACACACACACACAGAGTCCAGGGGGTCTATATCAAATGATCAAATGTCTTCCTCTAATACTCTCCTCTATTATTTTTTCCCACACTTTTCTTTTGAGACAGGATCTATCATTGATTGGTTAGATGGACTGGCTAGTGATCTTCAGTGGTCTGTCTGGCTATCTACACACACACACACACACACACACACACACACACACACACACACACTCTTTGTTTTTAAAAGTTAGCTGTTTTCATATTGAATCCGGTTTCTTTGCTTCTTTGTTCCAGAAAGTCTGTTCTGGTTTGTTCTTAACTTTCTCAGAATGGAAAGTATTAGATATGATCATTTTAAGTCTGCTGGTAGATTACTGCCAAGGATTATAGGAAGACCTTCAAGCATACGGCTGAGTTGGAGGGCAGGAGGAAGAACAGATCTTTCTAGGCTTCTTGAATGTTTGCTTTAGAGTCTCACCCATAAGACTTCCAGGTGTACAGTTAATGCTCTCTGTCTTCCAATGACCAGAGCCCTATGCCCCCATTTAACCACTCCTATCCCTCTTACTCACTGGCGATGGCTCCGGACTCGCCCGCCTCCATTCCCCCCTTTCCCATCTCGCCATTCATCTACCCCATTCCCTCCGACTTCCATCCCTCACTTGCCCACACCTTCCCCCCCAACCAACTCACCCTCTCCTTTCCCCCACTCACCCACCCCATCCCCTGACTCACCCACCCCCCATCCCCCAATTCGCCCACCCCCATCCCCTGACTCACCCACTCCTATCTCTTCCACTCACTCATTCCTTTCCCCCACCCTCACTACTTCTCCCTTGCTTCTGAACGTTGAGCAGAACTTGTCCTTGCCTGAGGAAAAAGCGTGGGTTGGCACAGCAAACCACAAAAATTTCAAGTTCGAACTAAATCCCAGTCTACCACAGGATCTCCCTGCACAGATGGCTTCAATAAGACTTAGGGGACAAATCCCTGAAGGGATTTTCCGGAACCATACTCCATCCCCGCCTCCTCCATAGCCCGTCATGTGTTAACACATATTTCCTGATCGGTTTTGTTAGTCTTGATTTAAAGTCTTCAAAACCACATGCCTCTGACCATAGTACTTGACCTTAGTCTTATCAGTAGACGACGTGTGAACCCCTGGGGGAGTCCTGGCCTGTGGAGCCAAATGGTATATTTTTAGTATAACACATCCATATACGTACCATGAGCTTTGTACCTCTCAATGCTGGGCTACTTGCTGTTTGCTGTATTGGGTCACAGTTCTCAGTAGGCTGGTGTCTCAGGAGTCTCGCCTTTCCTTCTCTAACATCCTCCATAAGTGCTGCACTCTTAGCACACATCTGGCAGAACTCAACCCTGTCATAACCATCAGTGCCTTGAGCAAGCTTTCCACTGCCCCCACCCAGCCCCCCGCCCAGGGAACTCTGAGAATCTCTGCAGGTACAAGCAGCAAATGATTATAAAACCTGAAGTAACTTATGTGTAGATCTAATCATTTTTCATTTTATACCATCAGCGTCAGCAGAACTATCAATTTAGAAATTACGTTTTACAGCCCCAGTTGCATGGAACTCATTCAATGGACACTTATTAACAGCCGTTCAACCAGCAGCTGCCGACACAGTGACTACCTGTAGATAATCTTAACAGGAGCAGGACACAGATTTCCACTTTTATATTAACCTTTGTTTAAAATGATGTATTTTTATTTATTTCAACCTTTGATTAAAATGAAAATAATCCTTGTTTAGAAATAATATAGAGCTGAGTGTGGTAACTCACACTAGAAGCCCAGCACTTGGGAGGATGGAGGAGGAGGATCTTCGCAAGTTCAATCCTAAACTATACAGTGAGCCTTCGACCAGACTAAACTATAAAGTAAGACTCTCAAAGAGGGGGGAAATTCTTTGAAAAATAAAAACAGTAATATCTAGCCTGCAGTGGTAGTATAGACCTACAATCAAGAATTTGAAGACAAGCTGGTATATGCTGTGAGAGTATGTCTCAAAATAACAATCCAAATAAAGACATAAAATAAAAATCATCTAAATTTGGATTATGGTTCAAAAGCAATTTAACAATTTTGTCACGGTGTGTGTGCCAGCCCAACCCAAAGTCTTATTTTAAAAGAGGGAGAGGAATAATAAAAGCCAACAAAAAAAATGGTGGGGGGCAGGGTTGGAGGGTCTCTCGTAGGGCTTAATCCACGCTGGCTTTTAGGTAACACACTATATCACTTCTCAACGAAAGGATCGTTCTTGTTTGGGGAAGAAAACAGTGTGGACCACAGCCGCAACCTTTCCAGGCTTCCAGGGTTTCTGCAGCCCCATATGGACCCAATCAGAGATCAGGTTCTCCACGTCTGCTGTTCCCCTAAGCCACCTGAGGTTACCGCTTCAGGGCATTCGCCTGCTGCAAAGCAACAGGCTTGAGCACACAAAGGCACGCAAAGAACTTCTGGGAGTTCTTTGAGAAGAAAGTGGTCCAGCTGCTCCTCCTAATATCACTGCCTTCTGTTCAGGCTGAGGGCAGATGGGGGGGTCTGGAGAAAGAAAGAACAGAATAAAAAGGTAGAGATGGCGAGGAAATGAGACTAAAAGTAGAGTCTGATGCTGGTGGGTAGGGTGAACTGTGGAGCGGAAGGTGTTGGTATTCTGTCTAAGCCCCACCCCCACGGCTACATGGCAACAGCCAGGTATGCTCCGCCCCACAGTTGCCTGGCAACAGCCAACTGTGCCTGATTAGAAAGGTGGGTGCTTGCCCCTTCCTCTTCCTCTTGCCCTTTCTCTTCTCTGCTCTCCTGCTCTCTTTGTCCCTGTCCCTTCTCTCCCATCCCCACCCCTTCCCTCCACGTGCTCATGGCCGGCCTCCTTTACTTATCCCCCCTTCTACTCTTCTCTCATTAAACCTCTCCACGTGGAATCCTGTTGGTTTGATGTGTTTTGCCGGGAAGCGAACCGAGATTTATACCTCAACAGCAGGGGCTTTGCCATGTGAGAGCTTTGGAAACCACAACCAGTGTCTCTGGTCCTTGTGGCTGCAAGTATGAGTTCCCATAGTGAACACCCTCCCATGCCTCAGCTTCCTAGCCTTCAAAATGGGGCTAACATTAAGCTTCATGAAGTCACCAGGAGGATTAAACAAGAAAACATGCCCGAATCCTAGGACTACAGAAAAGGCAGGGTCTTGTAAGCTCAAAACTAGCCTGGTCTACATATCAAGTTCCAGGCCAGAGCTTCATAGTAAGACTGTCTCAGGGTTGGGGATTTAGCTCAGTGGTAGAGCGCTTGCCTAGCAAGTGCAAGGCCCTGGGTTCAGTCCCCAGCTCCGAAAAAAAAGAAAAGAAAAGAAAAGAAAAAAAGAGACTGTCTCAAAAAGAAAATAAAACAACCACAAGAAAATGCATAAAAATTTTAATTTTAAAGGGAGGAAGATAGGGTGCTGGGCGTGTAGGTCAGTGGTAGAGTACTTGTCTAACACATGCCAAGCTCTGGGTTTACTATCCCCAAACCGAACCAAACCAAACCAAAAGGAAACAAAAAGTCCACTACTGACCGAGGGCTATCTGCTGCTACTAGCACAAGCAACTTTAATCTACAAAGGAAAGACTTTCATAAGAGAGGTTTGAAGAGTTAAAGGAACTCTCAGAGGCCGAGGGGTAGCTTGGTAGCTTGGACTTGGGAGGCTATACCCATCAGTCATTCTGTGAAAAGTTCCGTTGACTCTGAGCTCTCATTGGACAAGTTCCCATTAGGACTTAAGATACAGAGCTGGCAAAGGTAAGGATAATGAGGCTGAGAGATGTGGAGTGTTCGAGGCAGAGGAAGTTGAGCAATGGACTGCCGTGATGGTCACATGAGGAAAAATGATAAAAAAAAAAAAAAGTTATCTGTGAAGATGGGTCTAAGGGGGAGGAACGGCTGGAGAGAAAGCTTCGTGGTTAAGGACATTCACTGCTCGTGCAAAGGACTCAAGTTATCTTCCTAGTACTCACACCAGGAGCCCACAATCACAGGCAATTCCAGCTTTGGATCTCCTGCCCTCTTCTGGCCCTCTTGGCCACACACACTTATGTTGACATACACTTACACGGATACAAAAAGACAATAATAAAAATCTCTTAAAACTCTAAAAATAAAGCAAAGAGAAGTTAGGGTTATCTGTAAGGCATAGATAGACCAGGTAATAGAGTCTAAACTTATGCTTCAGGCAAGAGAAAGGAGCTTGAGGAGCACAGAGGAGATTGTCAGTGGGAAGACTCAAAAGAGCAAAAGACACTGGAGCGATAACTGTAGGGAAGAAAGAGAGTGATTGGTTCAAGTGCTGCAGAGGGGATGGGAGGAAGGAGGAGGAGGGGGAGGGAGGAGGGGGAGGGGAAGGGGAGGGGAGAAAGGAGGAGAAGAAGGAGGAGGAGGGGGGGAGGAGGTGAGGAGGAGGAGGGGGAGGAGGGGGAGGAGCTGGGGAGGAGGAGGAGGAAGAGGAGGAGGAGGAGGAAGAAGAGGAGGAGGAGAAGAAGAAGAAGAAGAAGAAGAAGAAGAAGAAGAAGAAGAAGAAGAAGAAGAAGAAGAAGAAGAAGAAGAAGAAGAAGAAGAAGAAGAAGAAGAGGAAATCATTAGAGGCTGACAGCTAAATAGCCATTTTTGATCACTCAAAGCCATTTTATCCAGGACCTCGTGAACAATAGGCAAACATTTTATTATTCTTGTGAACCCTTTTACCACTGCCTCTTGAGACAGGATCTTACTAAGTTGTTCAGGCTGACCATGAACTTACAATCTTCCTGCCTCATGTTCTCAAGTATCTAGGATTGAAAACATGTGGCACCTCACCCAGCTGAGGCCAAATGTTGGTTTCAAACCATGAGCCCTTCTTCTGCCAGATGATTAAGCAATGAAAGATTGCTCAGTCTTAGAAAGGGGCAACCGTAGTTGTAGACCATGATATTGCTGTCTTGGGGATAGTTGGTAGACATACTGTATTCTATCCAGAGGTAGGTCAGGAGCAATGGAACCAGGGACGAGGATCACAGTCTTGGTCAGTGTCTTTGCTGTAATCAGGTGTGGTACTTCTTCCCTCCCTGGACAGGAAGTGTGGCCCTCAGGATGATTACATGGTGGACTTTTAAGGGAAGAGCTTGGGCCCTTAAGAGGCAGAGCCTAGTGGAATGTTATTCCTGGCCCCTTCCTGCTTAGTGGCTGCTTTTCTGGTTATATGATTTCCATCCTCTTCACTCATACTTCTGCCTTTGAGGTGCCATGTCTTATGATGTAACACAAACCTCTGTCCTTTTCAGAACCCACACTAGACTATTTGGACTTTCAACTTCTAAAATTAAGAGCTAAAAAAGTACAACTCCCCACTCCCCTCTCTGTGACAGAGTTTCTCTGTAGCCCTGGCTGTCCTGGAACTTGCTCTGTAGACAAGACTGTCCTCAAATTCAGAGGTCTGTCTGTCTCTGCCTCCTGAATCCTCAGACTAAATGAATGTGCTACCATACCTGACTCTAGTCTTCTTTTACAAGTACCCAGTGCTAGTTATTTCTTGGTACTATCAGAAAATGAGTTAATACAATCTTTCTACTAGGGCCCTGACCACAACATGCTGGCCATCCTTGCCTCGGCTTCTTGTGCTGCTAAACCAAGGAACTCTTCTAGTGACTTAAACCAACCATCACAGATATCAATCTGCTTGGAAATGAGAGGTTAAGTAATTTGTATGTTTCATACTTTGTTTCTCTTTG
The DNA here is from genome assembly GCF_021556685.1 of Rattus norvegicus. Classification (NCBI taxonomy): domain Eukaryota; kingdom Metazoa; phylum Chordata; class Mammalia; order Rodentia; family Muridae; genus Rattus; species Rattus norvegicus. The sequence goes on along the minus strand of NC_141536.1, from coordinate 59,859,809 downwards.
GAGTGACCAGAGATTTGGGTAGCTGATTAAGATTTATCTCTAGGTTATCCTGTCATCTTGCTGTGCCTTTAAAAGCTCATCCCATGCTAGTTAGCAGGGAGAGAGAGTGGGATAATTGTTGGAGCATTGTAAGACAACTAATAGCAGCAGTCTTGTATAATGATGAAAAGCACAGACTTTTACTGTTCCTGGAAGAGGGAATATGAAACTCCACACAGCACAAGCATGGGTTAACATGGCTGTATAACCTACACACACACAAAAAAATGTTCTCCCATATAGGAGAACAGTCGCTTCTAGGTCGAGATGAATGTAAGTGGAAAGACAAATAGACAGATGATAAATGATAGACAAGTATCATGAAGAAATTAATGAGAGAGACTAATGAGAAATTAAAGAGACTAGTGAGAGAGTATTCTATAGTCAAATGAATACCATTAATCCACTTTGATGCACTTGAAGTTAAAAAACAAGTCGGGGGATAGCTCAGTGGGAGATCCCATCCATATAAAAGTAAATAAAAACTTTTCTTTTTATAATTATTTTATTATATGTATGGGTGTTTTGCCTGCACATATGTCTCTACAGCATGTTCATGCCTAAAGAGGGTCAGATTTCCTGGGACTGGAGTTACAGAGGGCTGTGTGCCATCATGTGAGGGCTGAGAATCCAACGTGGATCCTGGGGAAGAACAACCAGTACTTTAAACCTCTGAACCACCTCACCATACAGGAGAGAGAGAGAGAGAGAGAGAGAGAGAGAGAGAGAGAGAGAGAGAGAGAGAGAGAGAGAGAGAGAGGTAAAAGCAGGAGGACATGTGAAGTAGCGAGATGTCAGACCCCCTCCTCAAAGATTCCAGTCTGGTTTCTGGGTTTCCAAAGGGACCTGGCTAAACCTTAACTCCTGAAGAGGTCAACTCCTGCCAAACTTAGGTGGGTGAGACCGAGTGCTTCTCGTGTGGCCGTCTATGGAACTAAGGGCTTTAAGAGCCATACCTCACTGAAATGTCACAGCCACCTACCTGGCTTTGAAACACTAACTCTCTGGGTTACAGATCTCTCAAGTGGATCTGAGTCCGTGGCAGTTAGGTTCTGCAAAGAGAATCAAACCTAACACAGCCTGTCCTAGTTTGCTTTTCAGTGCTGTGCTAAATAAACACAGTGAAGAAACGCAACCCAGGGAGCAAAAGATTTATCTCATCCTACAGCTTACACAAGATTGTGAAGAGAAGTCAGAACAGGAACTCAAGCTGGAATCTGGAGGCTGGAACTGAAGCATTGCCCAAGCTTACTGGCTTTCTCCTCATAGCTTGCTCAGCTTGCTTTCTTATACTACCTAGGACCACCTGTCCAGGGGTAGCACTGCCTCCAATGGCGAGGCCCTCCCACATCAATTGTTAATTAGAAAATTCCCCCATGTTGGGGATTTAGCTCAGCGGTAGAGCGCTTGCCTAGGAAGCGCAAGGCCCTGGGTTCGGTCCCCAGCTCCGGAAAGAAAAAAAAAAAAAGAAAAGAAATCTCCCCCATAGGCTTGGGTTTTCCAATTCTGAAGTGATCTAGTTTGGCTGGCCAAAAACAAAAACAAAAACAAAAGCAAAAAAAGAAAAAAAGAAAAAGAAAAATGAGACCCAATCAGCCTATCCTGCTTCCCTCTTCTTCTCAGCCCCATTCCACTGAGTTATTAATGACAGTAAAGGTGTCCTAGACCAGGTGTCCTCACAGTGTGGTCTCCAGGCCAGTGCCATTGTCACCATCTGGGAAGCTATAAAAAGAAACCACCAGACTACTCCAGACTTACTGACTCTTAAACTCTGGGGAAGAGGCCCAGAGATCTGGGTTTAAACCACCGTCCATGTGACTTTGGCATGTGTTAAAACTTGAGAACTAGGGCTGGGGAGATGGCTCAGTGGTTTAGAGTACTGACTACCCTTCCAGAGGTCTTGAGTTCAATTCCCAAAAATCACATGGTGGCTCACAACCATCTGTAATGAGATCCTATGTCCTCTTCTGGTGTGTCTGAAGACAGCGACAGTGTACTCATATACATAAAATAAATAAATAAATCTTAAAAACAACAACTTGAGAACCATGCTCCTAGGCCAATGACATCACTCAGCACACATTTCAAAATTCACATGCCTGTGTTTCACACTACCCTAGAGAGTCAGATTTACTTGGTTTAGGATGAGGTCCCCACAATGGTCTTTTTAAAGTTCCACAGGTAATGGAGACCGCTGTACTTTCTGGAGCAGTTACTTTCCTCAGGAGCCACCAAAGGCACATTTGTAGTCTAGTAAAGCTGCAGGGACTAGCGAATGTGGAAGCAGCCCAGTTTCCCAAATTTAAGTTCTATCTCTTCCTCCACTACAGCTGGGAAATGCTCTCTGGCTAAGTAAGCAAAAACTTATTAGTTTGAGCACTTTCTAAAGCCTTCCTTACTTTAAACTCATAAATTTAGTCTTCAGTGAATGTTGAGAAGATGTAGGGGAGAAAATTCCAACCGTCCTCAAAATAATTGAATGGAGGAAATGAGATTTGTACGTGGCATAGTAAAAGGTTAATATGACCAGCTATTACCATCCCATTCTTTCTTAGATTTATGTGTTTTGTGCTGAAGGTCTTGTCATCTCACTTAGCACATCTCCGGCATTCGGAGGGTTCAATCATCACTCGTGTAATGAATGGATTCACTAATCAATCAATCATCAATCAATCAATCCATAAATGGCATCAGTGAGGGAGAAGCTGAATTTGTATTTGTCTCTGGCATCCAAAGTCCAGCATGTCGCCACTCTTGGAGTAAAACCCAGGGAATGGCAGTCTCATGGCAATGATTGTGTTGGGAGCAAGTGCTAGACCTGAATGTCACTTGGAGGTACTCTAATCCCAAATTGGGCAAGAAGGCAAAACGAGTGTAGTAGTCATTAGAACCATTGACCAATGAATTCCAGGTCTCTGCTGCAGAATTAAGAGGATAGCCTCCTTCCTCTTCCCTTGGATGTCTCATAGCCATGTGACTTGTCAAGGACACAGGAATAAACCGAGTGTTGTCTTACCTCCATTGATAAGCTTTAAGAACCGACTAGGGGCTGGGGAATGAACTGCTGCAGCAGCATTCTTACCCAATATGTAAAAGACTCTGGGTTTGATCCCAACACTGAAATAAAAAGAAAATAAAAAACCAGATATGGTGAGATGAAGTTTTCCATAGGCCCATTATCCAGTTTTACTAAAGATCATGGTATGACATTTTCAGCACTAAAGCTGAGTTAGCCCAGAGTTAGTGACCCACCAGGGCGATTATCTGCTGTAGCTTTCCATTACCCCATAAGCGTGGGTCAGGGTGAAAAGGCGACCAGAGCCAAGCTGTTATTGAATTGGAGTCTGAAAGGGTTTAAGCATCTTTCCTGTGGGCAATCGCTGCAGAAAACCAAAGGTGGATTCTAGATTCCATCTACCCCACTTCAGAGACCAGGTTTTTATGTGTTATTGCCCCTAAGTTCTGGTGCTTTCTATTACAGGGTTTTGTTTGATTATTGGGGTATAAGATACCCAAAACCTCTGTTTTGGGTTTTTGTATTAAAAAAACTTTAAATGTGTGGATGTTTTGCGTGCATGAATATCTGGGTACCATGTCTGCCTGGCACTTGGAAGATAGAAGAGTGGACTTCTGTGGGTTCAAGGCAGTCTGGTCTACAGAATAAGATCCAAAACAGCCAGAGCCACATAGTGAGATCCTAAAGGGAGGGGAGGGGAAAGAAAAGGAGGAAGGGAAGAAGAGAGGGAGGAGAGGGAGGAGGAGGGGGGAGGAGAGGGGGAAGAAGAAGGGAGAAGGGGGAAGGGCAAGGGGGAAGCAGAGGAGAGGGAGGAAGGAGGGGGAAGAGAAAGTACTTCTCAGCCTTTGTTCTGAAGGGAGCTCAGATTGCCACTGTGTCCTGGTTCCTCCTTTACCCTGTATGGCCCAAATCTGCATTCCCACTGGGCAAGCATCTCCGCCAGGGGTCAAAGCCAGCTAAGTGATCCAAACAAGGATAGTATCTGTCACTAATGGTTACTTGACCCTCTCTATGAATCCTTCACACCCACCTACAGGCATTAGCATAAAGCTTTATCTTGTGAGAGGTAGTGACCAGCTTGTAGTAGAGGTAATTTGAAGCCTAGTCCTCAAAGATAACTGGGCTCTCTTGGCAGGTAGGGACAAAGAGTGTGGTTTATGGGGTAAGCACTAGTTGGGCAGCCTCCAGAATACCGTGAGGTTCTGCTCGCTGGCCTGAGGACACAGGTGCAATCATTCATGTTAGAATTATTCCGGTAATGCATGAAACAGCAAGCAAACAGGCAAAACTGGCTTTGGAATGTTCTGTAGCTCTGATGCATCCCCTGAGTCTTACTGGTTTGAGTGTCCATGGAGAGATGAGGAGGGACTGTGCTAGGAAGGACCCCAGTAGCTGAGATGGTGTAGTGCACAGGGTTGGCATGTCCTACTCGAGGCAAGGGGTCTCCCCAGGTTTCTAGGTGAATGTATAACACTACATAAACCAGACACATTCTCCAGAGTCATCAAGTTTGTGGCTTCTTTGCCCCAAAGCAGCACCTGGTGAACTTCCTGTTCTTTACACCATGAGGGGAGATAATTGGCCTAGTCACTCTTTTCATACTTCAAGGCATCTCTTTTTTTCTTTTCTTTTCTTTTTTTCGGAGCTGGGGACCGAACCCAGGGTCTTACGCTTGCTAGGCAAGCGCTCTACCACTGAGCTAAATCCCTAACCCCCAAGGCATCTCATATATGTGTGTTTGCATACATGATACTACTTATTGTCTATTATCACTAGTTACATAGTTTAGTTATGGTTTTAGTTATGATAGCCTAGTTAGGTAGCATCAACACACATATCTTAAAATATTATTGATTGAACAGCATAGACTTGTCTCATGGATCACAGTTCTGGCTGATTCTCTAAATTCTAGCTGGCATGGGGACTCAGGACCCTTTCACCCTAAGATGTCTTTGTCTCCATCACTGAGCCCTGACCAATGCCACAGAGAGAGATGCATAAGACCCCACAGCAGGATTTGTGGCTAGCTCCGTAACTACCGTATACTACTTGTTCCAGATCTCCTTAGTCAAAATCCAATTGCATGGTTCCATCTCAACTGAAAGGTACACTGTGAAGTGTACACTTTTATGTGTGTACCATGAAGAAGAAGAGAGTAGGAAAATGCCATGAAAATAAATTCCCCATCACATGTGAACACACGTGATGTCCATGTAAGGCGAGCAGACACACGTGATGTCCATGTAAGGTGAGTGTCCTTGCCATGTTAACTGGGAGGGGAGGAGGCATTGGTGGGAGTTTTTCCGTTTGGAAGCCGGCAGATTAGCCTCCTCCTTCCTGAAGGGTTTTTTAATGTACTGTCCCGACTCACCTACCTGAACCCCCAAGGCTCCGCCCTCTCTCTCTCTCTCTCTCTCTCTCTCTCTCTCTCACACACACACACACACACACACACACACACACACACACACACACATATGTATGTGCATTTGCATATATGGAGTGCATACGTGTGTATGCATGTTCCTGTATGTATGTGGTTTCACACGCATGAAGCTGACTGGGTGCACGCGGTATGGAGGCCAGTGCTTTCCTCAATTACTCTTCGCCTTGGATATTGAGGCAGAGTCTACCATTTGAACCCAGAACTCACCAATTCAATTGGTCTTACCTGGGAGACCAGCATGCCCACCCGGCATTTGCATGGGATGCTGAGCATCCAAATTCTGGTCCTCAGACTTGAAACAAGCAACAACCGCCGGATCATTTCCCCACAATCATGCTGACTAAATTTTCAGTGAACCAGGGGCCTGGTCTTCTCAGAAGGAGACCTGCATCTGTGAAAGTCTATCTACAGGTGATGTGTTTAGATCAAAACCTCTTTTGCTACATGTATTTATGTTGTGTGTGGTAGGGTGTGGGCATGTGTGGGTCGGGAGACAGCTTGCAAGAACTGGTTTTTTTTTTCCCTTCCACCATCTGAGAACTCCTTGGCCTTTACTGCTAAGCCATCTCTCTCTGCTTACCGTGCCCCCCCCCCCCATCCCCACCTCAATTTTGTCTTCTAAATATAAGAAAACATTTTGTTTCTTGGGCTTTTTAGTTGTTTGACATTGCCTCAGCCTCCGTTGTGAGGCATACCTTAGAGTAAGCCTGGTGGAGGTGGCGGTGGCGTGGGCCCACCAGAACGTTCAAGCAGCTTCAGCAGAGGCATACTGCTTATGAGAGTGAAGAAGCTCGAGCCCAGGAGCTGGCAGTACGATGCCCCACAGAAGCAAAACCTTTTCACTAACCAACCAACAAAACAAAACGACAACAAAACCACCCTAAAATACACCAGTGTGCAATAATCTATTTATAAAATGGATTTGGGGGTCATTCCAATACATGCCGGGCTTTCAAAAGCTGTTTGTCTTAAAGAGTACAGTTGGCTTTTAGTCAAAAACTAAATTTTCAGTAATGCACACTGACAATTGTACAGTAATTACGGAGTACAAACGACCAGGTGCCTAGCTCAGCCTCTTTCACCAGTGTAACAGACTCAAGCCAAGTCAAAAAGGCCCTGCCTAGCCAAACTCAGAAGTTCAAAAGCTCAGTCTTTGTCATCAGGGAGGAATCTATTTTAAAAGCAAAGCCATTATTAGGGCTAGCCAGGCACCCTGTGGTAAACACCTTTTGTTAACGCACGTTAGACCTGAACTTTCTCACGTTTGATAGAAGCCTGCTTAAGAGAAACTTCAAACCAAGCTAGGTCTAAGGGTTTTTTTTTTGTTTGTTTTCTTTTGTTTTCTTTTTTCTTTTTTCAGATGTCTGACATCAGCTCTGTGGAAGTTGCACAGTGGGAAAGTCCTGGCCTTGGAGTCTCATGGTTCCCCTAACCATCATTCGAAAACACAGGCCCGTTCCCTGTTCTTCTGGAAACTTGAGCTCCTTAGCTTCAAAGCAATGACCTTGAGAGTGTCCTAGGGCAGAAAAATATAACAAGACCCAAAATGCATTTCTTTAGCCTATGTAAGGAAGCTGTTTCCTAACATTGGGGCACTAAAAAGCCCAAATAAAGGTATTATTTACCTTCATAAATTTTACTTAATTACGATGATGATACTAGAGTAGGCTTTTATTCTCTCTTGTTAGTGGAGAGGACGCCACTGTGTCTCCTTTGTACTTTGGTAATGCTGAGGCTTCCATGTTTGCTTTCCGTGTGCTTCTCAGAATGTGTGCATAATCGAATTGGATAAGAAGGCATGTCATGTGGTTTTTACAAGCAGATTTAAGGCAGACGATGAGCAGACCCCTTCTCAAAGCCCACCGCCATGCTCAGCAGCTGACGGTTCATATCAAAAGACACCTTTGGTTCTCCAAGCCATCTGCAAAGTGCACACTGCGGACTCTTCCTGAGATTAGAATCAAGCTCTGGAGTTTGGCTAAGGTGAGGAAGCAAGAGGCTTGGTTTGTCCTTAACACTTGTCCTATGAAGGGCTTAGGTCTCCTTCGATCAGGTGGACTCAACGTGTCCTGTGTCCTTATAAGAAACAAGTAACATTAGTGACAGCCACCTAGCTGTACTGCCCAATTATGAATGGTGAATCAGGAACTGATTGTATGTGTTCTTTCTGAGCCCTCATTATGTCCTTTCCAGGTTGGTGCCTCGGCATTCCTTATATGAGAAAGCCAAGGGAAAGAGATCAGGTTATTAAACAGGATCATGTGGCCTTCCTTGTTTTTGTAAATCAAAATATCAGCAAATTTATGTGTGTCAACCATCTACTTCCCCAGTATCGAAATGAGTGGGCACTGATTCCAGACGAACTCTTTGTGGCTGTGGAGGTTAGAGGTTCATGACAGACTCACTTCCTCTGTCTCCATCTACCTTATTCTTTGAGATAGACTCTTACTGACCTAGAAACGTCCCGCTTCAGCTAGACTGACAGTTCACCATGCCCCAGAGATCCTCCCATCTGCCTTCCCGTGATGGCATTACAGATAGCTGCTGGAGTAGAACTCAGGCTCTCACACCCAGCCTCCAACTCCAGAGTTTAAACTCTCAACTTTCCCCAAAAGAGAGTTCCATATTTATATCTCCACTGATAGGTTAAAGACACACACACACACACACACACACACACACACAATGTATATATTCAGGATTCAGGGTCCTTGGGTAAAAGTTGACTAGAGTCAGACAGGATTGCCCTGTCAATGGCTGTCTTAGTTACATTTCATTGCTATGAAAAGTCACCATGATCAATGCAACTTATAAAAGAGAGCATTAAATTGGGGGCTTGTGTTCAGTTTCAGAAGGTTAGTCCATTATCATCATGGAGGGAAGAAGGGCAGCAGGCTTGCAGCCATGGCATTGGAGAAGTAGCTGAGACTTCTAATCTGATTTAAAGTTGCAGAGAGACACACACACAGAGAGAGAGAGAGAGAGAGAGAGAGAGAGAGAGAGAGAGAGAGAGAAACATAATACTCTTCCAACAAAGGCCATACCTCTTAATCCTTCCTATACAGTCCAGCAACTAAGAACCAAGCACTCAAATATGGAAGCCTATAGGGGCCATTTTTATTCAGATCACCACAGGGCCTTGTCTTGCCCTAAACTAGCCCACCAGACTACCACCTGATCGTTAATCTAGTTCCCCCACAAACTGCCCACCCAAAATTGCACACGGTAATGTGTAATTACAATGGCACAGACCCACTGCCTTATTCCCAATGGAGCTTGCCACTGTGTGAGCCACATGTGCTGTCTTCCAGAGTCACTGTCGACAGTCAGCTGTAAAATTGACAGACCTTTCCCACTAACACACTGCTGACTGATTTTGTGAACTCAGGACTTGGATCAAGTGATTGTCTCTTGGTAATTGAGCTACAGAGGGGTAAGAGCAGGAAGCCCGGAGGTAAACCAGAGTCTCTCAGATCTGACTGTAACATTACAAACTGCACCAGCCAGTCCCAACATTTTACAGATTAGGAAACTGATATTAAGGTACTACTGCCTAAGAACTTTGACTTTAGGGTGAGCCTTCCTGTCAGCATGGGCACAGGGTTGTAGGATTTGGAGTATTCAAATCAGGTAAAGTCCTGGACAAGCCCTGACAAGTTGCCCACCATCAAGGATGTGAAGCCTCAAGCCGGCAGCCTCTGTGGCCTGGTCAGATGTGAACAGGCCTGTTAGGATTACAGGCTGCACAGCGTAGCTCAAACACAGTTTTATCAGGATGGCTCTGCACAGCAGCCGGTTCTCCAGGCATGGGTGTGGATGTCACAGGGGAGCAGCTGCAGTGTGTGTGTGACTCATGACTGACCAAACTCTTAGCCTCTTGGACTGCAAGATGTGAAAAAGCTGCTTACAAGGAGTCCGTCTCTCAAAATGAGGCCGTGGTCTTACGTATTCATAGTCTACAATGGGGCAGGGTGGCTTCTGCTCTAAGTGGCTTCCTATAATCTGGGAATGGAGAAGTGTGGAGTGGGGAGACAGATCAGCAGGACACCCATGCTCCCCTGACTTCCTTTTTCAAAAGTTTCATCATTCAGAGGTTTTGAGTTCTGCAATAGTCAGTCGTCCTTGGCCAACTTTGGACTTTTTCCTTAAATGTCAAACCCCTCGTTTTAACATTTTTCCTGGTTTTACTTCTCTTTCTAGGCTATTTCCCTCCCAGCCTTTGGTTGTTTGGCTGCTGTTTTCTGTCTCCATGACCTCTTCTGCTTTTTATGCTTCAAGACCCAGACTCTCTAGATCTAATCCTCTCCCTCCTTCCTATGGACTGAACAAAGGGAAGGAGAGGGAAACAGAAGACAAAATAACGCCAAGGCTTTAGGCAGTGTTGAGACTGCTTGAGTTGTGCGTATGTGTGTCTATTCTCTTCCTTAGAAGCATCCTTTAAGAAGATCAGAACAGCCTAAACCCCATCCTTATAAACATGCTTGTTGGGGTTGGGGATTTAGCTCAGTGGTAGAGCGCTTGCCTAGGAAGTGCAAGGCCCTGGGTTCGGTCCCCAGCTCTGGAAAAAAAAGAACCAAAAAAAAACCAAAAAAACAAAAAAACAAACCCATGCTTGTCTATTTGTTTTTTTTTCTTTTGAGACAGGCTGACCTAAATCTTATGTAGCAGGAATGAGTTGGGACATTCCATCCTCCTACCTCCGCCATCTGACTTCTGGGATTATAAATGTCTGCCATGATGCTAGTTTATGCCGTGCTGGGGAACCAAACCCTAGGCTTCAATCTTGCTAGCAGACTACCACCTGAGCCATATCCCCCGCCCCTAAAATCTAGGTATTTGGTAATTTGTCCGTGTCACCAACCACCACCATGTCCCTAGTGCCCATGTGACAGATTTACTAGCCTGGCAAACTAACCTTGGATAATGGAGCTAAAACCAGAATCAATGACTTCAAAAATGAACCCCAACGGTGATCCACAGATTTAACACCCCTACTAGGCTATCTTAACATTTTAATGAACCTAGCCCTAGGGGAGATATTTTGGAGTTGGAAGAAAGGGAGGTGGTGGAAGAAAGCATAGTTGGCTATTTTGGGAAGAGGTCAATGACAGGGGCTGCCAAATTTAGCAAAGAAAAATACAGACCAGCCAGTTGAATTTGGCTTTCATCTAAACAACAAATACCATTTTGGTACAGGTTCATCCACGAGTGACTCTTGTACTCAAAGTCAAATTTAACTGTCCACCATCCCATCCAGTCCTTTATCTGCAACCCTATCGCCTGGGCTGTAGAGAGCCAGGATCACTGTGGAGTTTGGGACGGCAGCCAAGAGTCAGGGAGAGGATCACACAGTACATTTCGGTGAAGTCGCTGCGATGGAGCTGGGCGAGCTGATGCAAGGGGGCATCCGAGGCTGTCCTGAACAGAATACTCCTGCAGTCCGGCCAAGATGCGAGAAGACAGGCATGCTCTGCTGGGTCCTTCCCAGAATGGGGAGTGGTTCCAACAACTGGGCTGTCCGATAGCCGCCAGCCTAGAATAGTATTTTTAGGCCCGAGGAAGGAGTAGTGAGGTTTTAAAAATAAGGTAACAGATAAAGGAGGGCGGGGTGCATCCAAGGAGCTTACTCATGAAATCCACTGCAAGGCAAAGAAACCACAGTCAGTCCAGTCAAATCTGGAAATGGCTCGTACTGACAGTTTTCTGTTAAAAAATGTACGTGACTCCACACTTTCCTTTCACGTTGTCTCAGTGAAGGTAATTGTACTAGCTCCAAGAAAATTGCTTTTGTTACCCGTATCTTTCTGTTTTTCAACAACCGAAGAGACTATTCTGTTACCTGTTATGTCTGTGCTGGGCACACTGGCCCACCCAGCATGTCACTTCCAGATCCGTCTCTTTGCCGCCCCCACCCCACAACCCCCACCCCCGGCATAGGCATCTCTGCATCTTTAGTTCTCAGGTCCAGTCAATGGTGGACCTGTACAAGCCTTTGGAGGGCAGAAAATCAGAAGTCTAGAATACCATTGTGTGTATCCATTAAAATGCTCACGGTTGAGCCAGGGGTAGTGGTGATACATGCCTTTAATGCCTGTAATTGGGAAGCAGAGGCAGATGAGTTTATGTAAAATTGAAGCCAGCCTGCTCTATATTGTGAGTTCCTGGACTATGTAGTAAGACCATGTCTCAAAATAAAAAAACAAACAAACAAACAAACAAACAAACAACAACAAAACCAGAAAAAAAATTGCTCTTAGTTCAACAACCAACAAGATAGAAGCAGATGAATTTTCAACATGTTGGTATAATCTTACGTGCCTTACGACTGACGGGGAAATCCTACAGACAGAACCACTAAGGGCCAAAACAACAGGAATGTTGTCTGCCATTATTTGTCAACCTTTACTAAGGGCACTAGCGATTGTGATTAGACCCTGAGGATGTCACAGAGTTTAGGCTGTAGCTTGCTGGGATTTAATATGCAGAAGGCCCTTGGTTCAGTTCATAACAACATCCCCCAAAGAATACAAATATAAAAATGGAAAAAGAAGGAAAATGTGTTAGGGATTTAGCTCAGTGATAGAGTGCAAGTGCAAGGCCCTGGGTTCGGTCCTCAGCTCCAGAAAAAAAAAAGAAAAGAAAAGAAAGAAGGAAAATGTATTTTATTCTCTGCATGGGGTATGACTATTATGCTTTCAAACTGAAGATTCAGCTGAAAAGTTCACATACATAAGACAATTTGATAAAGCATGCAGAATTAGTAATTAGACCCAATTGGCCTCACACTTACAAGCAATGGTATTGCTTGTCTGGCAACATAAGGAAGGCCTTACTTAAGTAGCAAGAACAATAAAAGCAGTGAGTGCCTAGAAATGGATCGACAGGACACAGACAGTTCTAGCTGAAGAAAACTAAAAGAAAAACCAAAGAACCTGAAAAAGTCTCAAATGAGCAGACAGACAGACAGACAGACATTGAATAAGATATTTTAATGCTTAAAATGTCACCCCTTTAAATTAATATTTTAGCATGATTCCAATTAAAATACCAATTTATTTTCTTTTTATACTTGACAAGATAGTTATTAAATATGTTTTTAGAATGAGAGGGGAAAGATCCAGGAATATATTTTCGTTTTTGTTCTTTGAGACAGTTTCTATGTTTAACTCTGGCTGTCCTGGAACTTGCTCTATAGACCAGGCTGGCCTCCAGCTCAAAGATCTGCCTGCCTCTGTCTCCTGAGTGCTGGGACTAAAGGCCTGTGCAACTGTGTCTGGCTGCCAAAAGTATTTCAAGCGTTAAAAGTTTCTTGCCTGTCCTCAAGGATCATAGCCTGTAAGTATGCTACAGACTACGGTCGCTAGTTTTCTTGTCTGCTTAGGGTTATGGGAACCTAATTTTCTACCTCCTATATTTCTATATTGTGAGAAAACTTATTTGTGTTCTGAAAGATCCATGTGGCTCAAAATCTAAAAGCTGTTTTAAAAGTTGATAAATTTGGAATGGAGATGCAATTTAGCATTAGAGAGTTTGTCCAGCCTACAGGAGGCCCCAGGCTCCAGGTTCCATCCTCTGTGCTTTACAAGATAAATAAATTCAACTATGTGAAATGTAAAGTCATAGAGTTAAAAGGCACACTAGGAAAAGTGCCCTCGGCTCATATCATAGACAAAGCATTGATATCCTTCAGAGTAAAAGCTGCTAGAAGGGCTGGAGAGATTGCTCAGTGGTTAAGAGCACTGACTGCTCTTCCAGAGGTCCTGAGTTCAATTCCCAGCAACCACATGGTGGCTCACAACCATCTCTAATGGGGTCTGACATCCTCATCTGGTGTGCATGAAAACAGAGTACTCATACACATAAAATAAATAAAACTTTAAAAAAAAAGACTCAATAAAAACATGCTAGAAATATCAAAGATTAAATACCCTTTATATACAAAACAGTACTAGAAATATGAGATTAAAATTTGACCCTCCAATAGAAATATAGGCAATAAATATTTACATATCTATTGATATGTTCTAAAATCTGTCTTATGGAACTACAGATTAATACTATTCTATGGCATTAAACTAAAAGGCACATATATCCTTGACTCAAACCCTTATAACTAATATATATAGGAATGTGTTTGAAACAATGAATTGCTTGATTTAACCATTGTATAGTGTGTGTGTGTGTATATACATATATATATGTCAATATCACATACATATGTACATATGCATCTATATTATACATGCACATATATTATATATGTATATATACACACATACATATGTATATAATACATATATGTACATATATGCACACATACACATATATGCACATATACATATATGTACACAAACATATACATATGTATGTGTGCATATACAAACACACATGTATATACATGAAATATATGTATATATATTTTATCCATAAAATATCACATTATAACCATAAATATACACTTTATTATTCATCAATTAAAAGTAAATCTTTCCTTAAAAATGACCAAGATAAAAGTCATTCATGAAATCATTATTTACAATAGCAGAGGGTTGGGGATTTGGCTCAGTGGTAGAGCGCTTGCCTAGCAAGCACAAGGCCCTGGGTTCGGTCCCCAGCTCCGAAAAACAGACATACAATAGCAGCATTGAGTAACACAACATGTGTTGATGCTGCGTTCACCAGTCCAGTGAACCATAACTCATCAGAGGAATGAAATATTATCCAGCAGTACAAACGAAGTATACAGGAAGAGAATGAAGGTGTGCCATACAACAGTCTACGTTTAGATCCTCATAAATATGGTTCAAAATCTGGTGACATAGGGCTGGGGATGAGGCTCAGAGGTGGGACGTTTGCCAAGCATGCATGAGGTCCTGGGTTTAGTCACCAGCACTGAAAACAAAAACCTTTCTTTGGACCAGCAAAACGCACTTGCTGCTAAGCACAACAGCCCAATTCAATCCTTGGGGTCATATGGTAGAAGGAGAGAAATGATTCCTCCAAGCCCCAGAGCATCCTCTGACCTTCATATCCATGCTGGCCCACATGCACACATGCATACTACATAATAAATGAGTACAATTACAGAAACTTACAATACATTTTAGAAAAAACACAAATTGTACAGCAGTGTGTACTCAACTATTTAAAAAAAACACATTAGCCATATTATTAGTGTTTTTATAAACATTTCCAAGAACAGTCATGATGAAGGCAAGGAGAAGGGAGGAAATCTAGAAAATGAAAAACAGAGTTTGGAATCCTTTTGAGTGGTATACCTTTAATCTCAGCTCCTGGGAGGAAGAGGCAATTGCATCTTTGTGAGTTCAAGGCTAACCTGGACTAGTGAGTTCCAGGACAGCCAGGATGACGTAGAGAAACTCTGGCTAAAACAAACAAAAACAAACAATCCCAGAGACCATTTCCAGCTCAAGACTTAGCTTCTTTGTATCAGAAAACGTCTTAGCAGATAGGAAACTGAAGTCTTGTAAATATTTATCAACAAGAGGACACACAAGATTAGATATACTGACTCTTCCCTTCAACTAAGTACCAAGGGCCCTTGCCAACCAGCAGCTGATATTTTACATTTGCTCTAATCAGATGCAGCAAAACTGTGTTTGCACAGCAGGCTCCCCCACATCGGCGTGCTGTTAGGAGAAACCTTAGAGGTTGGCACTTTACTCATGCCATCCTCTATCTCAGTTAACTGGCATCCAGTGTGCCCTGTAAAACGAAGAAAAGTAAACCTAGGGAGACGATGGACAGCTTCAAACTCTTGAGGAGTCGAAGTCTTAGCCAACTCCCTGATTCTGATCTTAGGAGTCACTCCGCATCTCAAGCTCAGATGAGTATTTGATTAGGAAATGTTTTCAACGTATGTGTATGTACGTTTGTTTGTACGTGTCTGCATACACGCCTGTGGGTACCTGCAGAGGCCACAAGAGAGGAACAGATCCTCATGGATAGTGAGCTTACAAGTGCTTTCGATCCATGTCGGTGCCGGGAGCTAAACCCGGGTCCTCAGTAACAAGAGCAAATACTCTGGTGCTGAGAGATCTCTCCAGTCCCAAAGGGCATTTCTTTCTATTATGTCAAATAACATGCATTTATTTAGAACAATCACTAACTAGTTTGCACTTAGAGTTTGGCTGGAGTTGAGCATTGCATCAGTACTTTTTCCAGAGTAAGATTTTACTCCCCCCCCCTTCCTTTCCATTGTGTTTATTTTGCGTTTCTGTGTGTATGTGTACATGCGCACACGTGTGGGCATTTGTGTGTCATGGCATGCAAACGGAGGTCAGAGGACAACTTCTGGCAATCAGTTCTCTCCTTCCACTAAGTAGGCCCCAGAGATGAAACTTGCATGGTCAGGTTTGTCACCTTTACCTGTTGAGCCATCTCATTGGCCCAAATTCGGTTTCCAAATGGTCGTGGCAGGACTTGCAACCGCTCTTCCCCTTCATAAGTAACCTCTGAGGCATTCTTAGCCTCCTGACAGCTTCCTGATGACCGCACTTTGCTCCGACTATCTCTTTTGCTAAGGATCAATTTCATATCTGATCATATTACGGTTCAGGAAGCCTGTCAGTGAGACTGGGCAACTTTCCCAGGATCACACAGCCAAGGAACTCAACCCAGATCTACACTTACCTTCGTAGCACCCAGCAGGACTTTTCAAAATATAAGTAGAGGGACAGAGAGATGGCTCGGCTGTTAAGGCAGCTCTTCCAGGAGACCTGGATTGGATTCCCACGCACCCACCCACCAACCCTCTATAACTCTCCAGTCTCAGGAGAGTCTGAAGCTTTCCCCTGGCCTCCTCAGGCACCAGGCATGGCACACAGACCTATATATAATGCAGTTTGTAAAGAACTGCTTGGCATGGTCTTCATTTGAATGTTAAAGCTTCAGTTGCTTCGCAGAGAATGTCTTAGAGATAACCACACCATAGGTGTAAGTGCCATGTTTCTCTGAAGACCGCATTGCCTATCAGATGACCATAGGTCCCATTAGCATCAGCCACTACCATACCGTACATTAAATGGAGTCCTAATTTTCCTCATTATATCTACTTGCCTTTTATTCTCAACCCTTCCTATAACCTCATCTTTTCTGTGAACTCCTCGGCGCCGTCCCTTTTACGTGCCCATTCCAAGTCTCTTATGTCTCTATAGGGTTATATTATAGGTTTTTAAGTACCTGATTGTTCTTTTGTGTGTGTGTGTCCCCCTCTTTGAGTGTGTGCGTGTGTGTGTGTGTGTGTGTGTTTGCATATGCACAATCAATATGGTGTGTGTGTGGAAGTCAGAGGTGGATGACAGATGTCTTTGTCTCTCTCATTGGACTTGAAACTCATTGATTCAGCCAAGCTAGCTAGCCAGCAAGCCCAGCAGTCCTCCTGTCTCTGCCTCCCCAGTATTCACCACCCCCAGCTTTTATGCACACCAAACTGAGGATTAAATTCAGGTTCTCACTTCCCCTGCTGAGCCATCTCCCCGGTCCCTGGTTGTTCTTTTAACCACACTGATGTGTCTCCCTAACAGTGCACTCTGTTTTATCTCCTCTCCTTGAACCTTCTGAGAGACAATTCTTTCCTCTTTTTTCCTCTATGTTTGTTTACCTATTTATTTTGAGGTAAGCTCTTATTATGATCTGGGCCAAGCACTTATGATGCGCCATCCACCCTTGCCTCAGCTTACTAAGAGCTGGGATTTCAGGAGTGCAGCACCACAGCCAGCCGAGGCATTAGCTCTTTTGTGACTTATCAATTCATAGTGCACTCAGAGTGGATGTAAATATGACATTTCAGATATGAAATTGATCCTTAGCAAAAGAGATAGTCGGAGCAAAGTGCGGTCATCAAATCCGGTATTGACTCGACGTTGCCTTTGAAGATGTTGGACTGTGGAACCAGACTGTAAAGAACCAAGTTCCTTGGAGCGATATTCCTCAGATTAACCTACGAACCACTGACAATCAAATACAGAGATTCAGAGGCCTCTGTAATTCCCATTTACAGATTTGAGTCAATGACAGAGGTTGATAAGCAGCAATCAAGGCAGGAGTAAGAGAAGTAAGATCTTGAAGCTCCACCAATATGGTTTCTTTTATTTCCCTAGTAGAGTTCCCCTTTCTGTGCTTACCACCAAAAAAAAAAAAAATAAAATAATAGTAATTAAATAAATGAATAAATAAATAAATAAAAACTAAACAAATGCCATGAAGAAAAAAAAGGAAAGGAAATAAAAGTAAATTTATGAGCATCTTAATTTGAATTTCAACATGAAAAACACAGCTATTATAGCTTTATTACATCCAATAGCACAGAATTATGCTTCACCCTTCAAATTATGTCATATAGTAAAGGGTCAGGGGCAAAATTATAGATCATAAGCCCTGTGGTGTTTAATTATTCACAAAGCATTGGGATGTATTTCGTGGCCTAGGCTGATGCAGTGAAAAGAGCAAAGGTTTTTGGAACGAGTTAACACACAGGAGGTCTGCCTTGGACCTTCGGCTGAGTGACTGAATCATAGAACTATGTGACCTTGGCCAAGTTCCCCTAATCAAACCAAACTAGACTTTATCACCTGGAAACGGTCATTGTGAAGATTACTAGTGGCGAATCAAGGCATCAGGATACAGAACTTTAGTCACACTGCTCAAGAAAGCAAGTCTCTCCAGAACCCTTCCCAAGGCAAACACAACTTTGCTAAGTCAAATTGAGTATGAGATGATCAGCTGTGTGTTATCTGACCTTCCCACTGGAGTGGGCAGCTGTAAAAACATATTTACTGCTGCTCATATAACTCAAACTCTTCAATAGCCTAGATTGGTTAAATTTCAGTAAGAAATGCCTCCATAATGTTCCGTTTCAGAAGAATCAAAAATGGGCGGGGGGTTGGGGGGTGACTGACAAGACAGGCAGAAAGCATCTACCTTGTCAATCAGTATTGTCCCAAAGCTCACATCCCTGTTGTTGCGACTGGGACAGTGTCTTATGAGGCTAGCTTACGACGTGCCATCCTCCTGGCTTAGCCTCTCAAGTCCTGGAATCACAGACGTCCATCGGCAAATCCAGCTGGGAAAACATCTACCTAGCAATATTATAGACCTTTTAAAAAGATAAATCTGGGCCTTCTAGAAGGCTCAGCATGTGTTTGGCACCAAGCTTGACAATTTGAGCTTGATCTTTAGATGGAGAGGACTCACTTCTGAAAGCTGTCATCTAGTCTCATGTGATGCTGTGGCATGAATGTGAATGTGTGTACATGGACACACACATACACAATAAATAAAATGTAAAATAAGATAATACGAAAGTGAATGATATTGTAGGGTAGTGAGAAGATAATTGGAGCCAATCCGATGAAAGTTGTTTATTACAATAATAGTCTGTCAACAGGTGCAATGATCAACATGGCCTGATATACGTCCTGCTGACAAACACCATTCAGTACTCTACTGACATACACCATTCAGTACTCCACTGACATACACCATTGACAGCTATTGATATACTTAGCAGTGTAGTAGAATCCCAATGGTGCTAAATTAAAGGACTCAGATTAAAGAGAGACCATATTATAAGATTCTGTTTATGGTATTCTAGAATATCAAATTAGACCATAGCTACCTAACGTAGACCTGTAGACACCTGGCAAGGCAGGCAGGCAGGAAGAAGCAGGGTTGAAATTGAGTTTAACCCTGGATGTAGTTCAGTGGTACAGTGCTTGTGAGACAGCTGGAAGGCCCTGAGTTCGGTCCCCAGTAGCCCAGGAAGAGCACATCTCTGGATGAGGAATAGTTTATTATCCTGATTGTGGTAACAGCTTCATTCGAGTGTGTAGGGATGGACATGCATCTACCAGATTAGGTACTTTAAATGTGTGCCATTTATTGTACGTCAGATAAATCTCAATTAAAAAAAAAAAGTGCCTTGCGTAGGTAGGGCCCCGAGTTCAATTCCTAGAACCTAAAAAGAAAGGAATGAAGGAAAGAAATTATGTCAATTTTGCATAAAATAAAGAGGAAACTCCGGCCCTCTGTCCTGAGAGTGGATCTTCATTACTTCTTGACAATGGGCAATTGTGATATTTTATTTCTGGGCTGATGGGCTTTAAGGGTAAAACCTATTCTTTTTTTTTTTTTTTTTGGAGCTGGGGACCGAACCCAGGGCCTTGCGCTTCCTAGGTAAGCGCTCTACCACTGAGCTAAATCCCCAGCCCCTGGTAAAACCTATTCTTAACTCATGTCCCTCGACCTCCACCCTGCCCCACCAGTGAATGGCTGTTGTTTTTTTTTTTAATGGATAATAAATTATCTGGACACTTTTTACCCATATTTTAAGTGTTTTTAAAACATCAAAATGGTTCTAGATAACTTTCCAAAATAACTTTGCAATTTTGGAATGCCCCATGGTTCACAGTTTGTCATCACACTTAAGAACATTAGTTGGGCATTTTCTGTTCCTGTAATCACAGCCCCTGGGAGGCAGAGACAGGAAGGCCTTTGTAATAAGATTCTGGCCAGGGCTCTGAAGTCAGACTCTGTCTCAGAGACAAAAAAAATGAACAAAAGTGCAAGACAGTGTTCAGCTACATGCTGCTTGAGCACAGAGAAAAGGTATTTTCTATTGACTTTATTTTCTCAGTTTAAGAAAAAAAGTCTTTTTGTGGTGTGTGTGCCTACCTGTCTGAGTGTGTCTATGTGTGTCTGTGTGTGTCTGTGTGTCTGTGTGTGTCTGTGTGTCTGTGTGTGTCTGTGTGTCTGTGTGTGTCTGTGTGTCTGTGTGTGTCTGTGTGTCTGCTTGTGTGCTGGAGATTTAAAAAAAAAGGACAACTTCCAGGAGTCAATTTTTTCCTTCCCAGGCATGGGTCCTGGGGATTGAACTCAGGTTGCCACGGTTAGCAGCAAGCACTTTTCCCCACTGAGCCATCTCACCTACCCTTCCTAGGTTGTTAAAGGGATAATAACCTACCTATGTCTTTTTGCTTTTTTTCTCAGAGGCTCAAAATGAACTAATTTGTATAAAGCACATGACCCACGGTAACCACTAAATATTGGCTTTAGTTTTTACGTTGTTACTACTATTCATAAGTCTACAGGTCCAATATGTTTTTGTTTTTTGTTTTGTTTTGTTTTCTTAGTTTTTGCAAAACAGGGTTTGTCTGCATAGCCCTGACTGTCCTGGAACTCACTCTGTAGACCAGGCTGGCCTCAAACTCAGAGATCCTCCTGCCTCTGCCTCCCAAGTGCTGGGACTAAAGTCATGTGCCACTACTGTCTGGCAGGTCCAGTATGTTATTAAAGGAAAAGAATCCTTAAAGTTTTTTAAAATATTCTAAGAAACTGTCAGCATACATCGCAAACATACAATGTAGGCTAGAAGAGAAAACCTCCTGTCCTCATATCCAGTTGCAAGTGAATTATTACATCTCGAACACAAACTTTTTAGTTTATGAACTCCACAGACAGGCATTTCCCATCTTTCATTAGGACAGTGTGACCTGAACCTCCCCGGAGGAAGGAACCATTCCAGGCCGCTATTAAAGGTCACCTGACGGCCTCGAGAAGCGTGCAACTAGAGGAATTTAATTATTGGAACAATTGCAAGGGCAGCGGCAGCTTATGGTCTTGTCAGCATATGTTATACTTTGTCCTTAGACTGCTTCGTGAGGAGAAAAATGAAGACCTGACGTTGACTTTCTCTCTGCCCTCCGCTTCAGAGGTCTTCCATGTGGAAACCCTCTTCTTGTATTTGTTTGCGTGCTTTCTCTGGTGAAAAACACATTGTCATTCCGTCCTTGGGGAACCAATTAAACAGAATGTGGAAAAGTGGAATCTTCAGGGAACTCTGCTAGGCGTGAGCTCAGTAAATACAAATACACTGTGCGCCAAGAGACTCCAGAGCCCTGACCTCCCGTGGACTAAGCCTAGGCTTTGAAACCAACCATTTCAGGATCAATTGTTCCTGAACTTTCAGACAGTTACTTAAAAAAAGACTGCCATGGTCGGATTTATATTAGACCCAATTACATCTCCCCGATTTGTAAGGAATATTTATAAAAAAATAAATACAATAACGTATCCTCAATAAACTAGGTTAGATCAATCCCTTTCAAAATCCAAAATTTAATATGTAACTAATATTTACATACTGAACTGAGTATGGTTCAGTATGGCTCAATGAAGTATGGCCTTCAAAGGGGAACTCAATTTGTTTGTGTGGGATAAACAGAAGACCAAGGGTTGAGAAATGTCATCCTTTTTCTGATTCTGTCCATAGCAGGTGGGTGATCACTAGTAACCAGCTGAACCCTCAGTCTCCTCAAAGATAAAAGTCAAAGGTTGACCAGAAAAAATAACCTAGAATATATCCTGTAATTTTTGTGCCATTTCAAACATTAATAATCAACCACTGATCTTTTATACCAAATTGAGAAGCTAGGAAGTTGAGTGCTGTGTGGTACAATGATTGCCTGGTTTGTGTGACATTCTGGATTGATCTTGAACACAGAGGTAGTGGGGTTAAGGGAGCTTCACGAAAGGAACATTGGATAACTGCTTCTGAACACTCAATAAAGCGTGTCGAGGAGCCACTGTGTAACAGATTTGAATTGACAATCTAAATGAAATCCACTTCCTTTGGAACACTAGAGCACATTATAATCCCTGTAATGGTGGAGTTGATGCAGGAAGATTCTTTTGAGTTCAGGGCCAGCTTGGGCTACAAAGCAAGATCCTGTTACAAAAAAATATAAAGGAAGGAAGGAAGGAGAGCCTTCCAGAAGGAAGGGAGACAAAAAAAAAAAAAAAAAGGAATAAAAACAAAAAAGAAAGAAACTGACAGTTACTAAACCACAAGATGTCTAAGATTTGTTTTAATTTTAACATTATTCAAAGGGCAAAAGTCAAGGTCCATGGGGGGATGGTGGCGATGACCACAGAAGACAGCTCTCTCAGAAACATACGTACATTCCCTCTCCACTTTGTGTCCTCTCTGCACAGCCAGTTCACAGGGGCACACTGCTCTCCCACTCACTGAATTCCAACGTCTGCTTGTCCAAAATGAAAGTTGTTTAATTACTTTCCCCTTTGTTCTAAAATTGTTTTCTGTAAAACTCTGGACATAGAAGAAGACAAAATTGAAGGTCAGCAAGAAAGCTCATCCAATAAAGGTGCCGTTGTCAATGCCTGGTGACGTGAAAACTTGTGTGGTAGGAAGAAAGAACCAGTTCTCACAAGTTGTCCTCTGATCTCCACATATGCTCCATGGCACGCACACACATGCACACAGGCAAACATTAATTAATTAGTTAATTAATTAATTTTACAATGTAAAAAGAAAACTATGAAAATGAAGAGTATTTGGTTTTCTCCTCCGTTATTAGTTTCCGCGGAGCAGCAAGGTGGACATAAATTTGGGCCTATATATTTTGCTCATTTCCTCATACAACAGTGTTATACACTCTGAAGATTCAATTCTTCATCTCTGCTCATAAACCTTCATGTTTGGGAATTCCTACTCTGCTGCACAAAACTTTGCAAATACAGAGTCTATTGAAAGAAGGCTCTTTAAGGGTCTCATAATAACCACAATTCAGGATAATCCAGTCCGTGGGCTCTGCGTGAGTAAATACAGACTGAATATACTTGCAAAGTCTGTGATTAAAATCCAGCTTGAAAAGAAAGGAAAAGAAAAGAAGCCAGGTAGTGGTGGTGCACACCTTGAATCCCAGCGCTTGGACGCAGAGGCAGGCAGATCTCTGCGTTCCGGGAAGAGCCTAGTCTAAAGAGTGAGTTCCAGGATAGCCAGAGCTACACTGAGAAACCCTGACTTATAGTAAAAACAAAATAAAATTTAAAAGAAAATACATAAGTAAAGTCCAGCTTGAAAATAAAATAAGCGGGGGTTGGGGATTTAGCTCAGTGGTAGAGCGCTTGCCTAGCAAGCACAAGGCCCTGGGTTCGGTCCCCACCTCCGAAAAAAAAAAAACAAAAAACAAAAAACAAAAAAGAAGAAAAAAAAAAAAAGAAAAGAAAATAAGCCCAGTGGCTTAGGACAAAAGGAAGCATTACCTTCTCACCTCTGCACCCTACACACACACACACACACACACACACACACACACACACACACACACACACACACACGTACTTTTTTTTTCTTATGAAATCAATTTACTCAGGAAACTATAGGCTGGCAAAACCAAGAAGAATAAAATCATCCGTCTCCAGCAGACAGGCCTAATTAACCGATTAGGTGGCCATTTTGGAAGATATTCATTCTGTCTGCCTTCCCTCGGTGTAGACTTTTGTGGAGGTCAGCAGGTGCAGTTCTAAGAACCCTTTCAAACATCTGCCCTCTTTTGTTTCCTCCCAGCACCGCTCCCCCTGCTGGGCTCTGTTTCCGAGGGGAACAGGAAACTTCACTGGTTGGAACTGGCTTTGTAGACTTCCAACTCTTTGTAGCTACAGTTTGCACAGTGAGGTGTCTAAGTCCAAGACTCAAGGTTATGGGCGTGTTTGGGAGTTAACACACCAATTATTCCGAACCTTGATGTGCTGGAGTTCAGCTTATCTACTACTGGGCAGGCGACTCCTCAAGTTCAAATTTCTTTAGTAGCTATTCACAAGCATCTTACATAACTGGTGTAAATGAAGTCGGGCAGGGCAAGTATCCGGTATGCATCACTGTCTAGAACTAAGCTGATGGTGTCTGTGCTCTGGGTGTTTAATGAGAGTATCTCACCTGTCCACCTTCTATTGGACAGAAAGGAATGCCTGATGTGATGAGGTCATTTACTCTGTTGATAGAAAAAGGTATATATTATGGGAAAAATACTTTCCTCTTCTCAGAGAAATAAATTATTTTTTTCCTTTTATTGGATTTGTTTTTTAACATTTTAAATGTTATCCCCTTTCCCGGTTTCCCCTACAGAAGCCCGCTATCCCATCCCCCCCATCTACTCCCTACTCCCCCCTCCCCCCACATTTCCCTACACTGGAGCATCAGCCTCGACAGGACCAAACGCCTTGCCTCCCATTGATGCCAGATAATACCATCTTCTGCTACATATGTGGATGGAGCCATAGGTTCATCCCTGTGTACTCTTGGGATGGTGGTTTAGTCCCTGGGAGCTCTGGGGGGGATCTGGTTGGTTGATATTGTTGTTGTTCTTATGGGGTTACAAACTCCTTCAGCTAGAGAAGTAAATTCTTTTCTGAGGGTCTGAAGCTCTATTTAAAGCAATCACTAAGAGCGGTCCCTGTGCGCACACTCAGCGGCAGTTAATAAACAAGGCACCCAGGAGGCACACTGCCTCCGAGGCTCAACATATGCTCATCAGATCACCTACTGTTATGAAACAAACTACCTAATACTTAGTAGTTGGAAGTGATTTATGTCATCTGTCACAGGTCTGCGGGGTTGACCAGGTGCAAACAGGCAGTCTCTGTTACCTGGCAGCAGTCTCACTGTGCCTAGGGCTAGAGACGGCAGCCGAGGACAGCCAAGGGCCAGGGCAACTTGTTCTTTGCTTTTTTTTTAATCTCTGTGTGTGTGTGTGTGTGTGTGTGTGTGTGTGTGTGTGTGTGTGTGTGTGTGTGTGTGTGTTGGGGGGGTGTGTGCTTGTGCAGCACATGTCCTACAGAACAAATGTAGAGGTCATAGGTCAGAAGACAATTTGCAGGACCCCTCTGAGCCATCTTGTCTGCCTTATTTTTTTCCTTCTTTTCCTCTTCATTTTTGTTGTTGTTGTTGTTGTTGTTGTTTGTTTGTTTTTCCTTTGTTACTCTCTTTTTGAGGCAAGCAAGGTCTCTCGGTGAAGGCCTGGCAGGCCAGGAACTTTGCATAAACCTGGCTGTCATTTGCAGATTTAATACTCAGCCTACTGGGCCAAAGAACATTTCGATTGTAATTCCAAATGGGTCTGAGGATTCTTCCAACTCCAATGAGACAGAATGGGGAGAGACAGTAAGAGGAAGAGGCCTTGAAACTTGGTAGATTAGCCCGGGGGAAGGTAGAACATGGGGTTGGAGCATCACCAGTATCCAATCCTGTTGCCCTCAGAAGCCTCCTTTGATGACACCTCCTAGAAAACTCTGGATTTGGGTGCAGTAGTGCAGACACATCCGGAGCAGGAGTGGATTTTAGGCATTTCAGAAACAAGAAATTCAGACGTCTGTGGAAATGTACAAGGATCAGCAGAACTTCGAACTAACTGGGGCCAACCTGGATGAGGATAAACGGTAGGTCTGGGCTATAGTTCAGTGATAAAGCACTTGCCGGGCATGCCCAAGACCCTGGGCTGGATCCTAGCCCTACATCCCCACAGTGACGACTGAGAAACCTCCTTGACCTGGGTGGTCTGAAGCTGAGGTTCCATTTTCTTAAGCTGAACCACCGACGAGTTTTTCCTGTCGTTAGCTTTCTTTCTTTAATGTGTTGGGTTCTTATCATACAGCTCTCTTCCCTTTGAAAGAATGTACTTTGCAGCTGCCTAAAACAATATCTACCCAGTACATTTATTTTGTGAAGGTAATGGCTATTTCATTCAGTGTAAATTCCCCGGTAATACTGCTTAACAAGGAAATGAAAATACTTTACAAGCTCCCTCAGGGCAGTAGCTGTGTCACACAGGACTTTGGTATGATCTACCTCCTGGGCTCTTTGTTTACCTCTTCAGATGCCATAGTTTTAATAAGTAACCTGAATTGTTAGCATTATACACTTCCCTCCCGTTGATGCCGAAATGTCATCTCACTGTTATTACATCACTGCCTCTTTTGTGTTAAGGTCTTTGTAAATAATTTCTCCTACGCTTGTTTGCACTGTGCAGACCATTTTGCAGGCTTTTCATCTAAGAGATGAAAGGTTTAATTCAAGTTGGAGAATCTTGCTTCAATTACAAGGAGTGAATTTAGGCTCCATTTATCTCAAGGAGTATTTGAACATAAAGTTTACACAGAAATCCTGGGAGTGTCAAATTATGCAACCAAGAGAAAGTTAGTCTGCATTTTTTTTTTTTGAGAGTCGATCTGCTGTAGTCAGTGTGCATACTCTGTCAGATTTTTGAATGAAACAGTAAAATTACCAGCTTCGATTTTTTTAAAAAATAATTCCAAAAAAAAATAATAATTCCAAGGAGTTAAAAAACTGTAATTCACATTAAAGACTTAGATTATTAAAGCATAGAAGAAAATACAAAATCCATTCTTTAAAAATAATTTGTGAGCTCAAATTATGTTTTGAAATTCTTGGTGTTTTCTATAGGCAATGGTTTTTCCCTTCTTTGAGACAAACGTATCCCTGGCTAAGAAGGAACTCATTTTGTATAGATCAGGCTTCTTGCAACTCACAGAGCCACCTACAAGTGCTAGGTGTTGTACAAGTTTCCTTTAGACTGAAACATTCCATCCTACAGGAAAACTCCTTAGGCAGGAAGGTAAACAACTTACAATAGTTTCCGGAAGTCCCTGAAACTGACCAGATTTACTAGGCCCCTTCCTGCCAGAGTAAAGAGTAAAAGCAAGAGTCCCCCTCAGGAAAAGCCAAGCTACAAAGAAGACTCTGAGACTAGACTAGCTGCCTGGAAGCCTCAGATATCACTGAAGCTTCAAGAGCTTTAGACCAAACAAGGCACCTGGAACTTTGCGTTGTCTGCAGGCTGTACTGTGTGATCCAGGTTCCCAGCGTTGTAACCTGTCTCCAATGCTGGAGTGGGCTTTGGTGACGGAACTGCTTTTGAGTCATTTCTGCCTCTGTAAGACAGAGGCTCTGGAGCAACGTGAAATGACCAGATCAGAACAAATTGGCAGCATACAAGCTCAAGTTTATTGGTGCAGCTCTCTGGCAAGGTTCACCAGTCCCAGGGAAAAGGCCAGAGAAATCACACCCAGGGCCCATATAGACAATTCTTACAGTCCCAGGCAAGGGGAAGGGTGAAATGTCAGGCAAGAGCTGGATCTTTCTCCATATAAGATCCTGTTTCCAGTGCCTGGTGGTCATTCAGGAAGGGGGCTGGTGCTATCCAGAACTTGGCTTTGGTGCTGTCTGGGTAAGGGGCTGTTTTATAACACAGTGGAGCTGTAGCAGGAACACAAATGCCAGCTTAACAGTAAGCAACCTCTTAGCCATATTCCAGAGATTTATCCCAATAAAACTTACTGGTTCACCAAATTGGCTCCCTATCTGAGGTTACCCATGTCATACAACATTGGGACTAAAGTCTGACACCATCGTGCCTATGCAGTACGGGTGATGATTTTATTTTTTGTTGTTGGTGATATTTGTTTTATTTTTCTAAGACAGGGCTTCTCTGTATAGCCCTGGCTGTCCTCAAATTCCCTCTCTAGACCAGGCTGGTCTTGAACTCAGAGATCTATCTGCTTTTGCCTCTCAAATGCTGGACTTAAAAGGACATGTGCCACCACACCTGACTTAGGGTTGTGATGGCTAACATATAAATGACTAACTTTATGTTTAAAAGTTTAAAATCTTCATGCTTAAGAGAACTATAAAGCAAAATTAAATCTTATTAATGTTAATGTTAAGGGCTATTAGGGGTTAAAATTTTTACTGCTATTTCTGCTTCATAAACAATTTTGTTTTACATGAGAGGATCTTCTGCTTGCAAGAAAACAAATTGTTACTTTGTAGTCTTTGCTTTTATAAACCGTTGACTGAGCTGGCTGGGTATTGCATTTGGGAATTCCTAGTCTGGGTATGGACTTAGTGCCAGTGTCTGAATAAAGCCTCTTCTTTGTTAAAACGTAATAATGGTCGGACTGGTGAATCTCTGAGAAACCCCAGACCTGTAACATCTGGGGGCTTGTCTGAGATTTGGGCATTCACCTGGATCTACCTTCCTTTTTGGCTGGCCTTGGGAACCTGGAGG
Source organism: Rattus norvegicus (assembly GCF_021556685.1). Lineage (NCBI taxonomy): Eukaryota > Metazoa > Chordata > Mammalia > Rodentia > Muridae > Rattus > Rattus norvegicus. The sequence continues at coordinate 59,831,404 of NC_141536.1, read as the reverse complement.
AGGCTCTTCTGGGAGCCAAGAAATCAGATATGCCTAGCATTTGGAGGGAACCACCAGCAGGTTCTCAACACTTAGATTGTGAGAAAAGAGGCACCAGAAAACTTCCAGTGGTATAGGTAAGGATCCTGTTTGCAGTGTGCAGTTGTGAGACTTACAGAAGAGCTGGGACGGTGCCGATTCCCAAGTCAGAGGCCTGTTTGACTATGGTTTGTCTGGATGACCGCCAGACTGTAGAGTTTTGTCAGTCTGTTCTGTGTTGCTTAGATTGCATTTGTGGTGTCGCATCTTCTTTCTGAAACAAATTCTTGTCTCTGAGCCTGCTTTGCTCTCAGCTTTCTCTGTTTCTTCCACATGGTTCCTGGATTCAAATTTCTTGAGATTCGGGTGTCTTTCAGGTATGGGTGATGTTAAATTGTAGTTTTATGCTTTTCTACTTCAGTGAAAAACTGGCTCTGCAGCTCTAAACTCAAACACATTTGTTTAAAGGTTTCCTCCAAAGTCTCTGTCCCATGTCAGGCAAGCCATGTGACTATGTGACAGAGAAAGGACAGCAAAACAGGACGAAAGGACAGACTATTTCCAGTGGGCATTATTGTTCCTCATCTCATGCTCTCTGGTTTGAGTTTAACCAAATGTTTACTAACATATGAATCTTACCTCAAGACTTATGACTATTATGTAAACTTTCTATAACTCAAAATTTGCGAATTTATTCAGTATGGTTAAAGATCTGTAAAATATTTAACGAAAGGTTAAAACTTACAGCATCGGGGTTGGGGATTTAGCTCAGTGGTAGAGCGCTTGCCTAGGAAGCGCAAGGCCCTGGGTTCGGTCCCCAGCTCCGAAAAAAAAGAAAAAGGAAAAAAAAAAAAAAAAAAAAAACCTTACAGCATCAGGGCTGAAGGTTGAAATCTATACATAAGTAAACTTAATTTCCTGCTGCCTACTACATGTGTAACCTGGATTCATCTCTTGTTTTAAAGAAATGGCTGGTTTAGGTAACAGTAGGTCTCTAAGATATTTTAGATTGGGGTAGATTTTTGTGTGGTGATTCTTGTCCTGAGAATAAAAACAACAGATAAGGAAGAAAATCAGGAAAACAAGGTTTATTTTTTAAAGATTGGGAAACAACACTGAAAAAGATATAATGGTTGAAAATATAATGATTTTTATTCCTCAATCAAAGCAACATAAGTGAGGTTTCATTTTCTGTGTTCAGTAACTTTTTGGTTTTTTGAAAAATGTGGCTAAATAACAGGTCAGCTTTATCTCAGAATAATGTCATGGGTTAAACCAAAATGTTTGTCCTCAGTGAATGTTCTCAAAATCCTTTAAGTCTGCAAGCATTGTTTGATATATGCAAAGATTATTCTACCCATTTTGCCAGTTCTAATTTTTATTTTAAATGGAGGGCTATAGCCAGCTACATACCTGAGCTAACAGGATACACCAGCTCAGGACCCAGAGGACTAGGCCTGAGAAATCCGTTTAAAAGGGCCAAGACAGAAATTGTTTCCAGAAACAGAAAGAAGATGGAAAGCTCCAGAAAGGAAGCTATCTTAAAAGTAAATCATCCCAGGCCTCCCGGCTTAGGGCTTCTAGTTGGGTCTTCTGGTTTAAAAATATGACTTAAAAAGACCAGCAGAGGTTTGAAGACATGACATAGGATCTGGCCAGGGTTTTGGACAAGCCAAGATGTACTGATCTGTATTAGTCTAGATGAAGAATAACAGAGGCTCAGGAAACAAGGTGGCCTGGGATGAAAAGAGATATGAGGAAAATTGAGGTAAAGCATGGGGAAGGAGAGGTAAAGCATGGGGAAGGAGAGGTAAAGCATGGGGAAGGAGAGGTAAAGCTAGGAGTTAGAGCCACAGCTTCTAAGCACAAGGAACTGAGGTGTTCCTATCTTACGATACAGCAAGAGGTTGCCCTAAGCAGTTTGGAAGGGTCTATGGAATATCTCTCCTCACCTAAATCTAGTCAGGCTAACAAGCTGGCTTGAAAATGTATGTCTGACCTCCTTGTCTCTGCTGACTTTGTTAAGCTTTAGCTATTTGGATAAACCGATTGACACAAGACACTGTGATAGTCTGTAATGATGCACTGTAAAAGGATCAAAAATTGGGGTTGGGGATTTAGCTCAGTGATAGAGCGCTTACCTAGGAAGCGCAAGGCCCTGGGTTCGGTCCCCAGCTCCGAAAAAAAGAACCAAAAAAAAAAAAAAAAAAAGATCAAAAATTAAGATTCACAGTCTCTCTATTGGATAGATTTATGATTTGAAGTTTTATTTTTTGTTACTAAAGGAGCTTCAACTCAAAAATTGTAAATTTTTAAGGTTATAAGTAGGGCTGAAGTGGAAATTTCTGGTTTATTTGAAAACTCAATTATATCATGTGATGTTTTTCTGGAAACTGTCTTGTAAGAGGATGTTTTTGCTGAAGACACATGGGACGATATTTTGTTGGGAACAGATATGTGGTATTTTTCTGGAAGGTGCCGGAAAAAAGGGCATGTGATATTTTCCTAGAGAAAACGTGATGTTTAGAAAGGGTATAAATAGAACCCAACAGACGGTGGACACCAAAGACCCTGACACTGTGTGGTATTGGTTCACCTTGCCACTCTTTGCTGCTTATTGTTTGTTGTGACTTCATAGAAAGAAACACACCAACAAACTTCTGGTGGTGTTCCGGAGGCTTCTTGATGCTTTCTCTGACTCAAGTTGATTGGCAGAGCATCAAAGTTCCTTCTGGATCAAAATGCCATCGCTGGTTCTGTGAATGGTGATTGCCAGTGGATCGAGTTACTGCTGCTGATTTGTGTGAACTTCACTGCTGATATCCTCACAACAGAGAATGAATTTGCTTCAAAGAATTATTTGTAGACAGGTCCACATCCTCCTTTGCCCTATTAACCTTTTTTCCCCCACTACCTCTAGTGTGTGGTGAGTAAAGCATTTAAGTACATTTATTAAAGTAGGTTTTGAAAAATGGAAGCTGACATAGGACATGCAGGTTATTAGTCAATCACTATACATGATCAAATTCTTCAACATGCTCATGTATAGTTCTGAGTAAATCTAACTCATCAACAGGGAGAAGCTGCGTTTAAACTTCTTTTTATGTGCTTTCAAGAATAAGCCTAAAACAAATAACTATAAAAACAAGTAAAGAGGCTGGAGAGATGGCTCAGGGGTTAAGAGCACTGACTGGTCTTCCAAGGTCCTGAGTTCAATTCCCAGCAACCACATGGTGGCTCACAACCATCTGTAATGCAATCCAGTGCCCTCTGCTGGCGTCTGGAGACAGCTACGGTGTACTCACATATATAAAATAAATAAGTCTTTTTTTAAAAAGTAAAGTTTGTTTAAAGTCATATGTATTTAATAGATAGTCTTCGAAAAGTCTTCACAGATATGGTGAATATGGCATTTAAAATCTAGTTTCTAGAGGCAACCCTAAGATCTCCTCCAAAGATGGCTCCACCTGGATTGTGGTAATGCTAACCAATGGTTGAAACTGTCCCACACTTCATCCATCTCCAGGACCCTGCTGAGACTACGGACTGCCTAGACACTGGAGAATTGACTGTCCCTCATTGCCTCATCAAGGTAGGCCAGCCTCTCAACTTTCTAATGCACTAACTGGAAAGTCCCTTTTGTGCCTGGCAGCTGAAGGCTGAGGCTGCCCTTTGTGGCAGTCAGAGTTAATGGTTTCTTGTGTGACACCTGGGAGCTAAAACCATTCCTCATCCATGGAGATTGCGGAGATTGCCGAGGAGGAGCCTATAGTAATCGTCTGGGTGGTGGGTAAGTACCTGTCATTTTGTTAATACTGAGGCCATTTGGTTTATACTGCCTGCTCAGATGTATCCGTCTCCAGTCTCTGGTGGGGTTGACGGAGCTTTAACAGTTTGACAGCAGCGGCCTGGTCAATGAATTCCATATATAAAAAGCAGGCCTTGATTTTTCTAGAGTTGTTAGGTCTCCTGGTTTGAAAAAGGCAAGCTCGCAAAACAGGTTTCCATGTAGCCTTTACAATTGCTCTATTTGAAGAGCTTGCGTTACAATGACTGCTCTCGGTAATCAGCCGCTATGTCTTATGGTAAATGATTAAATGGACAAGGTTCCAGGTTTATGTAAGTGTAAGAGTCTGAGAAAATAATAATAAAACTTAGGGCTGATATGTGATCTTAAGACTATAAAGGTTTAGAGTTTTGGTTTTTTGTTTTTTCTTTTTCGGAGCTGGGGACCGAACCCAGGGCTAGGCAAGCGCTCTACCCCTGAGCTAAATCCCCAGCCCCAGGTTTAGAGTTTTAACATATTAATCAGTGGAGTTCTGAGTGACTCTTGTAAATCACTGACTGATCTCATAGTCACAAGCCCAAAATTTAAAATTTCCTTTGGTTGTTTTTAAATGTAGACTAAAAGGTACTTTGTTGTGCTTAAATCATCTTTGTCATACTTGTGTGGGGTGTGTGTGTAATTCAGTCTTCTGAACAAAGGAAAATGTATTAGTGCTTTTAACTCAAAATAATTAATTTTGGTGGTCCCAAAGCTTTTAGTGTGAGTCAAAGGTATGGGTCTGCTGCTGTGTCTACATGTAGATTTCTGTACAGGTTACAAACCGTGGTAATGCTAACATATCTAAAAACTTTTATCTCTTTTTGTAAACTTTAAATTCATGTTTACATTTCAGGGAGTTGAGACTTGGATTCACCTGTCACAGGTCAAATGGACTCCAGATAAGATTTCCTGTCAATTAACAGCCTACCCTTCCTCACCTACTACTTACTCCTGACGGGGGACGTTCTAAATGTAAGATTTTCCTTTAAGTTCCTAAAGTTTAACTTCTGTTCCCTTGGCTGACGCACCCTACCCAGGATCAGCTGCAGACTACGAACTGCTCCAAACGGCTGTGAGCTTGCTGAAAGCTGATATAAACCAATACAGCTGTGTGATTGCTCCCTGCTTTTCAGCTCCTGTCTAAAGCTCCACCCCTTGGCCTTTAACTGGCATTACAGCCGTCCGGGGCCCTGACAACACACTAATTTCAGCTAAGAAGCAGTTACAGAGGAACATACATCTTCCCTTATCCTCAACAAAAGGCTGAAATGTTAGGTCTAAAGGAAGCTGGGACCTCACTGGAAAGCCCATACTCCATCATGCTTACCACCTTGCTGCTATCAAGGAAGACCATAGCCACACCGGGATACATCATCAGGGGATGATGACCCTGATGCAAAAAAATGGACAGTCACCAAGGCCTGAGAAGATCCACTAAAGATAAGACTGCCATGTAGCTGTCACATCATGTATTAATTGTAGACTAATGTTTTGTCTATGTTCCCTCCCTCTTTATGGAGTATATGTCTAGACCCCCCTTTTAGGAACAAATATAAACTTGCCATAAATGTCTCATAGCTCCTGGGCTGTCACCTCTGGGTTGAAACTATTTGGTTTGCATGTGATGATGGATTACATCCCTACTTAGCTCTTTGGCATGTGTATCAAGGCCTCGAACTTTGTCTCTTAGTATTCCTATGTTTGTATATGATGGTGTAGCACGGAGAGAGCACTTGTCTTTGCAAATCTTTCCAGCCTCCTGGGACAGAGAAACATGCAGTTCCTCTCCTTCTACCCCTCATAGTAAACTTAGGATTGACAACTGCTGTTCTAACAGCTGAAGTCATTCTGCTGGCAACAGGTACAACAATGGCTTGATGTCATTACAAAAATTTAGGATGTTAGACAACCCAGTATTTATTTGCATTAGAAAAGTCTACTGGGCTCTTTTCCTCTGGCGGGCCATCGATGATCCTAGTTGTCATCATGGGCCACCGCCACGCCCGGTGTTATCACTATTGTAAGAACAAGCCATACCCAAAGTCTCATTTCTGTAGTGGTGTCCCTGATGCTAAGATCCGCATCCTTGACTTGGGATGGAAGAAAGCAAAAGTGGATGAATTCCCACTTTGTGGCCACATGATGTCAGATGAATATGTGCAACTCTCTTCTGAAGCGCTGGAGGCTGCCCGTATTTGTGCCAACAAATACATGGTAAGAGTTGTTGTAAGGATGGCTTTCATATCCGGGTGAGGCTCCACCCTTTCCAGGTCATCAATATCAACAAGATGTTGTCCTGTGCTGGGGCTGACAGGCTCCAGACAGGTATTTGCGGTGCCTTTGGGAAGCCCCAGGGCACAGTAGCCAGGGTTCACATTGGCCAAGTCATCATGTCTATCCGAACCAAGCTGTAGAATAAGGAATGTGTGATTGAGGCTCTGCGCAGAGCCAAGTTCAAGTTCCCTGGCTGCCAGAAGATCCACATCTCAAAGAAATGGGGCTTCACCAAGTTCAATGTAGATGAATTTGAATACATGGTTGCTGATAAGTGGCTCATTCCTGATGGCTGTGGTGTCAAATATATCCCCAATCATGGTCCTCTGAACAAGTGGAGAGCCCTGCATTCCTTAAGGCTTCCACAGTGCTCTCCTATACCCTATCAAATCACGTTCAATAAATCTCACATCAAATCTGAAAAAAAAAAAAAGAAAGAAAAAGAAAAGTCTACTGGGGGCTGGAGAGATGGCTCAGTGGTTAAGAGCACTGACTGCTCTTTCAGAGGTCCTGAGTTCAAATCCCAGCAGCCACATGGTGGCTTACAACCATCTGTAATGGGATCCGATGCCCTTCTTCTGGTGTGTCTGAAGAGAATGACAGTGTACTCATACATAAAATAAATAAATCTTTTTTAAAAAGTCTACTGTAAAATTAGAAGAAGCGGTTGATTCATTAGCTGAGGTAGTCTAACATCATGTTAGGGCACTTGATCTGCTTTATGCAGACAAAGAGGTTACTGTATGACCTTGGGGAAACTTGCTGTTTCTATGCAAACTACTAAGCAAACTATTCAGTATAGTTTGGCTTTGAAAAAAAGTCTCACAGAGAGGGAAAAGGCCCTACAAGGAAGAAGTAAAAAACTCCCATTATCTTTCTCAAGTTCTCCCTGACTAGTAACTCTACTGTCTATTGTCATAAGGCCCTTAGCTCTCCTGCTTCTGCTGATTGAGGTTGGCCCTGCATCATCAATACTCTGTAACCAGGTGTATAAATTGCCACTTAGGAACCATGATGATAATTAAGTCTCAGTATGAACAGGTACCCACCACGGAGTGAAGGATTTGGCTCAGGGTCAAGGGGGCAGGGAATGTGACAGTAATATTATGTTGATGGCTAACTTTATGTTTAAAAGTTTAAATTTTCTCTGCTTAAGAGAACTATAAAGCAAAATTAGACCTTCAAATGTTAAGGGCCGTTAGAGTTAAAATTTTTTTACTCCTGTTTCTGCTTCTGTAAACAAGCTTGTTTTGCTGGAGAGGAGCTTCTGCTTGCTTGAGAACTTATCAAAATGGCTGGCAGGGCACTGCATTCAGGAATCCTGAGTGAGTCCCAGCTATAGATCTAGTGCTAGTATCTGAGTAAAAGCCTCTTCTTTGTTAAAATGGTTAAAACGTATTAATGGTCAGATTGGTGAATCTCTAATGGACCCCAGGCCCATCGTAGGGTAATGGTTTTTAAAATACATTTCAAAAGAAGATACTTGTAGATTTCAAACATACTTAAAACAACAAAGAGAAAGATAAAAATACTCAGAATTTCCAACTATTAACACATTCTAAGCCCATATGAACTATTTTAGAAATTGATTTTTTGTGGGGTGGCAGTTAGGGAAGTGTATTTGGGAATGAATGTTGTAAAAAAAAGTCACTACCGCCACCACCAACAAAACCTAGTGGCAGATTCTACAGTACAGTTGTTCTTAGCCTGTGGATAACTACCCCACACATCTCAGATATTTTGCGTATCAGATATTTACGTTACAATTTATAGCAACAAAATTAGTTATGAAGTAGAAGCAAAAATAATTTTATAGTTGGAGGCCATCACAACATGAACTACATTAAAGGGTCACAGCATTAGGAAGGTTGAGAACCACTGCTCTAAATACCAGCTCTTGAGAAGTGGAGGCAGGAGGATTGTAGTTAACGCCACCTGGGTTTCATGAGACCCTATCTCAAAATTTCCAAATAAGTACATGGAAAGGAACCCTGTGGTCTTAGAATCCACCTCCGTGATTCTATTTGAACTGTGCCTGCTTGCTGGACTCTGGGTGGGTGAAGTGATACTGAGTGGCCGCTTGGACCAGGAGCCCAGGGCACGTGGGAGAAATGGAGGGCCTTCGAGTAAGCGAGCACGAGCTTGCAGCGTGGACTCATCCATCTCCCTGGGGCAGAGGTGTCAGGCACCAGCCACTGAGCATGACCTGGGCCAGAGAGCAGTTGGCCTCTTGTACAGTCCGGATCCCAGCTCAGAGCCCCAACCCCGGACTGGCGCCACAGTCAGCCGGTGGGGCGAGATAAAGCGGGCAAGATTCTGCGGGTCCAAATCAGGAAGGCGCAGCTCCGATAGCAGCGCAGGGGCCCGGGCTCCCGGTGTGTTTGCTCCAACTGTTTAAACTGCTTCAAAGAGCCAGGGCCAGAGCGACCTTCGGCAAACAGCTGCTAATCTCTAGCAAGGGGGTGCTGTTCCCGAGAGGACTAGGGAGCCAAGGCCTCCTGCTCGCGCCCCGCCCCCGCGGGACTTCAGCCCACCTGACTCCACCATGCCCCGAACCACGAGAGGAGGGCCAACAGTGCGGTCCAGGAGAACGCGGGAACTCCGGCCGGAAGCCCTCAGGTTCCTGCCCCGCCCCTAGCCTCTTGCTCCTCCCCCTGACCCCCGTCTTGTCCCCCTACCCTTGCCCCGCCCTAGGCCTTTGCCGGGCCCCTCGGGTTCTTGCCCTGCCCCCTGGCCCTTGTGCGAGGCTCCAAGCCCTTGCCCCTCCCCTTGCCCCGCCCCCATGCCCTTGTCCCGCCTCTGGCCCTTGCCTCTTGCCCTAGCCCTTTCTCCGCCTTTAAGTTCTTGTCCCGTCCCTAGGTCCTTGTTCCGCCCTCAGGGGGCGGGGGCGGGGCGGACTAAGACTGGCCTGCCACTCCAGCGAGCAGGCTATCTGCTGGTTCCCCACTGCTCCGACTAGCCATTGACGCCGCCTCACCTCTGCTGCTAGTAGCCTCGCCGTCGGGGAGCCCTAGCGCGCGTCCGCCCTCAGCATGATGGACTTGGAATTGCCACCGCCAGGACTACAGTCCCAGCAGGTGCTGCCCTGGCCTTCGGGCCCCTCAGCTATGCCAAGAATGGGGCAAGGGCTCGAGGGGACAGTGGCCCCGGGAGGGAGGGACTGTATGAGCCAGGACTACGACGGCAAGGCCTGGGAACTGCTCCGCCGGGCTAGGAGAGCGACGGAGGATGTTGGGGCCGCAACGATTGTGGGGTCCTAGCCTGAGGTCCCCAGGGGCGGCGGGGTTGGGGTATGAAGGAAGCTCCGGCTTCGCGGGGCCAGGCAGCGACACCACCGCCCCCTTGGGGGGGGAGGCACAGCGGCGGCGAGGCGGGAGGGGGTGGATGCTGGCGGTCTAAACCGGCGCCGCCCGGCCTTTTCCGGGGCAGCGTAGTTTCCCAGATTCGGTGCCGGTAAAAATGTGCCTAGTCACGGGGCCGCGCTCGGGGGAGCTGAGGTTTCTCCTCGGCGTCGGCCCGGAAGCTCTCCCTAACTCTCATCCTACGACGCGGTGCGCTCGGCCGTCTGTAGCCTCAGCCGGAGAGCTGATCGTCTGTAGGATCACGCTTGTCCGTCTTGATCTAGAAAAGCCCAGCCCTCCGGGGGCGGAGGAGAAAGTCACCGGGTGGCCCTCGTGCTCAGGCGCCCCGACGGGCGGCCTGCCGGCAGGGCTCCGCGCGCCCCCTCAACCTGGGAATCCAGGGATGGCCTCGCGCCCGGCGCAAGGACGTGCGGACCTGGGCGGTGGGCTTCGAGGTTCGAGTCGGCCCCATGCGGGGCTGTGTGTTCTGAGTATCGTGACTCGCGGGGCCCCACGTTGTGTGCGTGGCTGTGGCCTCCGGGTGGCTTACAACGGTCAGTTGGCAGTCACAGAGGCCCTCGGTTGGCCCTTTCCTGCTCTATAGCGTGCAAACCTCGCTGCTCTGGGGCCAAGGGACAAGTTGGAGCTGTTGATCAGTTGCGCAATTGTTATTTTCCCCTGGGCGGCTTTGTCTTTGGATTTAGCATTACAGAGTTGCAATGCCAAAATGTATAAGGCAGAATATTCAGTTCCTTGCCGTCAAGGGTAAGAGTAATAGATTAGAATTTGTTGCTTTTTCTACAGTTGCAGAAGTTTTGCTTTTAGACATTTATTTATTATCCTTCCCTTGTGTCCTTCATACATTTTTTCCTTGCTGTTTGAGATTCTGCCTCAATTTTCTTAGCATGTTGCGCACTTTTATGAAGACAGAATGGGACGCTTGCGTTTCATAACACTTTCTTGCTAAGTTTTCGACACTGTTATGTAAGTGAAAACCAGTTTCTGGTTATACTTCAGGCACTTTTAAAGAAGTAAATGCTTACGCTGCCAAAAAAAAGTCTGAATTGGAGTTTTAGAAAAAGAAACCATTTAGCTCAAGGAAATGTATAACTCGGTAAACAGTTTAAATGTAAAGTTTTCAGCCGACTTTGGAAGGTACTGGTGTAAGATTTTAAGCTACTGACAGTACATTAATTCTACTCGTCCCTTGAACTTGGCCCTAGAAATGATTGGGTTTGTAGCCTGGTTTTCATTAGGATGGATAAGTAAACTGTACTTTCTGATTTCTGCCCTTCATTAGTAATCAAAAGGAATGCTTTCTGGCTACAGGATACAAATGAACTTTGACTGTAAAGCTTTTTTCTCTCTTCTGTGTAGAATAACATTTCATTTACAGAAATGGCAGATGTGCTGCTTTCTCTTCCACGTGGAAGCTTTGTTTGCTAAAGATAATTCTAGTTCTCTCCAGATATTGATTTAATTATTTGAAGACTTTGAAAAAATAATTTAAGATCATAATTAATCTTAAAGAGTTGTTTGATAGTCCAGAAGTATTCGAATTGAGTTATATATTTGAACAAATGGTTAGAGACATTAGCCAGTTGTATAGTTGTGGCTTGATAGATTTTTTTAACTATGCTCATAACAGTGAGTAGACTCAGTGCTTCTTCATCTCAGGGGGAAACCATCCATTACATTTCCACTGGTGTCTTGGGGAGATAAAATACTTTTTTTTTTTTTTTTTTGGTTCTTTTTTTTCGGAGCTGGGGACCGAACCCAGGGCCTTGCGCTTCCTAGGCAAGCGCTCTACCACTGAGCTAAATCCCCAACCCCTTAAAATACTTTTCTTGAAGACAAAAGATGAAGTTGCTCTTAAATGAGACATGTGAGATTATTATTACAGACACATAGGATTGGCCTCTCCAGTGAATGAAGGGAGAACAACCTAAGAAAAACTTGACTTCTAGATATGTGGAACATCTCTGAGTCTCGGAGACATTACAGAAGCCACATGCAGGTGGTTAAACACAGCTACATCAGTCTCTGCCTTAAAAATAGCCAGGACCATTTTGAAATTCCATTTGTATTAACAGTGGCCCTTGAAAGCAGTGCTGAGAAACAGCCCCCTTTTAGGATTAGCAGGAAGAGTCCAGAGCCAGATATATGGTTTTTCTTAATATATTTATTTTTATTTAGGATGTGTCATGCTCAGCAAAGCCTCAGGAAAGGGGAGCACTTTGGTAGTTACCCTTATTTCTAGATATTTCCTCTGCCACAATCCAGCATATTTAAAAGATCTTCATAACTATATCCTTCTTAACTTTGTCTTGAACTAGGATTAGCTTGAGGATGTAGGAAAAACTAAGCGCTTACATGTTAGAGAGTTAAGGTTAGTGGACACTCCCTTTCAAGTCAAACAATACGGTAACTGCCTCAGATGTATAATTTCTCAGTAACCCCTCCAAACCACCATCAAAGACTTTTTATCTTCCCTGTCCAGGTTAGGAGAGAGGCAGGCAAAGAGGCCATTACTCCTCTAGGGTGACCCAACTGTTTTGTATTAAAGCTAGAATTCAAATGTAGCCTAACTCCAAGGGCTGAGTCTTTACTTCCAAACTGGACCAAAGGGAATTTAAAGCAGAAGCACAAAGCTTCCCTTTGAAACTCGGTAGATTGGAGGGGGTGGGGGACGCAGGAGGCGAGGCCAGGATGATAAAGGCTCTACACCCTTCACACTTACCTAGGTTCTTAATAACCATGTGAGAAGGAGCGGATCCTTTCAATTACAGCAAGGATGAGTAAGCCGGCAGTGGGCTGGTGCCTGTGGTCCAGTCCAGGAAGACAGAGGCAGGTCCAGACTGCTTTCGTTTGGAGAAGCAGGATGTTTTTTTCCTGTAATAATCGTTTTTAAAGCAGTGTCTGAGAGTCTGCTTCACATTTTCCAGTGACCATTTACCCTCTCCTAAGTTAAATCTTAGCTGTGGGCATCTTTGTCTTTGCCTCATTATTCACAGTCTCCTGTGTTTATTCTGAGGTGATGATCAAAATTATGTTTAGTAAGGATATGTTGTACAGTGTGAACAACAGGGGAAGACTAGTTTGAAGGAAGGTAGATTTGGGGTTGGGGGCCAGTGGGTTGAACATACCTAGCAGAAACCTGCTGGCTCAAACTAAACACTAAGCTCCTGCCTTGGTTGAAAACAGCGTTCAGGCCTCAAGACTCTCTGGTTTACCTGGAGCTTTGAGACTAGTACATTTGAAGATTAACTACTTTATTTCCTGGTCTTACTGTTAAATTTTGTTAGGAATTATTGTCTGATTTTACTGACAATAGTTAAATATACTTCGAAGGACCTTTTGGGTTTGTCGGATTATTTACCTGAATTTCCTGTATGTATGTCCAGATTCTTGCCTGGGTCACCCACTTCAGCGTATGCTGAACACTTGGTGAATTTGATAAGAGTTTGGTAATGATTACCCTGTTTTGTTCCGTCCATGGCTGTAAAAGGAATCACATTACTGTGATATGTAGAAGAGTTTATTTTGATGATGTGATATCTAGAAGGCATTGAAATTTCATTGCCACAAGTGCCAACAGCATTTAGGAAGGAGGGCTTTAAGGTAAGAAACCAAGACTTGGACAGTTGATAATGATATGTTTTATAGATGGGAAAGCAAAAATGGGTTTAAGTTTATGGAAAATACAAGTGTATTCTTATGAGAGTTTGTCCCTCAGAAAAAACAAAAGACTCCTATATTGGGCTTCTCTATATATGCTTCGCTATAATGATGTTAAGAATTTGAATAATTCTATCAGCAGGAAGCAGCATAATGTTAATTTATCTTTTTTTAAAAAAAACATCTGGGGGTTGGGGATTTAGCTCAGTGGTAGAGTGCTTGCCTAGGAAGCGCAAGGCCCTGGGTTCGGTCCCCAGCTCCGAAAAAAAAAAGAACCAAAAAAAAAAAAAACAAAACATCTGAACAATAATACGATTTCACAAAGCCCTGTGTTAGATTCTTCTTTTCTGGGGTACATTGTTGGGGTGCTAGGGAAAGACCAGGCCCTTACATGAAACACCTCTGCCACTGAGCTTACCTCCCAGCTGTAAAAGGCTCTCCGTTCTAGAATGTAAGCAAACTTAGTCCATACCGTTGTCCTGTGAAGACAAATCCAGGGCCTAGGCTAGATTCTGAGCACCCAGCCTATCTTATCCAGGCCCCTTTGATGACTGACTCAGGCTCAGATCATTATAGTCCAGCAGCAGCTGCCTTCTGAAGAGTCTGATGAAGTGAAGTCTAACCGCTTGCCACACGGTTCATCCAGTTAAACCCATTCAGAATCTGGTGTGTTTATACTTATGTAATCAACCCTATAGTCAATTTTGATCACTCTCTAAGGAAACCCTGGGCCCACTAGTAGCCACCACTTATTTCTCCAAGTTCCCCAAACTCCTAATAAGCACGGAGTTACCTGTTTTTTCTTCTGGATTTGTCCAGGCTAATGAACAATGGAGCTATTGGAACTAATGGAGCCATTCTATGACTGGCTTGGCATGATACTTTGAGACTTCCTTGTTATAACAGGTATCCTGTATCATTATTCCTTTGGATTGCTGAATACTACATTATATAGGCATATCACATTTCAAATTGAGGAACATTTGAGTCATTTCAACTTTTTATACTTCCAAATTTTGTTGTTTATTAGATTCACCTCCAGTATGTCAAATATCGTTGCCCACGCTGTATTCTATATTCGGTCAAAATCTCGAGGGATGGCTTTAGGCATTAGTGCTATGTGTTACGGCATCCCACTGGATTCCAAAGAGGACTGAGAACTAGTACCCTAGGGACCAGTAGGACTTTTCCATGACTTTTTCAGGAGTGTGGATAACTTGCAATAAGATTACTTAGAAACGGCATGCTAAAAGGCTGTAAGGTGGAGGTTAGAAAGATGGCTTAGAAATTTAAGAGTGCTTGCTGCTCTTGAAGATCCGAGTTCAGGTCCTAGCACCCATGTCAGGTGGCTTACAACTGCCCGTAACCCCAGCTCTAGAGCGACCGAGGTCTCTGACCTCCCCTGGCGCCTGCGTGCACTAGTTACACAGCCACAGGTAAGAAGTTTAAAAGGCAGCGAGTCAGGAGTGTGGTGATCACTCCTGTGATTGCAGCTCCTACCCAGGTAGGAGTGCAGGCAGCTGGAGGACAGCCTGGCCTGCAGGGTATGTAGAACCCTGTCTTCAAGCAAACGGGAGGAGAATGGACCGCTCCTGCTGGGTGGGCCTGAGTATGGGTTCCTGCACTCTCCTCATTCCTGTGCTTCTCTCCCTTCTCCAGAGAAAACCCTGGCACCTCCAAGCCAGCTCCACTGTTTGGTTGTGCCTGACTGAGGAAACTTTATAGTCCCGACCACAATAATCAGTACTTATTGCCCAGAGTGATTTTCTGATTTGCACATTTGGTACTAGAGGCTGACTGTGCTGATGGGTGTAGTGAGAGTGGACAGCTGAGTGACCTCTGCAGCTGACCTCTGCAGCACACTTCTGCCTCCCCCACTCAGGGCTCCCAGGCAGAGCTGGTTGGCACTACCCTAGCGATTTTAGTTGCTTAGTGGGGTATAATTTACCTGTCAGGAAGTTGGTAAAAGTTTGACTCCTGTTGCTTTTAAGATTTTGAAGAATAGAATATTATTTTTGTTCTTAAAAGACTTGAGATTTTGGAGTGTGTCAGTACCTGCCATATGTGTTGAGAGGAAGGCCGTGAATGTTAGGGCTGTGTGATTGTGTGATTAAGCGACTGGCACACTGAATGGGGGAGTTGGAACTTGCCTGTGTGTCAGATCTGACAGTCTTTCTGCTCAGCTGTAGCAGGAATTTGTAGCTTTGCACATGGAGCAGAAACTAACCTCTGTCCAGCCCACGGCATTAGGTTACAGGGGAAGAGGTTGTGGTTGGTGCCTGCCATGAGCAGAGTCTTGCAGAGCCGACTCTGATGGAATCATCACATCTCTTAGGAGTGACCAGGTTCGTTTTGCAGAACTGGACCCAGGGATTCAGTTTTTTGTTGTTTGGTTTTGGTTTTTGTTTTCTTGAGACAGGATCTCTTACAGTAGCCCAGGTTTGACTTTAAACTCACTAAAATCCGGTTCCTGCTCCCTTCTGCTTCCCTATTATTGGTCTTACAGGTGTGAGCACACCAGGCCTGGCAAGGCAGAAGATCTCACTTCTGTGAATAGAGAGTGCTGAAGAATCATGAACTTTTTTTATTAAGCCATTCAAATGTTGGTGATGAAAATCAGGACATTCACCATTTTTATCTGCAGTAGGAAACACTGCCATGTTTTGAATGTTTTATTGTTGCTGGTGGCAGTTCTCAATGAAACAGTGAAATACACATTGAAAGCCACTCTCAAAAGTGTTTTGCTTCATGTTGCAGCTTGGGAGGGAACTCATGTCGTTCCTACTGGTTCCTAGCTGAGAGTGGCCCTGCTCTAGGGACAGTCCCTTGAAAATGTTTACCTGGCCTGAAGCAGTTAGTTCTGACTAATCCAGGGCCCAGTCTCTGCTATGTTGTGGGGCAGGCGTGTCTAGTCACTTTTAACTCTGTCTCATTGACCTTGACAAGTACAGTCCTCTGTCTGTCTCCAGAGATGTGAGTCAAAATGGCTCCTCTAGGAACAAACCTGTTCTTCTCCTGTCCTGGAACTGCAGAAAGTCCAAAGTTCAAGGCGTCTGTGTCTTGTGTATTTCAGTTGTTCAGTTCACTTGATAAGGCTGTGTGGCAATAAAGTGTTGGGTACGAGCTGCAAAAGACAGTAACTGAGAGAAGAGACAATCTTGGCTTTCTGTTGCCAACTCACCCTCTACCTGTTACGGTAGCCAAATCTCTGGTGTGCCTCAGTGTCTCAGGGACTGTAGCTTTAGAACCTATGGTACTAAACCCCTCAGGTGCTCCACTCTTCCTTGTAAAATACACATAACTCATGCAATGTAAATGCTTCATACAGAGTTACATTGCTAGGGGTAATAAAGCATACATAGTAACAGATAATTTAAAGAATTCTTTCAGTAGAGGGGTGCTTGAACCAACATTGTGACACTTGGATTTGGAGGGCCAACTAGACTATAGCACTGGCAGTTTGTAGGACAAGTTGCTGAAGTTCTGCTAGTAGCAGGCCCAAGACACGTTCTGCTATTTACTATTAACAAAAGGAACTGGGAAGATGGCTTAGTTTGTACAGCACTTGTTAAACCTGACATCTTGAGTTCAACTTCTCAAACCCATGTAAAGGTGGAGGGAGAGAACTAACTCCACAAAGCTATCCTTAACCTCCACATGCACACATCACACAACAATACTAAGTCTGTGTGGATATCCTGTTATAGTTGACAAAAGCTACTGGGAGTGGTTAAACTACTTTTCAGGATCACAGTTTGCATGTGACAGTACAGGGAACACAGATTTCCGTGATCCCTGCTCTGGCTTCTGGGTTACCATCTCACCCTTTCTTCAGTCTTTCTCTGAAAGTGAAAGGGTCTTCTTTTGTTAGCTGCTGGAGAATGAAGGACTCTGTGCAGAGTGCTAGAGAGTTCCTGCCAAAGGGGCACTGTGTGCTCCTGTGCCCAGCTTCTCCATGGAGAGCAGGCCTGTGGTACCAGAAGGCCCCACCCCTTGCTTCCCATACAAGACTCCTGGCTGCAGAACACTGAAGGATAATTACTGTCTTGTTTGTAGGGGACCCCCCCATCTCCTTGGTGAACTGTGTGTAATGGAGGCAAAGGGAGAGGAGCTCACGGACAGGCGACAGCCCTAGAGGCCGATATTTGCTTGACTTTAGAGTAACTTGCCCAGACCCCCTTTCCCACCAAGGGCAGTGTTGCCTGGTGTGTTGGAACACTGACACAGGAGCCTATAGCTGCCAGGAGTTGGCCCTAAAAAGATGATTCAATATAATTCTTGTCTAGTGTATTTGAGGGCAGACTTAAAAACCACTCCATGTTTGTTTCTCCTCGTGTTCTCTTCACCTGAAGAAGTCTGAACAATGAGGTGAGAGTGCGGAAAGTGGTGAGTGGCTGGTTAAGTTGTGATGCCTAGGGAATAGCCTAGTGCTTTAAAAGAAGCTAGCGTCTGGGTGCAAATTCATCTTTTCTGACCATCATGAGGGGAACAGCTTATGTCATGAAGAAAATACACCTAGTCAGCAGTTAGATTGATGGATTAATTAGTTTTTTACTGCCTCCTGCATTGCAAACATCTGACTCTTGCTTTTTAAACAGACGCTATGTGGCAGAGTTAGCCTTGAACACTGTGAAGTCCAGGCCAGCCTAAGGCGCACAGAGTCACTTGGCCTCCTCCTGAATGCTGAGCTTCCAGGTCTGCACCCAGCATCCAGATCACAGAATTCTTTTTGTGAACATTTCAAGATATAGTCGTATTTGTTCTCTTAAAAACCAGAATTAAGGCTGGAAGTCTAGCTTGGGAATAGTAGAGCACTTGCCTACTATGCACCAGGCCCAAGGCTTGATGTCTAGCAACTTCCCCCACTCTTCCTATAAGAGGTTTTTATCTTGAGTGTGCCAATATCCTTGAGATACAATACTTATTCTTTTTTTTTTTTTTTTTGTTCTTTTTTTTGGAGCTGGGGACCGAACCCAGGGCCTTGCGCTTCCTAGGCAAGCGCTCTACCACTGAGCTAAATCCCCAACCCCACAATACTTATTCTTGTATTCAGTGATGTCCAAGTATTGATAGAGGAATGGAGCTAAATAATTTTTTGCAACTGGTATTTGGTCATAAATCATATGAAAAATGTGCCTTTGTTGCTTTGTTACTTTGAGCTATAACTTCAGATACCTATGGTTTACAGTAAAAATACTGGATTCTGAAACTAAATAATATATTCTTACTCATTTCACAAATATTTATGAGGTCTACATCCAGACTTGCATGGCATGAAGATCTGTTCTAATCTTGGAGATAGTACAGCAGTTGTTCTTCAAGGATGTGAGTTTCTGAAATTGCCCTTTCTAATTACTCTAACCCTTTGGCTCTTGGTACTCCTGAATTGCAGGTTATGGTAATTATATGGTAATTAGTGTAATTCCATTAATGCAGTCTGTCCTTTGTGGGTACAGATTCTTATGATGCTTTGTGGTTGAATAGTTGCGGTTGAAAGGGAGTCTCTTACCTACCCTTTGTAGCTTGTGTTCTTAGGATATCTAGAAGAAGGTAGCATTTTCACTGGGCTTTTGACTTTCTAGCCTATAGATTTCATTTGTTTTTAGCTTAGAAGCCCTTTAGGAAAACCGGGGAAGAGAGCAAGTGTGAGCAAGACTTCAGCATCGAAGGTGCAGGGAAGGTTAACTTGGGGGAGGGCTCCAGTTCACCTGTGTTGTTAATTACACTGTATCTGGATCACAGAGCGCCTGGAAGTTTTGGAAGGTTTTAGAAAGGGTAGCGTACCTGGATTGGCTGTGGACAAGCAGGCCCTGTGGTGAGTCAGAAGATGGGCAGGTTAGAGGCTGCAGGGGATAGTGAGAGGCCCCTGCTGTACAGTACACGTGAATGTTCTTCTCATGACTGGGCTTGTTTGCCACCAGCCCATGTATTGAGGATCTCTGATTGCAGCTGGGTTGTACCTTCTCAGCACACAGGAGGTCAAGGCTAGCCAGAGCTACAGAGCATGTTTGACTCTAGCTTGAGCTATATGAGACCCTGTCTCAATTCCTCCTCCTCACCCCCCAAAAATAAAACTTTTAAAAGAGAGTAGATTTTCTGCATAGGTTACAGCACAAAATCAGCTGTGCTTGGCCACACAGGGCCTATGTTGGAGTGCTCTGGTAGGAACTCCCCTGCCAGTATGCTCAGTGCCATTGATGAGGGTCAGGGGACCCCAGTGAGACTTGGTCCTTTGCTTTCAGAATATGTTCTTTTCTTTTCTGAAATGGCATGAAGGGGGAGTACCTCTTTTGGCCCTTCTGAGGTCAGTGTGTTGTCTGTAGCAATCCTTCCTTGGCTTCCAGTCATACTGACTATTACTATTCACCAAAGGAAGAATGAAACAGACAGAATTCTGACCTGAGCTGCAGTGTCTTTCGCCATCAGGCATGGCACTGTGTGCTATGACAAAATACTGTTGTTGGGCACAATCCTATCGCACTTGCGATGGAAGGAGCTCTCTTTCAGCAAAGAACTGAGGCCTCGTGGGAGGCCTTAGAGATAGATTGTTGCAGTGGGTTTTATTATTTTTTTATTGTAGATTTGGTCTGTGATGTATATCAGTAAAACAAGCACACAGATATTCAACAAGTGGTACTTGCAGTTGTCATGCTGGGGAGAATTTGGATGGGTAGCAATGGGAGGTTTCCATTGGCCAGTTGTAAACAAAATTCCTCCTCCATTTGTAGCCTCACCAGAGCTTAGACTTCTGCTCCCTGGTTTTCTTTGCCATAAACATCCTATTTTTGTGTGGCCTTTCTTACGCATTCCCCAACCTTATTATATGCCACCTGCTTGGAAACTGGAGCCTCCTGGCCCAGGCCTTTTGTGAATCTCAGCCCACAAAGGCCACATACACTGCCCAAGTTCCCCTGGGGACCCTCCAACCTGTTGCTGAATCCCTTGTCATTAAGCGGGTCGATAAGCCATGGAATAGAATGACTTTCAGATCTGTCTCTTCACTTGCACAAAAGTTTTTTACTCAGGGATTCAGGCCTAGGAACCTAGGGTCCTGTCATTACAGCTGGATAATGAGTTTGGAGGAAGGCTAAATCCAAACGCAAACCGAGCCAACCTTGTCCTCTCCTCACCCCCACCCCTTCTTTCAAGGTTTTAAAGTATTGTTTTATAATATCTCTTCCAAAATAACTTTGACTTTTAAAGTTAGCTGAGCAGTGAAGAAAAGAAAAACCTCCTGGGACCGGAAGAGCGATGGCACAGCTGAAAGGCATTTGTTGCCATGCAGGTGCTGGGTACATAAACAAGTTATGGCCTCACCTTCTATTTTTCCTGCAGTGGCTAAACCCAGAAAGAGTAGCTGCTTTCACAGTCACTGGCATTTGCTTCAGGAGATAGCTTTATTAATAGTGTTGCTGCCACACCCCAGCTTGTCCTTTATACTTTAAAGATGCACTTCCACGCCTTTTTAATATGAAAGATCATTCTGAGGACTGGCGTGGCCTTGCCTTTCTGCTGAATTCAAACCCACTGTGAGGGTAGAGGAATGACATCACCTACACGGTGAACAGCAAGGTTGCTCAGGTCTTTCCGAGCTGTAGTGTGCTGTCCATTTTTCAAGCAGCCTCCCCAAAGCGGGGCTGAGGAGTAGAAGCCTTGTTCTAGAGTGGGTGAGAACTCGAGCTCTGCAAGGTCACTGTGCCTGCTGTGGCTCTCACTGTCACAAAGTGTTGGGTGTTTGCTGGCAAAAGTACTAAAGCTGGTTGTGCTTCCATTTCCTTACTCCAGAATGACGGTGACTTACTGCCCGCCTGGTGGATTGCTGTGCATCCAGACGAGGCGGTACAAGTTTTGGAACAAGTTTTTTGAGCACGTAGAAAGTATGTGATCAGTTCCTGAGCAATGTAGTAACACTCCCATGGACACTAATGTTCATATTCCCGTACTTTGTGTGATCATTCATGTTGGAACTTCCATATTGGTTTTCCCCTTCGAACTTAAATCTTTTCCTCCCAAAACCAGAGATGCTTTGTTTTGGCTTTTTGAGACAGGGTTTCCCTGAGTAGACTTGACTGTTGCAGTATAATGTCTACTCTTTCTGGACTTAGACTGTCCACATTATAACCTTCCATCCTCAAAACCCAGTGTGACCAACGTCTTGCCCAACTATATAGTGATATACTATATATCACGAGTGTTTGGCTGTATGTGTTTCTGAGTACCACACGTGTGCCTGATGCCTTCAGAGTCCAGAAGAAAGTATCAGATTCCTGGGGAGTGGAGGCACAGACAGTTGTGAGTTGCCATATAGGTTCTGTGAACAGAACCCAGCTTATCTGTAAGAGCAGTGAGTGCTCTTCCCCACTGGTTACGTCCCTAATAATACTTTTTTTTTTTTTTTTGGTTCTTTTTCGGGAGCTGGGGACCGAACCCAGGGCCTTGCGCTTCCTAGATAAGCGCTCTACCACTGAGCTAAATCCCCAGCCCCCTAATAATACTTCTTAATAGACCCAAATGGCTTTGTAGCAGTCAGCAACAATGGTGAGTACCATGATGCATTTTCAGATATATACATATGAAAGTAGTTGAAGTATAATTTCCAAGCTCAGGGTTAATTTATGTTTATTGGAAGCACAGAGTCCCTTAATTTCTGTCTGTTCTTTACACGATGTGTTTAGTAACCATGGTAATCATCTCATTTGTAAATTACGCTATTACGGAATAACATAAAAAGCGATTGAGTAGGTCATTGAGAGCCCTCCTTGTGATTCAGAGTCCCACCAGCTCTGTGAGATAATTGCTAACACCTAGGGCAGTTCGGAAGGGCTAATGTCCACAGTTGTAGCCTCAGGACGTTGTTAGCCGCACAGAAGCATCTGCTTAGAGGACTCCTGAGGAGTGCATGGGCTTACAGTGGAGCCACTCCAGGGCTGCGCTGCCTCAGCCCGGAGCCACCTTGCAGTCGTCAAATGTGATGAGTGAAACCAAGAGGCTGGAACTTTAGTTTTAATGAACTTGACATTTACGAAGAGCGGAAGCTAACTCTCTGTTTAGTATGCCGTAAGCAGCCCTCCGTAGTTCAGGAATTGGGGCTTGGAGCTCCTGGTCATGCTGTTGTAGGACAACGCTGCATGCTGTCTTGTTAGGTAAGATTATTGTGTGCTTCAGTACACCTGTCACCTTTAACATCACAGCCATTCCTGTTAGCATGTTAAAATACCGTTGGACCAAATTGGGTTCAATACATTGTTCAAATTGAATTCTCTGTGTTTTGTTATTGCGTCTGAGCTGCAAACAATATCACTACATTATATTTCTCATAGAGTTCCTTTAGAGCATACTGTAATCTAAAATTAGTGTGCATTTTTACATTAAAATGTATTTTCAGTTGTAATTCAGACATTATAAAATCAGAAACACTTAAAGGTTTTAGAAATCTTCTAATTCAACCCCACCCTCTTACAGGTGCAGAAAGCATCTGAACGTGTTTATAAATTGATTGTGCCCTGGTCATTGTTACAGTGGACTTGGCTACACAGTAGACCAGAGCTTCATCTTCTTCCTGTTACAAACAGAAAATCCGACACAGAGAAGACAGTATTGCGGGTAGAAAGGAATGTGGCTGCTGTCTGCCCACCAGTGGAAAGAGTGTGTTCAGTGGGTGTTTGCTGTATGTTATTCCTGAGCAATGTAGTAACACTCCCACGAACACTAATGTTCATATTCCCGTACTTTGTGTGATCATTCATGTTGGAACTCCATACTGATTTTCCCCTTCGAACTTAAGTCTTTTCCTCCCAAAGCCAGAGATGCTTTATTTTGGCTTTTTGAGACAGGGTTTCCCTGAGTAGACTTGGCTGTCCTGAAACAAACTCTGTAGACCATGCTGGCTTCAAACTCAGAGATCAACCTGTTTTTGCCTACTGAGTGCTAGAATTAAAGGTTTTGAGCAGGGGATGCCACTATGCCCAACTCAAAGACATGAATTTAAAACAAAAAAACTTTTAAACCAAACCCATAGTTTTTTGTTAAGAGAAAAGACAAAGAATTTGACTGAGTGTTTAGATAGAGTTCTGAGATCACTTAAAAGTTTAGGCCTTTTTGTGTCGTTCTGATTTCTCAGGCCTGACTTGATATCTGTGACCAGAACCCTCAGGTATGGAGGTGGCCGGCAGCTTGAGCTGCAGACACAGTCCATGTATCTTCCGTCTGTGACTGTTCCCCGTCCTCGTGTCTTCTTTCTCTCACATGACCTTTACACAGAGGGATAGGAATCACATGACATACAGATACAAGTGAATGTTTTGTGACCTTCAGTTACTTGAATGTCAGAGCCAGTGCCCAAGAATTGTCTTTCTCAAGGGGTGGACAAGGACTATTGCCCAATTGCCCAGTCTTGGGAGGTTAGAGGACGAACAGTCAGCTTTGTGTTGCTTTAGTGGGTATGTGGCCTATGATGTCCTTTTTGATCCACATTTGTTTCAGGCTGTTTGTTTGTGGTCAGGTTACCCTAGAGGTCAGCTCTAGGTAGGCTGTGGCAGGGGCTGAGGGCTGGAAGCTCTTCTGTATTAAAGCATGCTATTCAGAACTGCTGGTGAGGAAGGCATGTCTCTATGGAAGGGTTCAGGGTCCCTGGAGGCCTTATCTCGTCAGATGTCAGCTGGGTTTCTGTTAACAGGGTTTTATAGGATGTTAATTTAGCCTCACAGCCAAGTTCCACACAGCAGGTTTTTGTTATTTGGGGTTTTTGTTTGTTTTTGTTTTGTTTTTGGCTTTTGCTTTTGTCCTACTTTGCTTGGACTGGGTTTTGCCTTGTAGCTCAGGCTGGCTTCCAGTTTAAAGATTTGTTTTATTTATTTTATATATGTGAGTACACTGTTGCTGTCTTCAGACACACCAGAAGAGGGCATCAGATCCCGTTACAGATGGTTGTGAGCCACCATGTGGTTGCTGGGAATTGAACTCAGGACCTCTGGAAGAGCAGTCAGTGCTCTTAACCGCTGAGCCATCTCTCCAGCCCTGGCTTCCAGTTTAACAGCAGTACTTCTTTCTGCCCCTGCATTCTGCGTGCAGGATGATGGGGTATGTGTTAGTGCACCTGGCAACAGTATTATCAG
Organism: Rattus norvegicus; assembly: GCF_021556685.1. Classification (NCBI taxonomy): domain Eukaryota; kingdom Metazoa; phylum Chordata; class Mammalia; order Rodentia; family Muridae; genus Rattus; species Rattus norvegicus. The sequence goes on along the minus strand of NC_141536.1, from coordinate 59,807,153 downwards.
TGTCGGTGTTCAGAGAGGTGCATAGAAGTTTGTGATTTTTCTTAGTAGAAGAAACTGTAATCCAGGGGCTGGAGAAATGACTAAACAATTAAGAGCACAGGCTGCTCTTGGAGAGGACCTGTGTTTGAGTCATAATATCCACACAGTGGCTCATGACCATCCATAACTCCAGTTCCAGAGGATATGGGATATGACACCCTCTTCTGACCGCAGCAGGCATATCAGGCATGTACATGATGAAATCATGTAAACAAAACACATATAAAGTAAATTTAAAAGGATTTTAAGGAATTGTAATGAGAAAGTCTATATGAAATGTGTGTTTAGTGGACCAGATAGATGTACTCTCTTGTGTTCTGCTCAGTCACAAAAAGCCTGTCATCAGTTGTCCACTTAGCATCTTGAGCCTCAGATTACTAATTTATAGCCCTGGAGTTGGCTGTGAGCTCCTAAATCACTGTTAGCTTTCTTTACAGTCAGTTGCATCATGTTCTAAGTGTCAGTCAATGGCCAACAGACAGACACAGTCTTAGAAGGTATCTTTTCCTAGACTTTAAAGAGCCAGTGATGGGCCAGCCTGGCTGGACTTGTCTCCTTTCTTCTGTGTCTTGTCCTCAGCAGTCTGAGGCTTGGTTGTGCTTGCTGTGCTGGAGTGTTGCTGCCGATAAGACTTCCCCCACCTACTCTTACCTTTGTACACTTACTTCATCCTCTGGATTTTATCCCTGTGGATGGCAGGCAGCTGAACAGGAGCTTGACTAGAGTGTGGCTGAGCATAGACTCAGGTGAGATTATTGGGGCTGGAGAGATGGTTCAGCAGTTAAGAGTGCTTCCAGAGGTCCTGAGCTCAGTTCCCAGCCACCACATGGTGGCTCACAACCATCTATAATGGGATCTGATGCCCTCTCCTGGCATGCACCATATGTGCACACAGAACACTCATCATAAATAAATTAAATTTAAAACAAAACTGAGTACTCTTAACGGCTGAGCCATCTCACCATTCTGTAAACTGAACCTAGCGACAGGAGAGCTAGCTCAGTGATTGAGTGATTGCTGCACAGTTATGAGGACTGAGTTGGGAATCCAGCACTCACATAACAAACAGGCAAGGTCTCGTGCATGCCTGTAACCCAAGGGTCTTGGGGGCAGGATTATTAGAGCTTGCTGGCTGCTAGCCTGGCTTTCAAAAAAAACATGAACCCCAGATTCAAGGAGGGACCCTGCCTCAAAGTGGTAAGACCAGATGATGAGGACACCTTCCTCTGGCCTCTACTCCCATGTGTTTGGCATATGCACCCACACACAAAAACATGGAAAGGTTTTTAAAAGCAGTCAGGTGTGGTGGTTCCCAGTACTTGAGGCCAACCTAGTCTACTGACTGAGTTCAAGGGCAGTTAGAGAAGCCTTGTCTGGGGGCTCAGGGCCGGAGCTCATTGAAAAGGGAGAGTGAAATAGAGGTACATCCTTTTTCCTCTGTTAGCATGGTAGAAAATGATAGAGAAGTAGTCTAGAGGTAGTTTTAAAATTCCTTGCCCTCTGCCCTTGGGGGGCAAGTTACCTCTCCTTTGCAGGACGAGAGGACTATCTAAGTGATTCCAGCAGCCCTTTCAGTAGTAGGCATTCCATGACTGTGTGGCATAAACACTGGTTCCCATGTGATCTGAGTCCCATGTACCAAAAAGTCCAGATGTAAGGAGGAAGGCTCCAGGGATGATAGTTTTCCCTGAGCTAGGGAATTGAAGCTTGGGGGTGGGGGTGCGCACAGTTGAGAACAAGGGAAAACACTGCCACTGTCAAGCAGGAAGACCAAGAACACACGGTTGGGGCTGGGTTGACTGTATGCCTTATTGCTTGTTTTGTTTTGAGCCCTGGTTCGTGAACTCAGCGTCCCTGCTGCAGCCGCCTGAGCACTGATTACAGGTGTGCTCGGCCATGCCTGACACCTGTTGCTTTCACTCACTGAGTCGGACTTCGGGAGTCCAGACTTACCCTTGTCATGGTGTTCATGAGAGTTGTACGTGGCGGCAGTTACTGCTTCTGTTGTGTCTCTGCAGATTTAGTGGCTCTTCTCTGTGCTGCCAGAGGTCCTTAATGCTGCTCGTGATGTCTCCTAACAGGGACTGCTTATTTATCCTTGCATCCCTGGCACCTTGCACTGTTTCTGACACCATGGATGTGACCTGTGTGGATGTAGATGGTAGATAGACCAGCGATCTACTTAGACTGCACTCTAACCTTGTTCTTGACTGCCACTTTTCTAACTACCACTTTTTGACCAGAGTTTTAGCCAACAGTGCATATTACTGTAATATTGCTTGCTCTTGCTGGCTTCAGCAATCAGGAGGCACAGGCAGGTAGATCTCCCAAGTTCAAGGACAGCCAGGGTAACACCAAATAACCTTGTCTGGGGGTAGGGGAGGAATCATACTTTAAAAAAGTTCACAGTTTAAAAAAGTTAGCAGAGCCTTGGGGAAGTACCCTAAAAGTGCTTGTGGTTCATTAAAAAAAAAAAAACTTTTTAAGTGTTCTCTATGATCTAAATATAATTCATTACATTATATTCATATAGAAAATCCCTCGGCACCACTGATACCAACATAGCCATGTCTCAAGATCCAGGGTCTTTGTCAGACTGCAACAGTTTTTACCTATCCTTCAGCCTAGGTTGGCTGTCTGTGATTGTTGGCTATTTTTAGCTAATTGTTAGTTGCTTAGATCTAAAAATGACCTTGAATACTGAACTAAATACTTTAGTTTGGGGACCCTAAAAGAGGATAAAGAAGCTTGAAGCATTGAGAAGCACCAGCAGTTTCTGTGAAGAACCTCTTGATTTGAGGCCCTCCTCCTTGAGCTGACCAGGTCAGAGAGGTCAAGGGTGGAGACAGCAAGGCACTGAGCTGCCTGGAGTCTCCTGGTTTGTTTCCACTCGGTGAAGTAGATTAGGAGGATGGAGACAGTGTTCCCAAAGGTTCTTTTGGTAATGATGAGTGCATGGCGTTCTAACAGTAACTGAAGAATGTTCACCAAGTACTTTATCTGGGGGGCTTGCTCACTCAGAATGGGGAGATTTAGACAACTATATCCTAAAGATTGCTGTTCTCCTGGCAGTGTTGGGGCCACCCTTTGTAACCTCTTATCAACCCTAGCCCTGCCCTGCACCAGCACAGCCAGATTGTAACTCTTGAAAGCCAACCGTGAAACTTCTTGTGGAGAAGTCAGACAGAGCTCGGTGGTTTCTCCAACAGGTAGGGGGTTACCCAGTGTTTGGAAAGTGAATGTCCTTTGTGATTTTATTTTGACCACATTACAGATAATGCCTCTGGAGAAAGTCGGGGTTCTGACTGCCTTCACTTCCCAGCCTTGCGCTGTCTTGCATCATGCATTGCAGGTTATGGACTGCGTAGTGGATGAGAGTTCCAGTAAGCTGGCCGGATCACAGTTCTTAGACTGAGTGAGTCATTGCTAAGAAGCTTGCTTGAGAACAGGAAGCAGCCCATGAAAGTGTGTGTGCATGGTGGCTGGTAACCTGCCAGGCTGAGGAAGCAGACCACTTTCTAGCCTAAACAAAGTGGAGGAGTCTCCACAGCCTAGGGAGTGAACGGTACATTTGTGATCAAACGCTTTAACTTTGCTGGGTGGTTTGTATTTGGTATGAATTTGGGAATTTTTATGTGGTGAAAATCTCTAGTTTTTGACTATGAGGATTTCTGTAGGAGGAAAACTTGGGTTGGTGTTGAGTGTAAAAGTCTGCCAAGTATATCTCTGAGTTGTTTAACCAGTTCTTTCCACTGTTGCTGAGGTAACAGACACAAACAGCAGTATTTGTACCTGATTTAGATGGCTGTAGGCCCTCTTTGAACCCACACTATTCTGTAGTTAATTATTCTAACCTATTCCACAGTAATAACAGAAAGAATTAGAAAATTAACCTGAGACCCAAAAGAGCTCGGTGTGGGGCTGACTGCAGTGAACTGTGGGTGTCTTCTGCCTCTGTGGTCTGTGTAGAAAAGCAGATGACATTACATTGTCCACCGTGTAATGTAGTATGGGACAGGAAACTTAGAGAAGTAAATGGGTAACTATTTAGAAATGTAACAATCATAAGATAGATTTAAAAAAATCTGTCTGGAGTTATTTATTACTACAAGTAATACTACAAGTATTAATAAATAAAGACTTTATTAGGCAGTTTGACCACAGAGTAGGACCTTGTAAATGATTGTGCAGCTGTTACTCTGTTAAGATTTGTGCGTTCCCAGGGTTGGGGATTTGGCTCAGTGGTAGAGCGCTTGCGCTTGCAAGGCCCTGGGTTCGGTCCCCAGCTCCGAAAAAAAGAAAAAAAAAAAAAGATTTGTGCGTTCCCTCATTGCCCTTACAGAATCTGACAGCTCTCTCCTGGATGACTTTCAGACTGTAGAACATATCCAGTTTTATTTAAAAAATTTTGGGCATTGTCTATTAAGGGGGAAGCTAAACCAGATTTACCTTCTAGGTGAATAATATATGTTCACAGGATATCATAATGAGATATATGTTAGGACAGTGTAGCCAAGTGTTTCTCTCACTCTAGACGTTCTAGTAACTAATGTGTGCATGAAGAAGAGGGTGCAGAGAAACAGAGGCTAAACTAAGGTCGGTATTTCGGAGTATGTTTATGCCTGTGTGTAACCCCAGCATTTAGGAGGGTGAGTGAGGAGGGTGATGAGGTCAGCCTGGCCTCTATAGTGAGATCCTGTCTCAATAAAGGGGTGGGGGTGGAGGAGAACAATCTTTACTTTAAAGTTAGAAACAAAGACCAGTATTTTATTCTGTGCTAAATGACAAGTACAGTTTATTATTTTTAACAGCTTGTTGAGCTACTGTTTTTGTGGTGATGGAAAGAGGGCATTGTGGGTAAAGGTACCTGCTCCCAACCTGGTAGCCTTAGTGCCTACCTAGGACCCCATGGTAGAGAGAGAGAAAAGGCTCTGCAAGCTGTCCTCTGACTGCTATTCATTCTCTGTGGCACATGTTGTGTCTGGTTCCCCCTGCATCCTGCTGCCACCCCAATACAAAGTAATAAAAATCTTATTTTAAGATACAATTTTAATTTCAATAATATGCCAAGTTCTCAGTTTATTAAATAGCTTTAGTGTTGGGTGGGATTGTTTTAAAATCTTCTGCTAAATGTTTGTTCAAAGGACTAAGATTGGCTTAAAACACATGTGACTTCATTGTTCAAGGTCACTGTTTATCCTTGTGCAGAGATGTTTATTTCAAAATGGCATGAATTTGTTGTCAAACTGTACCATTTTATGAGGCCTGTAATGGATTACCCAGACAGCAAATAAGTACTCCACATTTTGAATATAACTTTTTGTTAGAGTAGATGGCAATTGGATGTGACTTGTCCAACATTTTGCTTCTTACTGTCTCTTGCATAAGCTAAGTTTGCAGCAGAATTTGGAACACACCCAGGAATCCATAAGTGGCAGGCAGTGTTTGCCCCATACGTCACAAGGCTTACCCTGGCACTTAGATTACCCTTGGGCAGCTTTTTCCAGTCTAAGAAGATACCTGTTGGAATGCTGCGCTAGCGGTTCCCTGCTTTCAGTTTCCTTCCCAGACTGATTGTGTGGCCTTCCCTTCTGGGGGACCCACAAGGTGGGGGTCAGACAGCTAGCTGCTCTTCAAAGCTTTGGCTGTGAATAGTGGAAGATCTCCTCAGACACTTCTCTTCCCTCTGTCTGCTGTCGTGTTCTCGCTTGTTAAGGCTCCACCCTAGTATTTCCTCTTAGATGATGTTCCGGTCTCACAGAGCAGTGGGTCAGGGATAGGACTTTGTGGTATAAGTCATGCGCCAGTCACAAGGTTCCTCACAGGAAATGCTGAGTGCTTTGTTCATTACAGAAAATAGCACTTGTGCTATGGGCCTCCCAGGCAGTGCTTTGGGTTAACAGACTTCTGTATATTTCTTTCCAGTGTAATGCTTTGACTCTTTCATACAGTATCTGAAGCTAGGTCATCGTGTCACACACTTGTAATCCTAGTTTTGAAAATCTGGGGCAGGAGGATTGCAGTGAGCAGTATGAAACCTGTCTGTCATAAAAGGGGGAAAAATCAAATTTCAGACATTTTCCTTCTGAAACTTGTGTGGAAATCTAAAATAACAAAATGTGTTAGGCACAAGAAGAAACTCCCTACGTTCAGATCAGAATGTCTGCATTCAGGCCTATGAGCATCACTGTGAACATGGGCTATCAGTTTTGATGCCAAGCAGGGTCAGCCCGAGCTTGATGGGAAATGTGTGCTGTTTAGGAATCCAAAGTATAAAAGATGCTTAAAATCAACTTTGCTTTACTTTCTAAAACTTACTTTAAGGGCGTGTGTGTGTGTGTGTGTGTGTGTGTGTGTGTGTGTGTGTGTGTGTGTGTGTGTGTGTGTGTGGCGTGTAGAAGCTAGAGGTGTCAGATTTCCTTGAGCTGGAGTTACAGGCAGTTGTGAACAACCTCACACAGGTGCTGGGTCCTTTGGGCAGTGTGTGGTCTGCACTGCTAGGTTTTAAAAAGCAGTTTTCTTTTGCACACTTGGTAGCACAAACCTGAAAGTACAAAGAAGAACTTCTGGGACCCTTTGAAGCCTGTGTGCTTGCCACAGTGATCATACTGAATATCCCCTGAGCCACTGGAAACAATTAATTAGATGTCAGCCAGGTATGGGTGGCATATACCTGTGATCCCAGCTCTGGGAGATGCAGCTGAGAAGATGGAGTCAAGGCTAGATTTTTTTTGGTTTGTGATCAGCCTGGACTATATGCCCTAAAGAACAAAAAAAGAACAGGTGAAAACACCTCTTGGTGGCCTTCCTGCTGGAAATGCATGCTAGGCTGGGGGAGCCACTGTTTCAGCTCAGAACCACTCCAGGTGAGCTGAGCCTTCCTGGTTCTTGAGAAGGATCCTCCAAGGTGTCTCTTCTGACCACATTATGGAAAATGAAAAAACAAAGATCTACTGGACTGGCTTAGGATGTACGTTGAGGGAAAGTCATCATAGGAAAATAAACTTAGTGGTGACTGAATGGGTCTGTGACTAATATAAAGTACATGGAGGTACTCACTGCTCTCAAGATTCCAACTACCACCAAACTCCATGTTTATGAGTATGTCTCGACCCCCTTAAAATCCAAAGACAACAAAAGTGCATGTTAACATGCCTCAAAGCAAGACCTAGGAGCTTCATTAGGACCCATTCATGATTGATTTTGGGATAATGTTCAGTTAGTCTAGTGTTAATTCAGAGTCCACAATTTCATTGTTACACATTGGCCTGAAGTTTGGTCTTGCTTATAGCAGATCTCCCATCAGTGAACATTTGTTAACACTAGCTTATTTTATATTTGTGAAGAAATTTGTCTCCTTTGGTAACCCTCTGTCTGTGTGCTGGGGTTGGAAAGAATAGTTAACACCTTCTGAAGTTTTGAAGCATTATCATATGGTGGAAACAGGAAAAAAACAGTTGTTGAAGTCAACTCTGGGCATGATTGGCACTGATGATTTTAGGGTAAGTCCCTAGAAATTGTCATCAAGTCCTTCAGGGCTCGGGTCAGACATGTGAACAGGTGGTTCAACAGAAACTGTTTCAGTCCTCGTTTGTGCATAATTAGGAGTGGAAGCAGGTGGTGGTGGTAGTATAGCCCAGCACTTGGTCAACAGAGCAGAGGGTTAGTAGTTCAAGGCCGGCTTGGGCTACATGATTCTGTTTCAGAAAACAAAAACCTGCCTGGGCCATGGTGGCACATGCCTTTAATCCTGGCATAGGCGGAGGCAGGGGAATCTCTTGAGTTTGAGGGCAGCCTGGTCTGCGGATCAGGTTCTAAGACAGCCAGGACTACACAGAGAAACCCTGTCTCAACTAAAACAAAGCAAAAACCCTGGATATTGGTTTTATTCTGGGGTGTTTGTTTGTTGAGACAGCGTTCGTGGCAGCCGTGAGTGGCTCATGCATCTGCTGTAATCTCTATTCTAAAGAGGTAGGGTGTGTCTGTAGGTGTGTGTGCATGCATGTGCTGGAGAGATGGCTCAGCGGTTAAGAGCACTAGCTTCTCTTCCAGAGGTCCTGAGTTCAATTCCCAGCAACCACATGGTGGCTTACAACCATCTGTAATGGGATCTGATGCCCTCTTCTTGCCTACAGGCATACATGCAGGCAGAATGTTGGATATATAATAAATCTTTTAAAAGGAGAGAGACGTGGAATTCTTAAAAGCATAAGTTTGGCTATTTCTATTGTTTTGCAGTCATTAGTGATCCAAACTGATTGGAATGGGTAGCTATATATATGCTGTTGCTTTAGCAAGTATGTGTTGAGTGAATGGACTAACAGTCTTCTAGCTTCCTCCATCTGTACTCGTTCAGTTAGTTTGTATCTCCCCCATCCGTGATGGCATGTAGTGAATGAACCCATGTGGACCACCTTAACCGTAGTTTCTCCTTCCTTTTCTGTTTTAAACATAGGACATGGATTTGATTGACATCCTTTGGAGGCAAGACATAGATCTTGGGGTAAGTCGAGAAGTGTTTGACTTTAGTCAGCGACAGAAGGATTATGAGCTGGAAAAACAGAAAAAACTCGAAAAGGAGAGACAAGAGCAACTCCAGAAGGAACAGGAGAAGGCCTTTTTCGCTCAGTTACAACTGGATGAAGAGACCGGAGAATTCCTCCCAATTCAGCCAGCCCAGCACATCCAGACAGACACCAGTGGATCTGTCAGCTACTCCCAGGTACACTTGGTTCTGGTGGGGTCTGAGGAAAACTCGACTGAGAAAGCAGACCATCGGATTTGAGCTCTTGGTCTGCCATTTGTGAGGATATTAAGTTCCCAAGCTTAGCTTCCCGATGAATTGAGTACCTGAGCTCCTTTGAGAATTCTTTCGATGATCAGGATACAATACAGATCATGGGGCATACTTTGTGAGTTACAGAATCATCCTCTTGGGAGGGAGGAGACCATGGCAGACGTTCTGTTGGTAGGAGGAGTGGGCATTGTTCACTGCTGTGGCAGGCGTGACCTGAATTGTATGAGTAACTGATGTAGCTGTGTCAAGTACAATTCCCATGCTATATGTTGATAAACAACTAAAGCTCACAAGGGTTAAATCATTTGCCTAGATCACTCAAAAATGAAGGGAGTTTATTGCCTAGCACAGAGCCCTGGGTTCGGTCCCCTAGCACAGTTTATTAAAGGGACTAATGATTTGAACACAAGTGATCTGGTTTGAATCTGTAAAACAAATTGATTTCTGAAATGAGTTCATAGGTTATTTTATGAACAGCTCTTAATGCTAGTCATGACCCCTGGGTTTAGAACATTTAACAAATGATGTTCCTTTGTGCCTTTCCCTTACTCCAGGTTGCCCACATTCCCAAACAAGATGCCTTGTACTTTGAAGACTGTATGCAGCTTTTGGCAGAGACATTCCCATTTGTAGATGACCATGAGGTATAAAAATGTTTGCTTAATAGCAAAACTGTCTTTTCTGGAATTAGTCCCTTTCATGTGTATCCAATTGAGAGAATAAAAGAAAATTTTAGAAGGAAAAAGTTGATCAAAGAAATTATCAAATAAACTGTATCAGATATCTATACAACATTTAAAAATAAGACCTGCTAAATACTAAACGACAAGTCCATTTTACTGGATAGCTAGAAACATGAATCAGAATAATTTAACTGGAAAAATGGATATAGGTATATAAAATATTTTGTCTAGTAAAGAGCAACTATTAATCCGTACTTGGATTAAAAATCTTAATCTGTTGTTTGAAGCACTTTGCTAAATATTATGGGTACAAATTAAGTCGTAAGGAATGTTTTTATCCATTTTGAAGTCTACCTTTAAGCACATGGAGTGATATAATAGTGGATAAATGTGGAGACATTGGGGGGGAAGAAATGTTTCATTTTATAAAAGCAACCATTAGTAACCTGAGAGCTGCAGCCCCTGCCGCTGTCTGTTCTACAGGTCTTTGCTCTCACTCATGTAAATACCTTGTCAATCTTAGGTTTCTTCACCTACATTTCAGTCGCTTGCCCTGGATATTCCCAGCCACGTTGAGAGCTCAGTCTTCACCACCCCTGATCAGGCTCAGTCACTCGATAGCTCTCTGGAGACGGCCATGACTGATTTAAGCAGCATACAGCAGGACATGGAGCAAGTTTGGCAGGAGCTATTTTCCATTCCCGAGTTACAGGTGAGAGAGCTCGATGAGTGTGCTGTCCTCTATGGGCCTTTTAAATTAGTCATCCTGGTTATTTATTATTGACATGCTACCTACTCAAAGGAAGAAACTGATGGTGCATTTATATTACTTAGGAGAGCTTCCCAAACTCACTTAACACACAGAGTTTTTAGTTAATCAGACTGAATATTTCAGGACAAATTCACTCTAAGACTGAAAGCTAATTTAGAGTTCTGACAACCATAAAATACTTATCTGTTGAAAATGGGAGTTATCGGGATTATTGAAAAGAAGACCTTGGATTTGGGAGTGGGGAACTGATCTAAAACATTCAATGTGACCTTCTTTTCTAGTGTCTTAATACGGAAAACAAGCAGCAGGCTGAGACTACCACTGTCCCCAGCCCAGAGGCCACACTGACAGAGATGGACAGCAATTACCATTTTTACTCATCGATCCCCTCACTGGAAAAAGAAGTGGACAGCTGTAGTCCACATTTCCTTCATGGTTTTGAGGATTCTTTTAGTAGCATCCTCTCCACGGATGATGCCAGCCAGCTGAACTCCTTAGACTCAAATCCCACCTTGAACACAGATTTCGGTGATGAATTTTACTCTGCTTTCCTAGCAGAGCCCAGTGGCGGTGGCAGCATGCCTTCCTCTGCTGCCATTAGTCAGTCGCTCTCTGAACTTCTGGGCGGGCCCATTGAGGGCTGTGATCTGTCCCTGTGTAAAGCTTTCAACCAGAAGCACACTGAAGGCACGGTGGAGTTCAATGACTCTGACTCCGGCATTTCACTGAACACAAGTCCCAGCCGAGCATCCCCAGAGCACTCTGTGGAGTCTTCCATTTACGGAGACCCACCGCCTGGGTTCAGTGACTCGGAAATGGAAGAGCTAGACAGTGCCCCTGGAAGTGTCAAACAGAATGGACCTAAAGCACAGCCAACACATTCTTCTGGGGATACAGTACAGCCTCTGTCGCCAGCTCAAGGGCACAGTGCTGCTGTGCACGAATCCCAGTGTGAAAATACAACAAAAAAAGAAGTACCTGTGAGTCCTGGTCATCAAAAAGTCCCATTCACAAAAGACAAACATTCAAGCCGATTAGAGGCTCATCTCACAAGAGATGAGCTTAGGGCAAAAGCTCTCCATATTCCATTCCCTGTTGAAAAAATCATTAATCTCCCTGTTGATGACTTCAATGAAATGATGTCCAAGGAGCAATTCAACGAAGCTCAGCTTGCATTAATTCGAGATATACGCAGGAGAGGGAAGAATAAAGTTGCCGCTCAGAACTGTAGGAAAAGGAAGCTGGAAAACATTGTAGAGCTGGAGCAAGACTTGGGCCACTTAAAAGACGAGAGAGAAAAACTACTCAGAGAAAAGGGAGAAAACGACAGAAACCTCCATCTTCTGAAAAGAAAACTCAGCACTTTGTATCTGGAAGTCTTCAGCATGTTACGTGATGAGGATGGGAAACCTTACTCTCCCAGTGAGTACTCTCTGCAGCAGACCAGAGATGGCAACGTGTTCCTTGTTCCCAAGAGCAAGAAGCCAGATACAAAGAAAAACTAGGTTCGGGAGGATGGAGCCTTTTCTGAGCTAGTGTTTGTTTTGTACGGCTAAAACTTCCTACTGTGATGTGAAATGCAGAAACACTTTATAAGTAACTATGCAGAATTATAGCCAAAGCTAGTGTAGAAATAATATGAAACTTTACAAAGCATTAAAGTCTCAATGTTGAATCAGTTTCATTTTAACTCTCAAGTTAATTTCTTGGGCACCATTTGGGCTAGTTTCTGTGTAAGTGTAAATACTACAGAACTTATTTATACTGTTCTCATTTGTTACAGTCATAGACTTATATGACATCTGGCTAAAAGCAAACTATTGAAAACTAACCAAACCACTATACTTTTTTATATACTGTATGAACAAGAAATGACATTTTTATATTAAATTGTTTAGCTCTGATAAAAATTAAAAGGAGCTAGCACTAATAAAGGAATATCATGACTTAAATTACTCTGGATTGTTTGAGTTAATTCCCAGTAGTGTTTTCCATAGGACAGTTATCCACCTACCACATTTGCTTATTTTACATTGTCAGAATGGTTTTGAAAATACACAAGCGGGTTGGGGATTTAACTCAGTGGTAGAGCGCTTGCCTAGCAAACACAAGGCCCTGGGTTCAGTCCCCAGCTCCCCTCCCCCCCCCCCCAAAAAAAAGAAAGAAAAAAGAAAAAGGAAAATACACAAGCACTTTATACCCATGTATGGCAGTAGATGCTTTTTATTCTCAACATTCAGGAGGCAGAAGCAGGCAGATCTCTGTGCTCCAAGACAGCCAAGGCTACATAATGAGAGCCTGTCTCAAAAAAGACCAAAACCCTTTTCATACTAAATGTTCCTAGGATTGTCGTACCAAGGAAATGGTACATGTCACAACGAAAATGTTTATTCACAATGTTATGCCTGCTGTGCAGTACTGTGGCACAAAGAACAAAACCAATAATCTCCCTGTGCTCTCAGAAGCGGCATTCTCTAAGAGGGCTAGGAAGGAAAAAGAAAGCTGGGCATAATGCTTCCACCTTCAATAGCTGAACTCTAGACAAGGCTGGCTTTGAACTCTGCCGCAGAGACTGGCAAATCTGTGAGTTTGTGCCCAGCCTGGTCTACAAAGAGTTCCAGGACAGCCAAAGCTATGTAGAAAGAGACCCTGTGTCAAAAATCCAAACAAATGTAAAAAGCATCACAACTTCCAGGAGCTTGCAACATCTGAAGGCAGAGGTCAGACCGCTCTCAGAGCATCGCATGCTAACAGCAACTCCACAGACCACGGCTGAGCAGAAGGCACAGTGGCTGGAAGTGGTGGGAAGAAGAGCTGTAAGCAGCATAGAAGGAGTGGGCAGTTCTAGAGAGGAGGAGCTAAGGCTGAGGTGGGATATGAGACTTACCCTCTGGTTCTGAAGCTGAGCAGTGTAGGTGGTGAGGGGTGGGACGAGAGAGGCCAGTTATGTGGTGTACGTATATATATTCTCTTCCCAACCCACTCTCTTGGTTTCAAGGCAGGTTTTCTCTCTAGCCCTGGCTGTCCTAGAAATCACCCAGAAGACTGGCGTAAGATCTGCCTGCCTCCACCTCCTAAAGCTGGGATTAAAGGTGTGCCCCACCATTTCTAAAGTGGAAAAACTGGCTCACATATGTGGATAGGTTGAGACTGATTAGAAATGTAGGGGGTATGAAAACAAAGGCCCTAAACTGGACAATGAGCAGTCCTTTAAAACAAGAAACCTGTCAGCACACCAGCTTCATCTCATCACTGTACGGCTTTTTGCTGTTGTAGAAGTTGGGTGCTGGGGGTTTTGGTGCACTCGGGAGGAAGTACACAGTCAAACCCAGCCTCAGCAGTCCCAGGGCTACATAATGGTATTTGAGGAAGGGGGTCTAGAGATGCACTTGAGTTGTGCATGTTGATAAGCATGGGCTTGTATATTATCCTCCAAGAGTCCTATCACTACACTAGAACCAATCATGTAATTAGCAGGCCCAGCACTAGACTGAGCCTGTTGTCAGTATTTCCTAGAGAATGGCCTCCAGCCACTCCCTGGAGCCCTCAGCCTTGTCTCATCTGTAAGACGGAAACGCTCAGAAGTGGACACTTTGTTCATCTACTTTAAGACATTTTTGGTAGCATGAAAAACTAGTAAAAGAGTATGCCCTGACTGAAGGGTCGAATCAAAAGTGGACCTAGGGCTCGTAAGATACTTGGTCCAAGTCTCTTCCACTGTCAATCTCCTGTGGAGGTGTAGCAGTGATGGATGATCCCAAGAGACACTATTCCAAATGAAAATGGAACAGAGGAACCTTGGGTGCAGCCACACAGTAGACTGCATCCGTCTTCATTATCACAGTCCAACTTGACAAGATGCTGCCATTCCTAAAAAGGAACTCACCATAGGACCTTACAGACATGAGCTTATGTTGAGTGATAATGGTTCACTGGTTAAGAGCTCTTCAGAGAGATCCCAGCACCTACATAGTAGCTCAAATCCATCTCTAACTACTGTTCCAGGGGACCCAACCCCCTCCTCTGGCCTCTGTGGGCACCAGTTACACAGAAAGACATGAAACCAAAACATCCATGCACGGTTTTAAGAAAACAAGAAATGTAAAACTTAACAAATTGTAGCTTACCTAACCATTAAGAACAAAATTTCCTTTGTTCTGCATTTGAAGTACTAGTCTGTTTAATCCTTACTTGGACTGTTTTAATTCAATTCTGTAGGCTAAAATGCACACCTTTGTTGTTATGTCAAACATATTCTAATTTTTTTAAACTTGCGTATCTGGATTGTGTGTGTGTGTGTGCGCGTATGTAAGTCCGGTTGTCTGTGGAGACCAGAAGAGGGTGTCTAACGTGACTAGTGGGAGCCAAGCTCTAGTGTTCTGCAAAAACACCCGCTCTTAACCGAGTCGTGACTTTCTGTGTCTGAGGGTTCGCCAGCATAGATGTCCTTTGAAACTTCTACCCTGTGGGAGCAGGAATCTGCAAAAGCAACGAATCTCCTCTTAATCATGGTGCCATCTCCCCAGCCCCTAATATTAAAAAATCTTAAGACATATCTAAGATTTTTCTGTTTTTGAGTGAATAGGAAGATACTATTCAAATGAACTGCCACACCCTTAATTTATATGATTATGAAGCTGTGTGACAGTGCATACCTCAATCTTAGCACTCAGCAGCCCGGCAGATTTCAGAGTTCCAGGCCAGCCAGGACTACACTGTGATACCCTGTCTCAATTTGGTGGGGAAAGGAAGAGGGGGCGGTATCACTCTTACCATCTAATAGACTGCAGATAGATTGATTGATAAATCTCTACTTGGGAGGGAAAGAGAAAAAAATTCAAGACTCTGACTTAACTAATCACTCATTAGATTTTTTTTTAGCAACAAGTTATTTTTTTTAAAGATTTATTCATTTATTATATATAAATACACTGTAGCTGCTCAAACACAGCAGAAGAGGGCATCGGATCTCTTTACAGATGGTTGTGAGCCACCATGTGGTTGCTGGGAATTGAACTCAGGATCTCTGGAAGAGCAGTCAGTGCTCTTAACCGCTGAGCCATCTCTCCAGCCCCACTCATTAGATTTTAAGTATGCTTTCAAGCATAATTTTAAAGCACTCTTTAGATAGGCAACCTTTTTATCCAATCTCCACACTTAACATCAGGCAATACTCTCTATATTTGCATAGTTCTTAAGGGACCAATTTAGGTCTTGGAATCTTATATGCACAGGTAGCCAGAAGACATTGAGTGTACTGCCTTCACTCCACCTTACCCTTGAAACATGGGTCTCTCTCTGCTGAACCTGGAGCCAGGCTAGCAGCCAGCAAGCCCCAGTGGGCATATGATCACCCTGGCTTTTTACATTGGTACTAAAGATTCAAACTGCTTCCACAGCAAGAGCTTTGATTGGGCCATCTTCTCAACTGGTACCAAGATTTTAATGAGAAAGTTACTTAATTCTGATAACAAAAATTAACGTTTCCTTTCATATCCTGGACAATAGTAATAATAGTGAAGACTCAAATGATCCTTGGGCAGTAACTTCAAAGACCTAAGACCCATTGAATGAAATGAGAATTTAATGTATAAAGCACCTACTGCTGAGCCAGTACTCAGAACCTCTGGAGGAACGGCCAGTGTTCTTAACCACTGAACCATCTCTCCAGCCTCTGATTTAAGACATTCAAAGCGAGATTGTATTTATTTATGCCAGATTGGGTGGTTTCTGAACAAACCAAATTTTAAAAAAAGACAGGGTATCACCATATAATCCTGGATGTCCCTGAACTGACAAAGGCCTTACCTGCCCCCTATTGGGATAAAGGGCATGTACAATTCCCAGCCAAAGAAATTTTTAAAAAATTATGTCTGGGGGTGTTTTATAATCATGACTGTCTGCACTTGTGTTCTCAAAGGCCAGAAGAGGGCACAGGATCCCTTGGCACTAGAAGTAGCTGAGCTGCTTTATGTGGGTGCTGGAATCAAACCCAGTGCTCTGGAAAAGTAACTTATCCTTAGTCACTAAGCCCAAAACCTAGTATTTTAAGCTTGGCATTATCAGTTAAGGAAACATAAAATCCTCAAATTGTCCAAGCCCACATGGTTAAATTCATTATCTAAACTTGATGGGCAAAGCTTAAATATGAAACAGAACCTAGCTGTATCCTAACTTATTAAATGAGGACATTAAGACAACTGAAATTCACAGCAGGCAACTATCTTCAGCTTAAAGGATGTTTCCATGACTACACAGTGAAACAATGTGTATTTGAAAAGAAAATCACCTATTCCAACTCCAGATGGATCCAATGTACTATTTGAAGCCATTAAAAGTTACAATGGAAGGGTCAGGGGAGTAGCACCTGCTACTTTAAAAGGACAAAGGTATGGTTCTCAGCATCCAGTAACTCAAAATCTCTAGCTCCAGGGAATGAAGTCCTTTTCTAGGTTCTAAGGACGCCAGGCATACACATGTGCATCTAGGCAAAACCACCCCTAAAAATAGGGTTATGCCATATGGACATACTATAAAATGTATTCATGTACCTATTTACTATGTTACAGATCAAAACTGCCCTATATATAATTCGGTACCTGTTTGTATGTAAAACACTTACCTTCTAGTTCCCAGAACTGGCCACTGCAGCTTTGTGAACATGCCTACCATGGTTTTCATCGCTAATAGCCAACTGTCACTCTCTAGTAAACCTAAACGTATACCCACTCACTGCTTAATACCCTGATTTTGCTAAAGAAAACTAAAGGGCCTTAATCTTCCTTTAATGTTAGGCAGCTTTCGGTTTGTGTACAGGGGAGGGACCGATCCTAGAATCTTGCATGCTAGGCAAATGTCATGGGGACATATCCTCAGCACTTTGGGACTTGAGCTAGCTTACTTCAGGACAGGTCTCCTTAAAATAAGGCAATTTGTGGCTAATTTTGTAACACACACACACAAAATTATTCAAAGCAAATTTTAAAATCTTACCAAGAATCCTCACCTGGATTCATGTGGCTAGGCACCTTCAAACTCAGTACTTAAGAACCCAAGGTAATGAAATCTCAGGTATGAGAAAGCAGCCTCAATTTCAAAAGGTAAAGGCTGTTGTTAACTCTTGTCACTAGGTAACTACTATCCTACTTAAGGTTAAGTGCAGTGGAAACTAAGAAAACTTGAAAGACACTTCCTTTTACCTTCATGTTCAGCCAAGGAATTGCCTTCCAAAATTGAATTGATGTCACATGTGGCACTCACCTTATAGTCCTAGCCTTTCCAATTCCTAATCCTCTACCACCCAGAAAATCTGACCAGAAACCAATTGCCCATGTTGTCTTTGTATTGAGTGACAGTACCTGCTTCCACTTCCTATGATACCTCACATGAAAATGTCTATATCCACTTAAGTCAAAGGAATACTGAAAAATAAGACCACACACACATTTCTAAAAATATTTTAATGAAAAGGTCATCTTTCTGTAACATTTCATTATGCTACAAATGAAACAATTGAATTACAGACCACCTCTGCTGTCATAAAGATCTGAAAACATGTTAGCTTCAAAACTGAATACTTGGGACAGGCTACCGATCCTCACAGCACCTTGCATATCTGCATGCTTGCTACCATGCCAATCACCGTACCGTTGTCAGGCGTTTTAAATCGTGACAGAACTCATAAAAACCAAGTTGAACTCGCTGTAGTCCCCTACCAGAACTTTTTCTCCATGTGTTCCCTAATTTCAACATGAATGTGAACACAGCTTTCAGACATAAACTGGAAGCAGTATCCCACAAGTCCAACAAAACCAAAGTCAGCCTTCGTTTGTTTTCTTGTTCACCGTTGCTACCAACGATTTTTGCAGAAATGACAGTGGAACCATATTAAGTAAAATAATTTTATTTCAGAAAGGAAATGAACTGTAAATGCCTTTTAAGATAACGTATTTATTTTTCTAAATCTATTAAGTAACCACCACTGAAAGATTGCTACCTATTTCTGTGAATTCATCCTGACTTAAATGCCACACAAACTTGTTGATGCAATGCAGGGTATCCCTGTGAAGGAAACATTTTGCAGATTTGTCCCCTGAAAATATTCTATTAAAAAGTAACCTGAATTAAGCAATTTTCAAAGAAGCCCTTTCAGGGCAGCAGAAATAGCCCTTTTGGACAATCAGCAACACATTTTAATAGTAACCCAGCCGTTCTTTGGATTTTTTTTTTAAAGGAATGAGTTGTCATATAGGCACCACCCTTTAATCCCAGCACTTGGGTGACAGAAGGCTGGTGGACTGAGTTCCAAGCTAGGACAACAGTGAGACCAGACTGTTGGTGTGATGGGTTTTGGGGAAGACTAAAAACACATAACTAAACTGACTGTCCCTGCTGGTCCATGCAATAGTAAACTTTTAAGCTAGAGAACTTTGAGGAAGACATTTTGACAATTGTGAAAGTTCCTTGCTTTCCTAGGGTGGAACTAGGGAAACTAGCAGCTCATTATAAAGTCATACACCAAAAATTACTTTCTGAAAAGCCAACATGACTTTCCGTTATGGAAAGCTGCCTTTCCCTTGGAACAGCAAGTTGTACATATGAAGAGAACACATCTGGCTCATGACAAATACCCTTGGCATGGTATAACTGCCTAAGGCTTAGAACTTGTTCTATGGGGTACCAAGATAAAACTGAGCTTGAGGGGTAATGTCTCAAACTGTCCCATTAATTTGTAGGGAAACCAACGGTCATCGGTTTTTACTGTGAGCTACAAACCTTACCCAGCCAGAAACCTTCGTATTTAAGGTGGTGGGAAAGACATTCCTCAGTTAGGCAGGTAGGGTTCTCATTCACCTGCAAATCAAAAAGATTACTCTTACCTTGCTTTACAAAAAGTATTCTTTAATTAGTGAAAAAAAAATCAAATTCAAGCCTTACCTAATGCTTATTGCCCTTCCTTGCAGGTCTAAACGCTAGACCTAGTGCCTGTGGCAACTAGCTCATTGATGTTCCAAATGGCGGAGCTCCTTCCTGCTACTTTCTTCGACATTCAGTTGTAATAAGCAGCTTTAACTAGCTTTTGGGAAGTTGCTCACTATCACCATAGTATCTTATGCCTCCACTTCTCTGTTGTTGAAGCTCTTGCTGCTGCCTTCTCATTCTTTATTTATGCTGACTTGTCCATACTCAATTGGCTGCTGAAGTCCTGTCTTAGTGGGTTTTCCTTTGATCCAGTGCTTAAAAAGCACAACTTAGGTCCTTTAAAGCTGGTTAAATCGCTCTCATGGCTTACTCTTCCACACTGTTCACAAAAACTAACTTAGTACAACTTATAAACAGGCCACATACAGGTTTCACCTGATTATAGGTTGTAAACATCAACTTACTGAAAAAGGTTTCACTATGATACTAGTTCCAGAACATAAAAAGTTGGTTAATACAATTGACCTCATTACATTTAAGGATACTGTCAAGGTTGTGCCCAACAATTTCACAAACAAAGCAGGAACTGCCAGCCTCCCCCATCCCATTTCTTCCATCTTTATTATATGAATAAAAGGACTTGAGACAATTTAGCTCAATTTTAATGTTTCCTAAGCATTTTGACCAGGTACCCAGGTTTAAGCTATGAACATTGACAGTGTCCATTCAAATAACCACACTTTTAGTTATGAAGGATGTAACCAGTTTCTAACATGAGCCTATTTTCTACACTGCTTATGCACATATGCCCATTAACAAATGGAATGTTGTCTGTTACATTTATTGGTTTGTGAGTGTTTTCTGGAAAAACTGCAGTTATTTGTGAAGACCAAAGTTCCATGCTAGCATTGCATGCATCCAAATATTAATGCACAGAGGCACAGTAGAGCAACAAGAGAGCATATTGAAATACTAGCACACCCCATTCCCCTTTTTATTGCTTGTTTAGCTTATACTTTAAAAACCAAGTAAAAATCTGAATTCAACGGTCAACTGCCAAAGAAAGTAACAGCAGGGCACATACTTAGGACTTGAATGAAATTGTTAAGCACTAGCTGGCACAACAGCAGACATTTTTTTTTTCATGTATATGACCACCTTAGTATCTAAAGCTCCTCAAACAGGTTCTCCAAATTGTCACACCCAACATGTTTTAGAATGATATATATACAAGAATAACCATGTGTTCTTTGGGGATTTAAGGACTCAAAACGTTCTGAATTTGAATTGAGATATTTGGGAAGTGAGGTGCTTGCACTGAGCAACTGTGTGTGCTACATCTTCTGCTGCTTGGTTTAGACGACACCTTACTATACTTTGCTTCACCATCCAGCAAAATGGCTAGAATATGAACAGGAAAGCATGCCAGCCAGTCAGGGGTTCAAACCAGTGATTTTTATTCCTTTGCTCTGAAAAGCTGTGTGTGGGGAACGTAACCAAGGAAAGTTGACTAGACCAATGGGGCTTTGAGACCTTAAATCTTAAAAGCAGAAACAAACCAGGTACCCACCACAGTCTGCTCAGACACAGCAGACTTGGTGGTTCTATATTAAAAGGCTGTTAAATAGGGAGATGGCATTCATCTACCGCCCTTGGGAAGTAGAGGGCAGTATAAACACTTCATATCCCAAACTATTGGCAGCAGTTTCAATGTTATCAAGGTAAATGTGGAATGGAGATGTTCTTAAACATGGTTAGGACTTAAGTCTACCACACTAAAATCATGATTACATTTTGAAAGAAAATGCACAAAAACCAAACAGCAAATTTTGAGATCTTTTTCATTTGAATGTAATCTTAATGCTATTAAATTCACAAATATGCTATTTTTTATTACCCAATCCTAATTATCTAAAACACACATTTGCAAACATACAAGTATCTATTCTCTCCACATGTCAGCGCCCAGTCATCATGGTTTTGGAAATGGGAGAATAGATTCCCCTTAAACTGCAAGTCAGTAGGTGTTTCTTTACAGTTAACTTTAGCAAAATTCATACAAAATAGTGATTAACAATGATCTTCTTTACTTGTTAACTCACAAGGAAACACCTTCAAAACTGCATTTTGTTAAAGTTTCTGTACTAAAATGTAGAAAAACTGAACTACACAAATATTGAAAAGTTAAAAATTCCTTAATTTTTTATTCCTGGTACCACTACCACAATTTACAGGGCAATATACCTGATGTAATGAAAAGAAAAAGAAAAAGACAAAGCTACAACAGATAAAAGACCTCAGGAATGTACATCTAATTGACACTACATTGCATTAATCGATAGCTGCACTTTTGCAAACTGTGGCTATGACAGTCCTGAACAAGAAGGGCTTCCTGTTTAAGCTGCAGTAACTTTTCTGACTATGGATCATCGTTCCTTCTGTGGCAGATTTTTACAGTTCCTCTAATGCATTTAGGACGACTGTCTCAAAGTAACCTGCAGCTTTCCTGACAACTCCTCGCTCTCTCTCCTGCTAAGAACTGTAGCCTGTTGAATAATACAGGATAAAAAAAATTATTACACTCAGTGAACAATTCCATATATTTTTTATCATGATTTTTAAAAATGTAAAGATACCTACCGTTTGTTTTATTTTAAAACCTTCTGCTACCATATCCACCACTTCCACCTCCAGATCCATAGCCACCTGAAAATAACACACACAGTTCTTAATATATGTAATGTTAACCAAGATGGCTCAAGAATTTTGATTAAAAAAAAAAAAAAAAAAACTCACCACCATAGGGACTGCCTGAGCTTCTTCCACCAAAACTGCCCCCCTTCATGGGTCCATAATTAGATTGTTGCTGTCCACTATAATTTCCAAAGTCATTATAGTTCCCACCACCACCATAGTTACCTGAAATGACAAAGATTTTATTTGTAGTTATCAAACAAGATAATAGCCCTGTAACTATCTGGTCTATCATTGGCAACAAGTATAATCATTTTCAAGCAAGTATTAACTGCAATTTCAGGTATTAAACTCCAATAATCAGAAGCCTAACTGAAAAGAGGGACCAATAAGTGGAAGCTGTCTAGAAGAGCACACTTCTAAGAAGTTTCTCATGTAACATTACATGTAATTGTGTGTGGTCCATGGTTTATGTATAGTTAGTACATAGCCAATATTTATTAATACATAATAAAGAAACACCCTAAGTATTCTGAGAGCTAATTTGGAATCCTATTCATTTAGTTAAGTCTAATTATTCAAACAATTTACACATCCCAAGAAAAAACTCAGCAATAAGCCAAATTAAAAACTTCCCTCGTAATTTACTAAACTAGTAAGTGTACATTTCACTATACCAAATAGCAAACCTTCCCAATTTTCAGTATCTACAGACGCTGAATAATTGTTAAAAATTAAATGCCTAGTGTGTGGTGCATCTATGTATAGTCCCAGCACTTGGGAGGTGGATACAGGAAAGATCAAAGCCTGAGGCCAGCCAATACAGTCTGAGGCTTGCTGACCTGTGAGATAGGGTCTTATTAAATAAAAGGTCCCAGTTGGAATGATGAAAATATTCTGGGAATGGCAATAAGGATCAATTCCCAGCAACCGAATGGTAAGCTCACAATCATTTATAATGGGACTAATGCCCTTCTTCTGGTGTGTCTGAAGACAAGTTACTGTGTACTCAAAAATAGCCTTTATAAAACATTAAATTGTACATTAAAAACCTTTGCTTTCCTAATATCCAGACTAACCTAGAATTCAACCCTCCCTCACACACTCCCCCTCAAAATGGTTTTCTAAATGTGAAGTGTGTGCACGCAGTGGTTATAGTCACACAACTTAAAAATAATGGCTATGGTCTGTCAGGGTTACAATATAGCTATTAACAACTACAACTCCCCCCTCCCCCGTTTATCCTTTAAGCAGTTCCAAGTACCATAGAGTTTTAATTTAAATGCTGGTTTGCATTTAATCCAGGTATCTATAACTTACCTCCACCAAAATTTCCTCCTTCATTGTAACCATCATATCCTCCTCCTCCACCACCATATCCACCACCTTGGTTTCCATATCCTGGTCCACCACCTCCATAACCTCCTCTACTACTGTAACCAGGACCACCACCATAGTTGCCACCTGCAAAACAAACAACAGAGAAAGTTGTTCAGAGGGACCAAATAATTCTGGCTTTATACTGTAAATGACAACAAAGCTAACACTCTAGAATCTCGGCACAAGCAATCTTGACTGATAACATCTTATGATTGGCATTGTTTCTTTTTAAAAAAGTCTGTTTTCAATTTTGCTTCAGAAAATATAGCCTCGGGGGGGTTGGGGATTTAGCTCAGTGGTAGAGCAAGGCCCTGGGTTCGGTCAAGAAAAAAAGAAAAAGAAAAAAATATATAGCCTCACACAAAGCCAATGTTAACTCTACTGCTGGTAATAAATCTTACTAAGCAAAGACAACTAATTGGTGCTTTACTTCCATCCTTGGGAAGAGGTTCCTACTCTGTGGCACTAATTGGAAGAAACTATTTCATGGGTCTATTCAAAGTTTTAGGATTGGAAGCTGTAATTTTTTTTTTCTTTTTTTTTGGAGCTGGGGACTGAACCCAGGGCCTTGCGCTCTACCACTGAGCTAAATCCCCAACCCCAAGCTGTAACATTTTTAATGTGGTTGTTTAAAACTTGTCACCTACCACACTTCTAAGTCCTACCACCTAGCATTTGAGGTCACGTGTCTGATTTCCAGCAATGCAGAAATTAAAGATCAAAAACCACCATTTAAGACTTACCATCACCTCCAAATCCATTATATCCACCATCACCACCTCCATAACTGCCTCTGCTGCCACCACCTCCACCACCATAGCCTCCTGAGGAAAAGCAAGGTTCGAGTAAAAATTATACTTTCAACTAACTTATTAGTAAACTTATCATACAGTAGTACATATAATGAGCACATCTTACCTCTTCCACCAAAGTTTCCTCCACGCCCAAAGTTTCCTCCGCCACCACCAAAGTTTCCTCCACGTCCCATAAAGTTGCCAGATCCACCTCCACGACCTGTAACATGGGTTACAGTGAAAACTCCAAAATCTTTCCTTAACTGTTCATGTCTATTATTTATGTGTATCTGATCCAACTCACCTCTCTGTGATCCAGCAGACTGCATCTCTTGTTTAGAAAGGGCCTTTTTCACTTCACAATTATGCCCATTAATAGTGTGGTATTTCTGAACTAAAGTTGAGGTAAAAAACAAAAATTTTTTGTTTGGAAAACCATGTAAAATTGAACCCTTTATCACCATGCAATTAAATACTGTTAAGATGTAGACTGAGAAGACAATGAAGGGATATTCTAGAAGTAAATGTATCCTGATCTAGATAGATGAGCAGTCCTCAACCTATAGATTGAGTCACATCAGATACCCTACATATCAAATATACATGGATTTATAACAGTAGCAAAATTAGTTATGAAGTAGCAATGAAAATAATTTTATGGTCAGGAGTCACAACATGAGGAAAGATATATATTAGGAGTCACATCACTAGGAAGATTGAGAGCTACTGACCTCAATGTTTTATGAAAACTAAATTTATTTCCTTTCAAAAATTACTAACAAGTTAATAAATTGTTACTTACCAACAATTTTATCAACTGTGTCATGATCATCAAAAGTTACAAAAGCAAATCCTCTCTTTTTCCCACTCTGCCTATCTTCCATAACTTCTATGGTTTCAATCTTGCCATACTTTTCAAAGTAGTCTCTCAGATTATATTCTTCTGTATCCTCTTTAATACCACCAACAAAAATCTTCTTCACCGTTAAATGGGCACCAGGCTTTACAGAATCCTACAAATAAAATAAATTTAAGTCAAAAAAACCAAACTGAAACAGTTCCAAGTATTATACAACATGTTATTAAAATACCTCTCTAGAAACAGCTCTCTTTGGTTCCACCACACGTCCATCAACCTTGTGTGGCCGAGCACACATTGCAGCATCCACCTCTTCGACACAAGAGTAGGTCACAAAACCAAAGCCTCTGGAACGTTTTGTTTGAGGATCTCTCATTACCTATAAAATAGTTCAAAGTATTAAATAATCCTATAGGTCTCCATCCCTTTCTAAGATCATTTTTACCCCAAGAACTCACCACACAATCTGTAAGTGTGCCCCATTTCTCAAAATGTTCTCTTAAGCTATCATCTGTGGTTTCAAAGCTCAGACCACCAATAAACAGCTTCCTCAGCTGCTCTGGTTCCTTTGGATCGTGGCCCTGAGGAAAAAGATTGATAGTTATTTTTTTTCTTGGAGAAAATGAACTTTAAGTTATAGGTGTCTCAAAACCCGTAACAACATTCCATCCAATTAAAAAAAATCTGCTCCACGCTGGGCATGATAATACACACCAGTTAACTTCAGCGTTTGGGAGACAGAGACTGGCCTGGACTACATATCCAATTTTTTAAGGCCAGTATGAGGTTGTCTAGTATGAGGTGAGTAGGTTGTCTTAAAAACAAACAAAACCCTCTAAAAATGGTATCGGGGTCACTTTAAAGTATAACTAAACTGAACCCCCAAACGGTCCCAGACTTCTTCAAAACTAATTTTTTAAAGCTACAACTAAAAGTCTAGAATAGTTCAGATGTTTGTAACAAGTCATTCACTAGAAAAATTAACCCCAAAGACTCAGCATTATTCATTCAACCCATGCCATTTCCACTGTCCTCAGTCTGCAACACCAACAAACCCATAATTTTAAAACATGATCCATAAAATGCAACTTAAGCTTACAATGGCAAATTAAAAGAAATTCACATTTCCAGCCAGTCAGTTATTAAGACATTCCTACGAAAAATAGGCATATCCCACAAAGAACAAAACAGAACACAGCCAAGACGTAAAAACAATCCCATAATACCTTGTAGGGACTAAGGGTGTGGGTGGGTGAGTTTTGAGGCAGGCTCAAGATAAGGGCAGGCTAAGCTAGCCTGGAACTTGAGGCAGTCCTACCTTACTTAGCCTTTCAAATACTAGGATAACAGGTGGGCACGCAACATTCACACGTAGTTCCACTACTTAGCTATCTGTAATCAATTTACCTTGGTTATACCCATTTACGTCGAATGGTTTTAAGTGACTTCGAATGCGATTCCTATATTCACAACTACGTAAACTTGGATTTACAAGGCATAGTACATGCTGCCTGACCAGAGGAATTAGGAACAAAACCGTAACTGACTTAGGAAATAATCTACACTGTGACTTTCTTTTGAAGGTTTTACTTTCGCGTGAACGCTTTTAATGAACGCATTAAGACAATTCAACACAAGTCCTTACGGGGGCTCACATTTACACATTTAAAACATCTTCCATTCTCTAGAAACAGAAATGTTAGGACATTCAATATAATAAAAACAGCCACATACCAGAAACCCGTTAAATGATCAACTACCCAAATAATTCACTTAGTCCCATTTATTCAAGCCTCGGATAAATGAATTTGACAATACACAAAAAACAACATCTCTATACACACAAAATTCACGTAATCGTGGTTATGTTCGAGTGTGATCGCAGTTCTCTAAAACCAAAATCCAGTAAACCATAACCCGGGCCAATCCGAAGTATGAGAAATTAGATAAATAAGTTCCAAATAAACAACTACACTCAAAACCCCGAAATGGTTAAGACTTCAACCGTAGGACGCTGTAAATACTCCATTCCAAATCCTTGAGCACAAGCAGCGGGTTAGGAAGCACCTTAAAGCAGCAAGCTTTTCAGTAATGTATCCCCAAATGAGCGCTGAGAAAATCCGGCCAGAATATTGCGCGGATTGTCATCACCCAGAAGGCCCGCCAAGGCCTAGATAGATCCGCGCCGGCAGCACCCCAGCGGAAAGCACCGCGCCCGGAGCCTGGAGGCCATCTGCGGCATTTTCTGCCCGGCCGCCTCCCGCCGTTCCCTCCAATCCCGCGCACTCCTTCTTGGCGGCGTAGCCAGGCGGCGGCCATTGCGGGCCAATGCGCCATTTCGTAACGCGGCGGCAGATCAATGTCAATGTGGCCGCCGCCCGCCTGCTCGCTCGCCCGGATGTGCTCCTCCCCTCCCCCACCTCCTCCTCCCAACCGCTCCCGCGGAGGCCCGCCATGCCGCCCGCGGCCTCGCCAGTCAGGCCCCACAGCCCGAGGGCTCCTCGCCGGGCCGCAGACCTACTCCCCGGCCGCGCCGCGTCTTCGAGGGCTGCTGGTGCGGCCGGCCGAGAGGACCAGGGCGAAGGAGGGCCTGGATGAGGCCACTCGGCCCGCTCCCCTCCCCCTCCCACCGCCCTCAGAGCAAAGCGCGGGACGATCGTCCCGGTTTCCCCCGGCCTCCCCGCTCCCATCGAGCCAAAGCCCCCCCAAGCCGGCAACTACCCAGCAACCCCCCGCTCTCCCCCTAATACCTCCTCCCCCCGGCGGCGGCGGCGACGGCCGGAGTCAGGCTGGGGGCGACCGGGCGGCGGTTTTACCTCCATTTTGAGACCGGACTCGCCTCTTCCAACTCGAGTTCAATATGGGACCGAGAGGAAGAGGCGGGGCTAGTAACCACGTGATGTTCTATCCGCGCGCCGCCCGCCCATCGGGGGCGGGGTCACGCCAAAGCGGAGCGCGACTGGACCAGTGGGTTGGCGGGCCGAGAGTGGAGAGCAGGGATTGGGCCGCCAACGGGAGCGCGCGCGCCTCGCCAACTTCCAACGCAGCGCCGCCCTCGCCGCGGTTCGCGCCCGGCAGCTACGCTTACGTCAGCTGCAGCTTGACCAATAGCGAGTGCCCACGTCGGGAGAAAGCCGCGTGACCGCGCGTCAGCTTAGAGAAAGGCCTTTCCCTTTCTTCTAGCGCCTCTCGCCCCTCCCCCGCGCTCTTCTGGGTCTCTATTTCCGAGTTCGCCCCACTCCAGTGCCAGATTTAAAGTCACGCTTTTCTTACTTGAGACTTAAGGTTGTAAGAAAGTCGATTGACCCCTTCGCCTTCCTCGCGGGTGCCCAAATATCGGAAGCCGAGGTGTGGAAAATATGGCTCCGCCAGCTTGGGAGACCCACACTGCAAGTTTCAGTCTTGCACTTCTCACAGACCGCAAAATGCGGCTGAGTTAATAAGATTTCACCTTAGGCAACTTGCTTATTTAAAAGATTAAGATAGTCTGCGAGGAAGAAGCAGAACCACTTGTTTTGGGTACAGAATCTAGAGAATGGGACCATTTCCAAAGTTTCTAAAAGGCTTCTGGCCATATAGGCTACCTACCTGTTGACTAGATATTTGTTCCTTATTTAATGTGGTCATCTGTTTCAAGTTTTACTGTGCAGCATGTGAATGAAATAAGTCGAATCCTTTTTCTGCCTGGCAAAGGGATTCGGAATCATTTGGACTTTAGTTGCTCAAGTAAAAGTGAACATAGGATTAGGTGATCTCGAAACACCCACTGTAAGGGGCCATGGTTCGCTGAAGAATGACACCCCCCGGACTCATGTAAACGCAAAATGTTTTATTCTGTAGACGTCTAGCATGCTGGAGTTTCCCATTACCAAGATAGAGCCGGAAATAAGTTCGCAGGCTCAGTTTAAAGCACCTTAGTGGAATCCCGGGGTTGGTGGTTGTCTTTCTCTAGGTATTCCAGAACCGTTGCCGGGGTGTGGTGGCTGGAAACTGTTGCTGAGGAATCCGGGGGTAGGTGGGCTGTGTTCTACTGCTATCTCTACGAACATTCCATTACTGGGGCGTGGGGGCTGGCTGGAAACTATTGACCCATTGTCCTTGTTTCAGGCCAGGTGGTGGGGCAGTTTCTGACTAGCTGAAGCCTGGGATTTTAGGCCTAGTTCCTTAACTGCTAATTTGAAGCCTGTCGTGGAATCAGCCTAGCCTTCTCACCACAACTGTAGATTAACAATTTACAGATTTGCCAGGCATAGTATGGGACACCTCTAGCCTACTCTGAAGAAAGAGGCTGATGTGTCTCTGGCCCTACGTGGAGTTTCAGGGAGCCAGTGTATATATAGTGAGACCCTGTCTCAAAAGGAAAGAAAAAAATTTGCAGATCTCTATTTAAAAGTATTGGGGCGGGGGGGGGGGGGGGGGAGGCACAATTGACAAAGTCTTTTCCTGAAACAAATTGCATATTTTAACATTCTGTGTAACAAATTCCTTTGTAGTTTAACTGTTCCTTCCTGTGAAAGATTAGAAATGGATTCAGATGGTGGCACACACCTTTAATTCCAACACTCAATCGTGAGGCCTTAGCCTGGATCCTCATCTCTGCACACTGGACGGGTGACACACCTTCTAATCCCTCAAACTCACAGTGCTTGGGGAATGGAGGTTGGGAATTTCAAAAGAACCAGGGCAGCCACATGTGGTGCCTCAGGACTTTAGTCACAGCAATCAGGAAGCAGATGCAGAAGGATCTCTGAGAGTACCAGGCCAGCTAGCTCTTAGACATAGACACCCTGTCTCAAAACAGTTCAAGGACATTTACAAAGTGGGTGTGAGGCCACCCTGGGCTACAGGATACCCTGGTTCTAGTTTGCTTTCTGTTGCTGTAATAAACGCCATGACCAAAACCAACTTAGAAGAGGAAAACCTGGTGTAATTCCAGGTCGTGGTCACCACTGAAGGAAATCAAGGCAGGAATTGAGGCAGAAACTACAGCCGATCTTTGGCTGGCTTGCTCCCTGGGGCATGCTCAGCTACCTCTCTCTCTCTTTTTTTTTTTTTTTTTTTTCCGGAGCTGGGGACCGAACCCAGGGCCTTGCGCTTCCTAGGCAAGCGCTCTACCACTGAGCTAAATCCCCAACCCTACCTCTCTTTTTTTGATCCTTGGTTTTTCGAGATGGTTTTGAGAGACCGAGTTTTTGGCTTTAGACTCCATCTTAGAAAGCCTGACCGAAGTTTACACTCAAGTAAGCTAACAGTTCAGTATCTAGCTCCAGTCTCCAGTTTACCTCCAATAAAACCTGAGCCTAGCTCCAGTTTCCAGGCTACCTCAAACAAGGCCTGCTTCTCCAGGTATGTTCCCCAACAAATCCCGAATCTAGCACTGGTTTCCAGGTTATTCCTCAACGAATCTACACCTGGGTTTGATAACCTGCCTAATAGCCACCAATTAAAAAAAAAATACCAGAAGTTTATGGTTTGGCTCCTAGCACCAGCCAATTACACTAAAGGCCATAGTAACACCCCAATTAGATGCTTGCAAGGCCAGAAACACTCACTGCTTGATTGCCATTTTCTATGAAACCTTGTTCCATTGATGGGCCTTTCCTCACCAGAACTGTCCTGTGGGTCTGCAGTGTGTTAAGCCCCAAGCTTGACCTTGTTAATAAAGACCCTGGTGTGATCGCATTGGATAGGCTCCTGATTGGTCTTTTGGGGTTCCTGAATATCCTTGGTACTACATTTTAGCGCATGGGCCTGGTTCTCCAGGGCTTTCAGGACTACCTCATCTAGATGCTGGCAAATCCAGGTCTATATAGGAATATCTGTATGTGTTTGAGCCCATGGTAAGCTTTCTGCTTCCTGTCTGTACACTAAATGTGTGCATGTAGTCTTGCTGTGAAGCAGTTCGGTTCCACATGCAGTCGTAAACTCTGAGTGGTGCCACATCTGTAAATCTGTTCTGGAAAAAGACCTTGACTTTATATGTATGGCCGAGATGCAGTTAAGATAGATGTATCAGGGGGCCATGGCCACAAGGGATGAGGAGACGTCCTGAGACCCACTCTGAAGTGGTCATGGACTTGGAGAGCCAAGGGCGCCTCACCAATCTGATTACTTTCATCTGTTCCTGACAAGGAGGAGGGGATGAGTTTCTTTTCTTGTGTGTAATTGTAGAGAGGAAAGGTCAGATTTGTGGTTTTTTTTGTGTTAAGGGATGAGGTGATTTTTTGTATGAGTGCCACTTTCTGTATAGAGAAATTAGAACTTGTGTTTTTGTTTTAAGACATGTATTTATTTGTTTAATGTATGTGAGCACACTGTAGCTGTCTTCAGATACCCGAAGAGGGCACTAGATTGCATTACAGATGGTTGAGAGCCACCATGTGGTTCCTGGGAATTGAACTCAGGACCTCTGGAAGAGCAGTCGGTACTCTTAACCACTGAGCCATCTCTCCAGCCATGTTATTGTATGTTTTACTTGGGTTCCTCCTTACAAGGTGACTTTGACAGAGTTAACAGGAAGAACAATATTTTTCCCCTTTATTTATTCATTTTACATCCCGATCAAAGCTTCTCCTCCTCTCCCAGTATCCCTCACATAGTCTTTCCCCCCACTTTTCCCCTTCTCTGAGAAGGGGAAGGCCCCCTACTGGGTAGCAGCTCACCCTGGCACATCAAGTCTCTACTGGAATAGGCACATCCTTTCCCACAGAGGTCCCACCAAACAGAGCTGCCTCTGGGTGAGCTACTATGCCCAGCTATTTTCGTGCCCCCCCTTCCTAAAAATTAAGATAGTTTACACCTCCAGTTCTAGGGTCCAGTATATCCTAGACATAAATATCCCTGCTCCAGCTCTTGATTCTATAAAACAAACACACAACCCTTGTCAAACTTTGTCTTCTGTCAATCCTTGTAGCGCTAACATTGAAAAGAGGGTGTGCAGGGTGGAGTGTAGAGCCAGGAGATGGGGTGCTAGGGTGGGATGGATGGCCTATAGACGTTATATAAGGTTCTTTCAACCTCTTTTATTTCACAAGATACAGGAAAAAATGTTTTTTGAGACAGGCTGTTATTATGCAGCCCTGACTTGTTGAAATTCATTATGTAGACCAAATTGGCGTAGAACTCAGAAAGATCCATCTCCCCCCATGCCTCTAGAGTGCTGACATTAGAGGTATATGCCACCAAGCCTAACCTAGAAAATAATTAACAACAAAAATAGTTTAAGACGGGGTTTTATGCAGCCCACGCTGATCCTGAACTCATTGTGTAACGGAGGGTGACCCCGAACTTAGAAAATCACTTTCTAAAGCAAACAAGAGTAAACAGCAAAAGATTTGGAGCAATCTTAGTGATGATTGATTTAAGTCTTCCATAACATCTTCTTTATATAATTGTGATCAAAAAATAAGATGCAAATTATTAAGGAAGCTATTTCCCATGGTATTTGCATAAAACTTTCAAATAAAAATTCCCATTTTTTTAATGATCACTTTGAACTTGATCCTGTGACTATATTTTAGTATTGAGTTTTATGGTCGAAACGACTTTATGCAGTTTTTGCTTCAGACTTTTTACTGATGAGTTCCTCATAGCCTGAGTACTCATTATCACTGAGGGACTGTGATCACTTAAGTGGGTTATAAAATATTTAAAACCATTTTACATAGCCATTCAAAATTATATCTAAAGAATCAAACAACTCATCCTTTTATTGACAAATTTAATGTCATTTCATATGACAATGCAAATGGATTTTAAGCCCAGTAGGAATTTTATATTAATATTTCTACATCGAACCAGACATAGTATCACACCCCTGTAATCCTAGTACTTGTGGGGCAAAGATGGGGAGCTCATTCCTGGCTGCATGGTAAATTCAAGGCCAGCCTGGGCTACTTGAGACCCTGCCCCAAAATTTTTAACTTAAATTTATATCAAAACTCTGGCTTTTAGAATTCATTTGCACTGACAACAAACGATCTAAATACCATTGAAAGGGCACTGCTAGTGTGGCTGTAGTTCAGTGGTAGAGTGCTTGACTACTATCTGCAAGCACCAAAGAAAATAAACTATTAAAAGGCACGGACGACTACGAAGATACAGACACTGTCTGTCATTACATAGTCGGACAGACGCTAAGAGCAGTTCATGGAGTTGAATCCATCAGAAACTTTATCCATTCAGCCCTGCTCTCCCTTATAGACAGCCCCAGCCCCGTGTACATAAACCCTGGGCACCTGGTTAACAGACACATGCATTGGCTCTAGCGTCTAGTCTACAACAGTCACTAGGATGCTTCAGTCATAGCCAACTCCCAGCTTGTGCATACTGAACTAGCATCCTATTATATCCATTGAGCTACATCCCAGTCCTAATTCCTGTAAACCACTTTAGGAGGTAAATCCTATCATTATTCTCATTCCTTTTGGGTAAGTAACCCAAGGGAAGTTGACTGGATTCACCAGGGGGCCTCAGACTCACTCTGTAGCTGAGTATGATTTTGATTTTTCTGAGACTCTTGTCTCCACCTAAGTGCTGGGATCATAGGCTTCTGCCACCCTACCTGGTCCCTTTATGTTTTGTTCCTAATCAAACATAGATACTGAATTTCTCATTCTAGGGTTAGGTCAGCTAGAGACACACCTGATAAGCATGGTGGCTCATGTTTGTACTCTAAGACTTCAGGAATCTAAGACTAAGTGTATGGTCAGGAGGCCAAACAGATGGCACAGTAAGTTCAAGGCTTACCTAGGCTACAAAGTAGGACTACATCTCAGACAGAGAGAGTATAGATGATAGATGCCTCTGGAAGTCGTGGTGAGAGGAGATAACTGACTCTACCAAGCTGTGGCATGCATGCAGACACTCCTACATGCACATCACACACACACACACACACACACACACACACACACACACACACACACACACACACACACACAAGCTAAAAGATAAAAAGGGCTTGGAGAGATGGTTCAACAGCTAAGAGCACTGGCTGCTCTTCCAGGGAACCCAGGCTTGATTCCCAGCACACACGTGATGGCTCACAACTGTAACTCCAGCTCCAGGAGATCCAGTGCCCTCTTCTGGCCTCTGTAGGTACCAGGCATTGACATGGTACATGCAATGTGAGTAAAACACCCAAACACATGCAATAAAATAAAAATAAATTAAAATTTAAAAAATATTTTCAAAAACTTAAAATGAACAAAAAGTAAAAGAGGGGGCTGGAGAGATGGCTCAGCGGTTAAGAGCACTGACTGCTCTTTCAGAGGTCCTGAGTTCAATTCCCAGCAGCCACATGGTGGCTCACAACCATCTGTAACAGACTCTGGTGTATCTGAAGACAGCTACAGTGTACTCATATACACTAAATAAATAAAAATTTTTTTTAAACAGTAAAAGAGGAGGGTTGGGGATTTAGCTCAGTGGTAGAGTGCTTGCCTAGCAAGCGCAAGGCCCTGGGTTCAGTCCCCAGCTCCGAAAAAAAGAAAGAAAAAAAAAGTAAAAGAGGAATTCAGTATTATGCCTTACCTTTTTTTCTGGATCTAAGATCTCACCCTATATTCCAGACTGGCCTTAGACTCTTGGTATTCCCTTCAGACCACTAAAATTACAGATGTATGTCACCATATCTAGAAACTTACATTTTTTTTAATGGTATTTTCTGCAAGTCTATTGAGTCAGTTATGGCTGTCATTTAGGAAAAGGGAAGCTTCTGCTTGGTAGCCATCATTGCTGTCCTTCCTGTACAAGGCCCAGGGATGCCACTAGGGCTTTTCAGTGTGGCAGAGTCAAGCCCTCAGGAGTGGCTTACAGAGTGAACCAGTTCACCTCATGCTCTTTCAGTTTCTAACTTGACCTTGAATTCACTTTTTATGATTATAAACAGTTATTTAGCTTTTCTTACTCACAGTAACTTTATGTCTTCCAAGGAAATAATAAACCTACCAATGGCCAACAAAATAATTAATTTAGACAATGTGCATGAACACTTTTAACTAGGGGTGGGCTCTCTAAGTTTCCACCCCCCTCTATCTTTTAAATAGAATTGGAAGTAGGGAACTACATGGTTCCTACGTTGTTCTCTTTGTTGCTTAGATAATTCAAACTCACAACACAGGAAACAGTACAGAATCTAATGTTGGAATTGATTGAAAACCAGGAAGTGAAGATGGTCCCTTAAGCTGCTCTGAGAATCACTCAACTACAGACAGAACAAGCTCTCGAAGGGACAAGAAAAGTATTTAGTTTTAGTTATGCTTTCAAAATATATTTCACTGTATA
Organism: Rattus norvegicus; assembly: GCF_021556685.1. Classification (NCBI taxonomy): domain Eukaryota; kingdom Metazoa; phylum Chordata; class Mammalia; order Rodentia; family Muridae; genus Rattus; species Rattus norvegicus. The sequence continues at coordinate 59,771,926 of NC_141536.1, read as the reverse complement.
GCAATCTGACCTTTTAAAAGTTTTTAGAAACAGTCTTTGCTCCACACAGTTAGGAGTAGTTTAATATCATTCTCCTTGCTTCTACTATCACATGGGAAAAAAGTCTCGGAAAGAATGTGATACTCTTGGCACCTAGAAATAGCCTGGTGCTGTCCTTTCCACCAATGTACTAAGCAGCTCCTTTCTCTTGTGAAAGGTATGTGGTCATACAGATATGTACAAGACTGACGAGCTTGTCATACAATTTAGCTCAAGGATTTCAAGACACTTGGGGGGGGCTGTCTGTTTTTGATTGTTTTGTATCTGAGGGGTTAGGGGGACCCACCTGAGGCTTACTAATAAAGACATGGAGAAATCTGAAGAGTGTAAGGCTGTTAGCCTTTTTGCTCTAACACTCCTTCAGCTAGCCCGATAAACTTAACCCAACTTCCCTGCCAATGTGCCCCCCCTCCCCCCTGCCATGTGGCTCTCTCTCCTTACCTCCTGGCTCTGTTCCTGTCCATGGTTCTGTCTCCTGCCTCTGTCCTTCTGCCCAGTCTTTCTGTTGCTACATTTTTTTTTAATTTATCAAAACCACATTAGTTTCTTATACAAAAAAGAGCTATTAACATAATGAGAGAGGTTCCACAATTTACCCATTCTGAGCCAATTAGCAGCAGGACAATGCTCAGTCCATATTTTAGTGTTGCCTTTTGGCCAGATTGACCCCCTCCCCATGGCAGCTTGCTTTTTAACACGGTAATCTCAGAGAGTCTTCTTTTTTAGACTGGTGAGGAAGTGACAAACATCTCTGTATCCTGCTGGCAGAGCAGTTAACAACTGAGAATGCAGGGACACACTTTACAGCCAGTTGAGAAGAAGGCGTGGGAGTTCCGTATGGTTTTAGTTGGTTGTTTTTGTTTTGTGGTTTTGCTTGCTTGTTCAGTTGGTTTTTGTTTTGGGACATGGTCTCTCTATGTCACTATGTCTCTATGTCACTATGTAGACAAGGCTGGTTTTGATCTCACAGGGACCCTTCTGTCTATGCCTCCCAAATGCTGGGATTAAGGGTACCTGCCAATTATGTCATATTGATGCTGTAATGTGCCTCTGTTTCCCTCCTGAGTGCTTGGATTAATGGTATTCATCATCACTGCTGGACTGACATTTTTATTGTGGAAAAGCTTTACTTTTTATGTTCCATTCTTCACGTTCTTTGATAACAAATGATTTATTTCTATAATATAGTCATCAAATATTGAAGTGCTCTCTTGAATAAGACATGTCACTATTACAAAAATTCAACTACAAAAGGTACAGATCAGAAGAGATCGGTTGCAAACTCAAGGATTTTCAGAGATTAATGGGAGGCATTAATTGGCTATGTCCTACCACTGCATTAACCTCTCAAGAGTTAAATAATTTGTTTCAAACATTACAAGGAGATTCAGACTTAAACAGTCCAAGATGGTCAACAGCAGAAGCAGAGAGTTAACTCTGGCAGAACAGAGACTGCAAGACACGTATGCACAGTGCATAGATCTCAAAACTTGATTATATTTTGGTTATTTTGCCTTTGACTCATTCTCCTACTAGGTTCGTTATGCAAAAGGAAGATAGTTTTATGGAATGGATTTTCTTAGCACACGAAGTAAAAAAATTAAAGACTTACATAGAAAAAGTTTCTGGTTTAGTCATAAAAGGTAGAATAAGACTACATCAATTGTCAGGAACAGACCTGGCAGAAATTGTATTAATACTATATTAATAAGAGATTATGTCATTACGATTCATCAGTGAGGATTGGCAAAGAGCTTGTAGCAACTATTTGGGAGAAATTAACAGCAAATATCCTAAGAGCAAAAGAACTAATTGGATTCTCCCACATATTAGGAAAGCGGGTCCCTCAAGCACCTACAATCCGTACTGATGGAAGAGAGCTGGAAATAGCAGGCTGTAAGCCAGACAGTAGGCACTATTTCTTCCTACCTTAGACCCCAAACTAGATTTCACCAAAGACATTTTTTCTCCCAAATTGTGTGAAATTTAGATGTTAATTGTGTTTTACTCATCTAATTAGATGTGTGAGTTGAGTATAAAATAAGCCACTAGCTACTTCCTCACTAGAGACCATCTCCCAGGGAATAGCATACTTTTGTAATGAAAGCAATATACGATATCGTTTGTGCTGGAGGATTGAATTCTTTCTGAGGCCTCTCCCTAAGAAATGAGATTGAAAGTGGTTTAAATCTTCCCAGCTTCTCTACCCAAGTCTCCATGTAAATAAAGCAGGTATTGTACAATTTAAAATGAAGGTGAGATTATCTCCCAATCATCTCTATAGAGTTCTGTTGAGAAGAAAACATTTCTTTTTTTCTTTTTTTTTTTTCCCCCGGAGCTGGGGACCGAACCCAGGGCCTTGCGCTTTCTAGGCAAGCGCTCTACCACTGAGCTAAATCGCCAACCCGAAAACATTTCTTTTAAAGAGCATCACAATATAGCCCTGCCTGGCTTGGAACTCACTTTGCAGATCATGTTGACCTGAAGTGGGAATTTTTGATTTCTTTGGAGACTCAAATGTGTCCTGTGATGTTTTTCTGGAAGCTGTCTTATGAGAAGATGTTTTGCTGAAGCAGACATGTGAGAGTATGTTTAGCTGGAACATGTGTGGCGTTTTTCTGGAAGTTGTCATGTGAAAAGGCATGAAATGCTTTGCCTGAGCAGATGTTTGAGAGGACACATGTTTCGAAAGAATATAAATATAACCCCACATACAGAGCACTGCTTCCACGGGTTCACCTTGCAACACTTCGCTGGTTTCACTCATCTTTGCTTGTCATAACTTCAAAGAAACTGGCCTCCTGGTATTCCACAGCCTCTAGCTGATTCGTTGGGGCTTGGTTGTTTCTGCTGGATTGTGATACTGCTGCTGCTTCCTGTTTGGTGACACCATTAAACTGGACTGCTGATATCCTGACAACAAAGACTGGAGTTGCCCCAAAGAACTACTGCTAAACAGGTCCACATCCCCCATTTCCTATTAACCATTCTTTTCCTTCCCTCCGGTAGGTGGACTAGAATGCAGGTTGAAATGTTTAAGTATTATTATTATATTATTATTATTCCTTATTAATGTAGGCCTTGAAAAATCTAAACCTATACTGGCCTCAAACTCAGAGACATCTGCCACCACTGTGGGATTAAAAGCTCAGCTTTTTTTTTGTTTTGTTTTGTTTTTGTATTTTTGTTTTTCAAGTCAGGGATTCTCTGTGTAGTCCTAGCTGTCTTGGAACTCTCTCTGTAGACCAGGCTGGCCTCAAACTCAGAGATCCACCTGCCTCTGCCTCCCAAGTGCTGGGATTAAATGTGTGCACCACCACTACTCAGTTTAAGTTTGTTTTTTTTTTTTTTTTTTAAATCCCATACAGTTCCCATTTTTCTGTGGCTTTTTATTGTTTCATAGTGTCAGCTGTTGAATACCAATTTCTTGGCTAGATTTCATAAGACGATGAACCAAAAGTAAACATAAAACCTTTGAATTTTTTTCAGAAATAATAAGTACAGTCCATCACTCCCCCGAATGTCAGTGTGTCACCTGGAGGCAACAAGCAGTCCTCACACCACCCCTAGAACCTCATGGAAAGGGACAGAACAACAGAGTCAAACCCATTGCTCGCAACTATCCACAGCAAGATGCACACATTTTCCATTTTTCTTCTAAAATGAATTTCTGGTACTCCGAAATTCAACAAAATAGCCTGGAACACCCCATAAAGCCTGCCATGCTCCTATCTGTGTTGTCTTTCCTGAATTGTGCCACTCCTGTGTACATGACCCCTTAAATGATCGAAAGGGACCCTCCTGGTGAGAACCTGAGCAGGAGGGAATAGGGGTAAGAAAAGCCCTCATGTCCCACAAATGTCACCTATGTCTTCACCCAGTCCCCAAAGGGACGAAGGAGCCTACAGTGGGTAGTTGTCAGTGAGTTACTTTCCTTCACTGGTCCTTTCTTTGATTTTGACGGGGCCTCATAGAGCGGCCTGGTTTCGAACTTGTAGCAGAGGGATGACCTTGGAGTCTTGATCCTTCTGCCTAAGCCTCCTAAACGCTGAGATTATAGGCATGGGCCACCACACCCATCACTGCTGCCTCGTGAGAGATGAGGCGATAATCCCAGCTTTACTTTAGAATTTATATGGCAGAGCAATCAGCTTTGCTTTTCTAGAGAGTAATTGGCCAATTGCCTACTTGTGTGTGAAAGCCGCATGCTTGAATCCTCTGGTGAGTGTGTACCATGGCCATAAAGGAGATCACTTAAGCCATAGATTGTTTACAACTGGTATTTTCCTGGGAATGTAGAGAGCCTAGTTTGCACTGCTCAGCCCTGGGTGACGTGGGTGGTCAGAAGAGATCAGTTGCTATCTCAGATATTAGATAATATCATTTCTGTTTGGTGATTTTGTTAGATCCACAGAGACATGTGTTTAACCAGCATGTCATACTACCTCTGAGAGGACCAGGAAGGAATTCTGAGAAAGCAGAACATCTTGTCCTCTGCACCTTGATAGGCATATATATCCACGAGAGACATGACATTTCACCATGGGCACTCCTTCAGACTTCCAAGGCCCGCCAGCTCTGACTTGGACATCACCGCAGTTGACTGCTTGGGAGCCATGGTTCTGCTGTTTCATGTCCAGGATGTTGACTTTTCTTGGCAGCTGTGGTAAGAGTCATGCGTTTGGAATGCCTGGCTTTTGATGAAACATTACATCAAAGACCAAGTTATCCAGTTTCACAGATGATTGCCCAGGTCTTCGGATGATGCAATGCAAAGGACTTGGGTCTTAGCTATATCCAGAATGAGCTCTGACCAACAGAAATAGGTTTCAAGGGAATGTGGCACTTATTCACTGCTTTTCCTACCTCATTAGCTCACTGCCCGGTGGTGTTCCTCTCTCCTTTCTTAAATATATATATGACATTTGTATGTCTGTGTGAGTATATGCTATGTGTGTAGAGGTCCTGTGGAAGTCAGAAGTGTAGGATCCCCTGGAGCTGGAGTTACAGGCAGCTGTGAGCTGTCTGCCATGGGTTCTGGGATTTGAAGAACCGGGGCTCTCTGAAAGAACGATACTTTGATCTTAACCACTGAGCCATCTCTTCGGCCCAGTGCTATTTTGAGACAAGGTCTCCCCTTTCCTCCAGCTTCACTCATACACTTGTCTCCCATGTTGGGTGGTATAGGCCAAGGAAAAAGGCAATGGGGGAGGTGTTAGAGGAATCTTCCGGTCTGGCATCCTTTAAGGAGGAAGTTACTTGTGTTGCAGTAAGGAAAATAGAGGGAAGAGCTGGAGATCATGTATGTCATCTGCTTAAAGTAGCTGAGAAAGGACGCCATGTTAATTATGTATCTGGAATAGGCAGTAACAGCTTGTCTGTGAAAAAAAGCTGGCTTAAGTAGATGGTCTTATTTTTATTCATTGAAGATAAAATAACAGTTGTTAATGTAGTCCATTTGACGTGTGTGTGTGTGTGTGTGTGTGTGTGTGTGTGTGTGTGTGTGGTAGAACCCCAATGATTCTCTGAAGATTAAAAGAAGTATTAAGTTTACAAAAAGAGAGAAGTTTTTAGATATGTCAGTATTAACATCATTTGCAATCTGTAAATGATTTGGGGTTAAAAGCAAGAACATTATTTTTAGGTATTCTCGTTATTATGGAAAGACAAGCATTTAAACAAAATCCAGACAGAAAAAGCACAAAAAGTCTAAGTTTTGGGTGAACTGTATTGTCCCAGGCTCTGTCGGCGGCAAGACTCCTTGTAGTTTTGGGTTCTGCAGCCTTGTGTTTTAACTGAGTTGACAGGCAACAGTTACACACAGTTAGTCTGCTGGGGGATTTAACTTTGCCTAGAGGATCCTTTCTGTCCAGATGCCATTCACGCCGGGCCTGAGGGAGGGGCCTGTCCACGGCCCGCTGCCTGCTCCACCAGCCCGCCCTTGAATCCATGCCCACTGCCGGGCAGGTCCCTCTTCCCCACGTGAGTCCCAGTTGTGTGTTGCCCCTGGCCATGTGCCACCACAGCCCAGCAGATGGCAGCAGGAGGGGTGCGGCTTTTTGTTTCTTTAACCCCTGAAAAGCGGAAAGGGAAAGGGAGACAGGCGCAGGCGCCTGGTGGCACCCTGGTGGCACGGGTTGAGGAGGCGAGAGTAGGTGTTGAACTTGTGAGCCAGAAGGCAGGCGATTATATCTCAAGTCTGAAGCCAGAGGAGTGCTCTCTACGGCATCTTGCAGGCTGGGCTCTGGGAAAAAAAAACAAACAAAAAAAACCAAAAAAATCAAAAAAACAAAAAACCTTTTTGTGATCTGACTTCCAGAGGATCCATCACCCGGGATGGGGGGTGGGGTGGAGTGGATGAGGGTGAGTGGTGGTTTGAGGGTGGGTGGGGGGTGGTTATCAACTGAGAATGTCCATCCATGTGGGGCCACAAGCAAAGTGGGAGGCAGAGCCAGTTGAGGGACTGACATACCCTGTTCACTCTCGCCTGGGTGGAGGAGGCCAGGGGGTTACTGGGTAACTGCTGCTTGTCTAGCCAGCCATTTTGTGCTGTTAAAAATGTTTTAAGGAAACTTTCTCATGCCCAAGTTGACTGTGAATTCTGTTATGTTCTGTGCTTTGGTGTTCTTGGAAACCAATCACAATTGAAGTCAGTTAGAACTGCTTTGAATAGTTAGCCACAGTAAGCTTGGATCCAAACCAACCACCTGGCAACACTTCCTCTACCTAGGTATAAGCTTTTATGGTTTTGCCTTTATAAGCTGCCCCTGGGATGAACCACATAAGAGAGACACCTGCACCATATAAGAAGCCATTTTAAATAAGACTTCCATTTTGGGGCTGGAGACGTGGCTCAGTGGTTAAGAGCACTGACTGCTCTTCCAGAGGTCCTGAGTTCAATTCCCAGCAACCACATGGTGGCTCACAACCATCTGCAATGGGTTCTGATGTCCCTTCTGGACAGTGATGGTTTACTCACATACATAAAATAAATAAAAGCTTTTAAAAAAAAAAAAACTTCCATTTTGAGTAGGGGACAAGTAAAGTTTAGGTTCCCAAAACCTCCCCGGAAGTTGACATCCCACTTGTACCTGGGTAACTGACATCCTGGTTGTCAAATTAAGACATGAATGTTAGACAAGGCAAGTCCCCTGCCACAGTTGAATACTCCAACCAATGGGAACCATTAGTATAAGTATACCACAAAGACATGTTCCTAAGGAAGTCCTATCCCTAAATCCTGATTGGTGGAATAACTTGGCACAGATGTTTGTGGATTTCAGGCTTAAAAACTGTGAATTCTGGCTCCTGGTTGCAGTTGGTTCCGAGTTTGGTCTGAGTCCCTGGGGCCAGTGCTCAATAAACTCTTCCTGTCTGACTGGGATCAGTGTCTATGTGGTTGTGGGGCTCTTCTTCCATTTCCTTAGGGGGGTGGCGGGTTCTTGGACAGTGTAGCAGTGTGGGTCAGAGGAAAGAATCAGAGCGCTCTCTCTCTTTCCCTCCCTTCTTCCCTCCCTCCCTCCCTCCCTCTCCTTTGGCAGAGGGAGGGAGATTGAGAAGAGTTGGCATGGAGATTCTCCTGTGTTTGTAAAGGTGCCCTGTGGCACATGGGCAAGGCTAGAGGAGGCCACTATTGTAGTGAAGTCCTGTGGAGTGCAGGATAGGGGGTGGGGGAGGGGAAGTTGAGAGCATGACTTTTTTGGTTTTTTGTTTTGTTTTATTTTAAGATTTATTTATTTTATGTATATGACATATGAGTACAGTCACTGTCTTCAGACACACCAGAAGAGGGTATCGGATCCCATTACAGATGGTTGTGAGCCACCATGTGGTTGACTGGGAATTGAACTCAGGACCTCTGGAAGAGCAGTTGGTGTTCCTCACCGCTGAGCCATCTCTCCAGCTCAGTGAGTTTATTTTATAGGGGACTTTAATAGGGCCTGTCTTTTTTTTAAAACACATTTTAAAAATGTGTTTTTTGTGTGATGAGGTGTTCCCCATCATAGAAAGGAAAGAAAGGCCTTATCCAACTGGAATGTTCCCTCAGCCTTTTGGCTTCAGAGGATTCCACAGAGGTCCAAAACGTTGAGCCTTCTCACAGATTTTAAGAGTTCTGATTGACTACCACCCTAGACGGTATTTAAAAGGTCACTGAGTGTGATGGTTTGCATATGATTGGCCCAGGGAGTGGCACTATTAGAAGGTGTGGCCTTGTTGGAGGAAGTGTCACTGTAGGGGTGGTCTTGGAGACCCTCTTCCTAGCTACCTGAGGATACAGTCTGTTCCTGGCTTCCTTCGGAAGATGAAGATGTAGAACTCAGCTCCTCCTGCACTGAAAGAGCGTAAACGGGGAGCCGCGTCTCTCACTCCAATCGTGGGATGGGGTGCCCCCTGGAATCACGAGTAGCCATCTTGATGTAACAGCAGGAGGTAGCTTTTATTAACGAGATCCCGGGTCTTAGCGGGATCCCGGGTCGACACGTATCCCACACAGGAGACAGAGGAATCGACCCCGAGCTTCCAAACTCGGGGGTTTATATAGGGGCATTCGAGCGGTTACACATGATTGGTCAATTCAAATGGTGCACAGTTACTTTCGGCGCGAAATTACATCAGCAAGGTGTACGTGCTCTCTAGCAGCTCGGCAGGCAGGTAGGGTGGCTCATCTCACTCAGGGGGGTGAAGGAAGGGGAGGGGGTGGCTACAGATGGTCAATGTCCTTGGGGCTGATAGCTGGTTTGGCAAGTCCTATCTCTAACACCCTCTCAGGCACGTCCTAACTTTTTGAAATTTTAATTCTTCAGCACTATGCCTTCCTGGATGCTGCCATGTTCCTGCCTTAATGATAATGGACTAAACCTCTGAACCTGTAAGCCAGGCCCAATTAAATGTTGTCCTTTATAAAACTTGCATTGATCATGGTGTCTGTTCACAGCAATAAAACACTAAGACACTGAGTAAGACACTGTTTCAAGGAGAACTTAGATAGCGGAGTTTGTTTCAAGGAGAACTTGCCCTTGTGGGTGGTCAGGTTTCAGACAAAGGTTTAGAGACATTCTGACAACAGCAGAGTGTCTCTGGACTGCAGATATCAGGTTAGATGCCCTGTCAATTTATCTGAATCTGCGAGATGACTCCTATGGAAAACAAAGTGGGGTGTAGAGGCTTAGGCATTTGGGCTAATATCAAAGGTTGGGGGGACGGGGAATGCTTGAGGCTGGGTTCACTCACCCTTTTTTCGCTCAAACCAGAGGTCCTGTTGGGTTTACATGGGCACCAGCTGTGGTATGCGTCCCCTGGTTGTGCCTCATGTTGAGCACCAGCTGTGGTGTGCATGTTGGGGTCCAGCTGCAGCTCTACATCCTCTGCTTCCTCTAAGGGTGTCCAGATGCTGCTGCACACTGGGCTGAATGAGGTGAAGTCTGGAACCGGTGGGGTTTTGTAGGATCCCAGCCCTGCTGGGAGTGAGTGCTGGAGGTGGGGAGGGGGAGAAGGCCTTCTCCAAGAATCTTAAGTGTTAGCAGCTCTTTTAGATGAAGGCCTTCTCCAACAGTCTTCAGCTAAACTGCTCTCTCAGCTGTGCAGATACCTTTATTCGGGGTAGGCTTGTACCCATACACTTTTGGGAGGTGAACCAGGGGTATATATGGACCTTAGAGAGTGGGAAGGAGTTTTCAGGGTAAATGAAAATCATTGGTTAGAGTTTAAAGTTCTGAGAATACCTCATTTGCATGGAGAGGCATTCAAGGAATTCCCGGTACCTGCTAGGCAGGTTCTTATCAGGAAAAGAGGAAATTGAAGTTGTAGGTCGGCCAAGGACTGCTGACCTTTCCCAGGTAGAGGGTGTGGGGATTCCAGTTCCCTAGACAAGATCAGAGGAAGGCAGACCCTGCTGGTGAAGGGAGTCCTCCATTTTGTGCTGAGCTCAGAGAAGCTATCCTGTCATGGTAGACTTCGACATGTATCAGGGTTTCTTCACAAACAGGACCTCTCACCTGAGCTGAATCCCCCTCCTGCAAATCTGCCAGGAACATCTTCACCGAGGAATGTGGATTTGACTTTATACGACTTGGTTTGAGACTAGATTGGAATTTCCCCGCTCAGGCTCATTGCCCACAGGGCCCATCAAAGTGAATGGCAGCCCGGAGCCCAGGTACAGGTTGATCGAATGCAGGGCAAAGTAAGGAGAAGTCGAACAGATGGCACCTGGGCGACCAGATCATCGAAGAAGACCTGTTCGTGCAGGACCTTTGATTTAATCTCGCCTAACACGGGGGAAATGCTAAAATCAAGACATTGCACAAGATGGAGCCGTCGGCGCGGCGCGTTCCGTTCCGTTCCGTCTGGGCTTTGAGCTCTGACTGGCTGGCCTTTAGGTGAATGAAACTCGGAGCGACCCACAGCAACTTCGCAGTTGGCTACAAGATGGGCAAAATCCAGTTTCATACTAAAGTGAACACAGGGGCAATTTGGTGGCTGCTTCCAGAAGCTGGACAAGAAGTTGAAAAGTGCTGTCCATGTCGCCGGGACAGCAAACAACAGTACCACTTACTTAGGGATAGCTGGTATCGGGGTGAACTTCAAGGCCCGATTTACCACCAAAGTGAACAACGCCAGCCTGACCTACTTAGGGTACACTCAGACCCTAAAGCCAGCCAGGTACCAAAGTGATGCTATCAATCTCCTTGGCCGCAACATTAATGGTGGGATCAACAAGCTTGACCCAGGACTGGAGCTTCAAGTTAAATGAATACTGTACAATCGTTAATTTTAAATTATTTTGTCAAATAGTTTCGCCTTCAGGATTTTGTGTACCTGTTAATGTTGTACGCAAGTATAGCTAAATGCCATGTTAGATCTAGGTTAGGGATGATTCAACTTTAAGATGTTAGCATTTCAGAGGATGGAAAAAATCCTTTTTCAGGAAGGGGCTTTCAGCAGTTGATATGGGTTCGGGGAGGACCTTTTTTCATCTAGAAACTCGCGGGAGCTCACAACGTGTAGGCTCTTTGTAAATCTGTGAGTCCACAGATGAAATTGTAATTTCCTGGACATCCAACCTTTGTGTTCTACTGTAATCGCTAAAAAGAGTGTACACACCATCTGGAATGGACCTTTTAAGGCAAATCTTCATGTCCTCTTGAACCTTCATGTCTCTCTCGCTCTCTGAAGCCTATCAGTCCCTGTTTTCTTGCCAAAAATAGTCTGAGACTGTGGCTAGGGGTGGGCGTGATGGCATTCGGGACTTAATACTTTTGTGTTGTGGTGGTTTATTATTTTATTTATCTGTTTGTTTGTTTATTTATGTAAGTACACTGTCGCTGTCTTCAGACACACCAGAAGAGGGCATCAGATCCCATTACAGATGGTTGTGAGCCACCATGTGGTTGCTGGGAATTGAACTCAGGACCTCTGGAAGAGCAGTCAGTGCTCTTAACCCCTGAGCCATCTCTCCAGCCCCGGTGGTTTGTTATTTTAATTTTTAATTTTTTTATGTATGTATGTATGTATGTATGTATGTATGTATGTATGTATGTATTTATGTATGTATAGACAGGGTTTCTCTGTATAATAGCCCTAGCTGTCCTGGAACTTGCTTTGTGGGCTAGGCTGGCCTCGAACTCAGAGATACTCCTTTGTCTACCTCCAGAGCACTAACAACAAAGGTGTATACCACCCCTCCTGTCGGTTTTTACTTAAAGTTTCTCCCCCGCCCCCCATATACATTGTACCACAGCCTAAAATAGTGTTTGAAATCTACAGCTTCAAGGTGGCAGGTGACATAATCACACCAAGACAATACTAGGGATTTAAACTGACTTCTGTTACAGTCTCTCTCTCTCTCTCTCCCTCTCTCCCTCTCCCTCTCTCCCTCTCTCTCTCTCTCTCTCTCTCTCTCTCTCTCTCTCTCTCTCTCTCTCTCTCTCTCTCTCTCTCTCTTTCTCTGAAGCAGTTTAATGGAAATATCTTAGAGCCTTCCATTTCGTGTGCAGTTAGATCCTTCCCTTCAAATGCTGTAATTAACTGTAATTAACAACACTTAAAATAAAACTTGAGTAAAATGTGGCGGGTGGGGGAAGGGTTATAGGAGCTAAGGCTTCTGCAACTGAGCGGATGGCGGCCTTGATGACTCATGGGGTAGGGTGAGTGGTTTGGCTGGGTTGGATTTGAAGCACATGAAGGATAGTCTGTTCATTCTGCCTATATTTAGATTTTTTTTTAACCTTGAAATAAATGTCACAGTCTTTTTGATTTGACCTATCCCTTGATGTCTTGAGAAGCGTTCATTCTTTAAATAGGTTTGTCTGTACAGCCTCCTGTAGGTAGGCAGCCCTGGCTAGATCATGTTGCTAAGAAAACACTGCTATATTTTCAAGACTGAGAAACTAAATGTTAAACTAGGTTTGGTGGCCCTTGCCTATAATAACAGCACTCAGGAGACAGGAGGGTCAGGAATCTGAGGCCAGCCTGGGCTACATATATGGAGTTCCAGGAAAGACTGTGTTTCAAAAGGAAACAAGACCAAAAAAGAAAGAAATTAAATGTTTCTAGTGTGTGAGAGCAGGGGAGTGTAGCTTGCTGGTGGCAGAGTATGTGCTTATCATATACGTGGCTTTGAACTCAGTTCTTAGAATCAAAAAAGAAAGAAGAATGTTCATTTTCTCAACATCAAGTTGGGTAATAAAATGTACACTATTTTCTGAAAAATAATAAAAATATATCTTGAAGAAACTAAACATTTATTTGCATTCAGTCACACACTCGCTGCTACTTAGTAATTAAATTCTTTATAATCGTTTATTGTCATTTCCTCCCAACTCAATCAAAAATCAATCTTTCGTTTGCCATTTGAATAATTTGTTCAAGGTCTAATTGCTTATCCTGGGCAAAGTTCAAGTTGAAGCTCCGCGTTTGTGGTTCTTATCTACTTCGCTCTATCTTTATAAACTATCTCACAGTTATAGTTAAATAATAATAAAAACAACTGCCGAGTATGGTAGTGTCCGCATGGAATCTCAGTGCTTTCGAGGGTCCCGCAGGAAGATCACATGTTCAAGGGCAGCCTGGACTTTTCCCAAAACTAGACTACACATGTTCATGAAAGTGTCCATAGTGCTTTTTAGCATCTGAGCTCCATGACAGAACCCTGGGCTCCCATCCTTCCTGCGACTCTGCCATAGGTAGGTCCCCACTCAGGCCATTAGTTCACAGGTAGCTAAACAAAGACCTTTTTGGTGGACTATGTTTAAAACTTAAGTGGATTATTTTTGTACACCTATATGTGTGTAGTGGCTTCTTTACTGCCGTTCTATGACAATTTTCTGGTACCAACCACCTCCCATGCCCCCTCTCTCCCTCTTCCCTCCATCCCTTCCTTCCTCTCTACATAGCCCTGGATGTCCTGGGTTCTCTAAGGCAGTGGTTCTCGATGCTGTTACTTTTTAATACAGTTCCTCATGTTGTGGTGAAAAATAATAAAATTATTTTTTTAAGATTTATTTATTATGGGGCTGGGGATTTAGCTCAGTGGTAGAGCGCTTACCTAGGAAGTGCAAGGCCCTGGGTTCGGTCCCCAGCTCTGAAAAAAAGAACCAAAAAAAAAAAAAAAAAGATTTATTTATTATGTATACAGCATCCCGCCTGCATGTATGCCTGCAGGCCGGAAAGAGGGCATCAGATCCCATTACAGATGGTTGTGAGCCACCATGTGGTTGCTGGGATTTGAACTCAGGACCTCTGGAAGAGCAATCAGTGCTCTCACCGCTGCGCTGTCTCTCCAGCTCCCATAAAATTATTTTTGTTGCTATTTTATAACTGTAACTTTGCTACTGTTATGAATAATAATGTAAATATCTGATATGTGACCCCTGTGAACAGGTCATTCAACCCCTAAAGAAAGGAGTCACAACCACAGGTTGTGGACCTCTTCTGTAGGTGGACAAGGCTGGCCCACAAACTCACAGAGATTCTGCTTCTCCTGAGCACACTGGGCACTCATATCTCTTATCTATGTTCCTTAAAGAAAAAGTGTGTGTGTGTGTGTGTGTGTGTGTGTGTGTGTGTGTGTGTGTGTGTGTGTGTGTTTCTCTTTGTTTTTTTGATACAGGGCTTCTTTCTACAGCCCTGACTGTCCAGAAACCAGCTCTGTAGACCAAGCTGGCCTCACACTCAGATTCCCCCCCCCCCTCTGGCTACTGAGTGCTGGGATTAAAGGCGTGTGCATTGCCGCCTGGCTCATTTGAATTCTTATTACTAGGTCAAATAGAACGCTTGATTTATAGATTTATGTCCTCCTTCAGCATTTTAAGAGAAATTTTATTTTAAAAGGAAAGGAAAGGAAGGAAGGAAGAGAAGAAGAAAGAGACCAGTAAGTGAACTGTGGAGGTCCAGCCTTTGACACAGAACACCATTCTTTTCTCAGATTTTATGGATTTCCCACCAAACTACTTTATTTTTTCCTTCCTCACGGTGAAGCTAACGGCAGCTCCTTGCCACACCTCTTGCTTTTTTATTTTGGCTTGGGTGTTGGCTCCAAACCCTTCTGTGATAGCTGGCAATTAAGGGAGCTTAGGACCTTTGGAGCTTGTGTGCAATGTTGGTTTCAATCTTGTTTTGAGATCTGATTGGCCACATGTATGGAGAGAGAGAGAGAGAGAGAGAGAGAGAGAGAGAGAGAGAGAGAGAGATTGTAATTAGCTCTGAAGAGATAGGGCCAGGAGAAGTTGCATGGTCTTTTGCCTGGCTAGATCACGATTTACTCATTGTCCTTGGAGGAAATAATACACAACAATGTAAAATGTGGTTTATTCCACTATTTTAAGCCATTGTAAAATTCTTATATTTATTTACTTATTTCAGTACTGGGGATTGACCCTCGGGCTGATAGGCACGTGCTCTACCACTGAACAGAAGCCTCAGCCAACTGCTTATTTTTTTTAAAAATTATTTTTATTTTATGTGTATGAGTGTTTTGCCTACCTGCATGTGGAGGCTAAGAAAGGGTATTGGACTCCCTGGAACTGGAGTTACAGACAGCTGTGAGCTGCCATGTGGGTGCTGGGAATCGAACCCTGATTCTCTGGAAGAGCAGCAGCCAGTGAGTGGGAGAGCGAGTGAGTGCCCTTACCTGCTGAGTCATCTCGCTCTGCCCCTCCCCCTGTTTTGTATTCTGATATGTTGGCTTACTAAATTCCCTGGCTGCCCTTGAACTCACTTTAAATTTGTAATCCTTTTGCTTCAGGCTTTCGGGGAGCTGGATTAGAGGCCTACACTCCCAGGTCTGGTTAGCAATTTAAATTTTAATCAAGAAACATTTAGGAAGAAAAATGCAAGACAGTTTAAGTTACTTTTGTGCTTTGTTTGGCTTGCTTGGAATGCTAAGAATGGAACCCAGGACCAAACAGGATTGGCAAACAAGTAACCACTGTGCTACAATCGGCCTCTTGAGTTATATTTTATACTACTTGGTGCTTGAACTCTTTAAAAGCCAGAATACGGGGATAATTGAAGATTAACTTTTCAGGAAGCCCTGCAAATCATCTGGGGGCTAAGAGAGCATTTGATGCACCGTCCCTAGGAAGTAGGAAGTATAGATCAATTAAACAAGGATTTATGGTGTTCCTACTCTCAGTTAACAAGGTGAGTGTATGGATCAGCCTACATCATAATTCTTGCCTCAATAATAATTTCGAACCGATGATCAATCTTTTATTTTCCTCTTCAAATGTTCGCAAGTCATCTATTTAACTAGGCACACTCTCGGCTGACCTTTGTCCAGGGAAAGTATTAATATCGTATATCTTTAGCATTGATCATGCCTTGGTTTTTATTCTCCTCACAGTCTCCTGATCTGTTCATGTTTTTCTTCTTTCTTTCCTTTAGACAAGCTCCCACTGTGTGACCAGGAGACTTACTAATTAGCCCCAGGATGAGCTTGAACTCACCACACTCCTTCCTACTGCAGTCAACAGAAGGCTGGGATTGTGAGCCACCAGCCCTGGCTTTGTCTGTTTTTTGTTTGCTGCATTTACTTACGTATGTGTGTGCATGCCCCAGCGGGAGTGTGAAGGTCGGAGGACAGTAAGTGGGAGGCCCCTAAGACCGAACTCAGCTTGTCAGACTTGGCAGCAATCACTTCTGTCCGCTGAACCGTTTCACCAGCCACTTACTTCATCAGCCTTGAACCTGTCTCTTCATTTAAAGAACTGATTTTAAAGCAATGGGCAGTTTCTTTAAAACCCACTTTGGGGTGTGTGTATTTTCTCATTTAGATTTAGAAAAATATCAGACCGGAAAGGGAGTCTCTCCTCCCCGAGGCTCTCCTCCCCGGGGCTCTTTCCTTGTAGGGACCCAGTTTATGAGAGGAATCCAATAGGAAAGCTTGTCTGTCCTTGAAAATTGCCGTCCTCTCTCTCCCTCCTGGACGCAATTTGTCTTTACACTTCTTAATTGACTTTTATTTTGTGTGCGTACGGGTGAGTGCCCACATTCTGCAGTGGGAGTCTGGGTGCCTGCACCCTATGGTCATATGCGTTCCACACAGACATCTTACGGGACTCAGTTCTAGCCTTCCATTGTGTGACTAACTCAGGTGGTCAGGCTTGGCAGCTAATGTCTTGACCCACTAAGCCATCTCACTGGTCCTAAAATTTGTGGGTCCTATCTCTATTGCAAGCAAACTTGGGGGCAGAGAGATGTTGCAGTGATTAAGAGTTTCTGCTGCTCTCTCCCAGGGGATTGGAATTGGTTCTCTGCACCCACATCGGGTGATTCTCGACCACCCGTAACTCCCGTAACCCCAGCTCCAGGGGACTCGATGTTCTCTTCCGGCCTCCATGAGCACCCTTGCACACTCACACATGCACATAAATACATATAAAAATCTTTATGTGGAAAAAAAAAGAGGGAAGAATTGCTGTTTTGGTCAAATATGGTAGTAAATATTTCATTCCTAGAACACATTTTAGCATATCAGGAACTTCACTGTTTTAATATGACAAGGACAGAGACTGCTAGGTACTATATAAAAAAAAAAATCAAGTTTTTCCAGATTTGGTTTTACCTTCAGAAGTTGGAAAATGAAACCAAACATCACAGGCACTTATAATGCAAACATGCCCCCTTTTATTTGTTACAACTTTTTCATAATAAAAACCCAAATCTTCAATAAGGAAAAAATTGTAAATGGGAAAAGTAGAACAATATTAAGAGTTTTAGCACATTGTAATTAATATTCTTATGAGAAATCTCATTTAGCTTGCTCTGTATGCATGTGTGTGTGTGTGTGTATGTGTGTGTGTGTGTGTCTGTGTGTGTGTGTGTGTGTCTGTGTGTGTGTGTGTGTGCGCGCGCGCGCGCGCGCGCTGCTGGGGGTCAAACCCAGGGCCCTGTGCATGTTACGCAAGCACTCTACCCCTGTGTGATACCCCAGGTTCTCATACTTGTCAATTTAACAAACATGCTTGTGTGGTTTATTTTAATTTTTTTCAATTTGAAAGTCATGTAATGTGTGCAGTGTGTGTGCATGCTTACGTACAGGTATGTGCACTCCGGGGTCCTCACAGAAGCCAGAAGAAGCATTTCCTCTTCAGCGCTGTCTACCCCATTCCTTTGAGGCAGGGTCTCTCAGTGAACATGGTGCTCACATTTCTCTTTTCTGCTAGGCTGGCAGCCAGCAAGCTTCAGGATTCTTCTGTCTCACTTCTACCCAGTCTTGGGTTACAAATGTGTGGGTGGGCCATCCTCAGTTCATATGGGCTTGGGGATCTGAACTCTGGTTCTCATGCTTGTGCAACAACAAGCACTCCTAACTGGTGTGCCCTGTCTCCAGCCCTCATTACACAGTTTAAAATATCTTAGTGTTGTATTTATAATCATTTGCATGGCTAAAAGATATCTGACCAGAATTACCTGAAGGTGCATCTCTATCAGATGGAATGATGTCATCCCTTTATCGGAGCCAGGAGTTATCACCCGGGGAATTCCACTGTCTTTCTTCCCAAGTGAGGACAAACTGGTTCTTCAAGTCTGCAGTACTCCACGTTGTGTCTGGCTTTTTTTTGTAGGCCAGGCAGGCTACTGTAAATTCCAGTCCACTCTCATTCTTTTATATTTGTTCCAATCTCAGTATGTCTACCTGTCAACCTGTACTGACACAACTTGTATTACCTGGTGTTTTCCACCTGCCTACAGGTGGAAGGAAGGCTTCCAGACTGCTTTCCTTCTTAGACTTTGAGTTGAAATTTTCCCATGGAGGTCTATAATGTCTGTCTCCTCCTCGTCATCTTCCTCTTCTTCTTTTTTTCTCCCCCTCCTCTTTAAATTCTTACTTTGTGTGTTTTGACTGCATTTATACATGTGTGCTCATGTATGTGTGATACCTTCAGGAGCCAGAAGAAGGTGTTGCCTTGGAATTGGACTTGCAGTTGGTTGTGAGCCACCAGGTGGGTTCTGGAAACCAAACATGGGTCCTTTGCAAGAGCACCCAATGCTCTTTCCCTGTCTCTCCAGGCCCTGCAGTGTCCTTCTTACTGGAGTTCCCATTCCTAGAATGTTTTCAGGTTCCAGAGAGATTAATACCAAAGAAGGGGCGGGAGGCACTCTTCTAATGCCTAGATGCAGGAAACCTTTTTTTACTGTGACGGTCATTCCCACATTCATCAATGACTCCAGAGGACCCCAAAAACCGTGTTCTCTCAGAAAGGCAGTCTTCTTGTTCTTGGAGAATAGTAGCAGTGAGTTCCATGTGAGAACCCCAGTTGTCCACTCTTGTCCTCATTCTGAGATGACCTTGGGGGAGCCAAAGGGATCTATCACATAGCTAGCAAATACCAAAATTTGGAAATGCTTCTTCACTCCCTTTTGAGGGGCAGAGGAGAAGTGCTGGGATTCTTGTTTGGGCCTATATCTCTTCCACAAGGTCACCAAGATTGCGGTAGCTATCTTTTCTGAGAGTCCACAGAAGAAAACACACTGCGTCTACTTTCTTTTATCTTAACTGCCTCCACCCATCCTCCTCCCATGTTTTAGGTTCTCCCTTTTTCTTGTCACATTTTGTGCCCCATGTATCCTTTGCCTGATATTTAACCTCTCCCAGTTCAGCAGTTGTTAGGAGAAGTATTGCTCTTAGGGGCAAGACCAAGTTGTCAGCACAAAAGAAAGTTATTTGCCCTGGTGGGACAGAAGGCAGGGAATAACAGAAAGTCAAGGATAGAGGACAAGGGAGAAGGGGAAGGGAACAGGGAGAGGGAGGAAAGGTATTTGCCTCAGAGGACAAAGGGCTGCCTCTGGCTGGAGAAGAGACAGATGTGGCCCATAGCAAGATGTCAGTTTATAAAGGTGAAATGAAAAACCTGTGTTAGGATGAGGTGCTTAAGTTTGATTGGACATGTTAATTAGGTGAGCCAAAGGGAGCTTCTGATTGCTGGGTTAGCTGGACCTTTGAGGTTAGCCTCAGGAGAAGGAAGTGGTCAAATAAGGGAACAGACCTTGGTGGTTAGCCTTAGGAATACAATCTAATGGTGTTTTAGCAAGGCAGAGGGGATGTTTGCCATGTTCTGACTGGCCCTTCAACAGTGCTCTCTTCCCGCATCATGAGCAGTCAGCCTGACGGTCAGGCTGAGGAGGGTGACTCCAGGGTAGAGACATTCTTCAGGGGCTTCTGTTAACGGTGGGTTTATACATTCCAGTTGTGCAAATGGCTTTCACTGTCCCTTGAAACATCTGGGCATAGACAACCTGGTGTTAACCCAATCCCAGCAGGAAACCCTGGCCTTCTTCAGTGTTTTGTGGTGGGTATCTGTTCTGGTAGAGCCTCTTTATTTGACCGTGTCTTTTAGGCACAAGATGTGCCAGCCTGTAAGGGAATGAATGCCTTCACTGGATCTGGTAGGCACCATGTAGGTACTGCCTGATCGGCGTGTGGTGATTTGAATGAAATGGCCCTCATAGGCTTGTGTATTTAATGCTCGGTCCCTAGTTGATAGAAGGATTAAATCCTTCATTTTGGGAAGGATTAAAAGGAAATGCCCTCCTGGACAATCTCTGGCTCTTCCAGAGAAACTGTAAGCTACATTGAGCCTGGGGTGGCTTTGTATTTTCTCCAAGATGGGAATCAAAATAAGTGACCCAGTTTTCTCACCGCGGTGACATATTATCTGACAGTAACAAGAAAGAGAGGAAGTATTTGCTTCGGCTCACAGTTTCCTGGGGGGTCAGTTCATTATGGCTGGAAAGGTGTGGACCGGAGGCTCTAGGCTGTGTGTATGCGCATGCGCTGGATACTGATCTGCTCTGATCGGACCAGGAAGCAGAAAATAGGGTAGCGGTCAGGCTTAGCTGTAGCCCTTAAAGACCTACCACCACTGGCTATGTCTGATATCTAGTCCCCATTCTTTTAAAAAGGACATTTATTTTTTTAAAATATATGTGTGTGTGTGTGTGTGTGTCTGCCGCATTTGCTCAGGTTTCTGCAGAGGCCAGAGGAGGGCGTCAGATCTGGAGCTGGAGTTACAGGTGGCTGTGCGCTGCCTGGTGAGGATGCCGAGAGGTGAACTCCGGTCCTCCGTAGGAGCAGCAAGTACCCTTAACCACTGAGCCCCCTCTCTAGCCCCAGTCCTTGAGTTCTAAAGGTTTGATAATCTCCTCAAACAGCATCAGCAACTGAAAGTGCTATATTTAAACACAGTAATAGCCGAGGGGACATCTCATTCTCCAACGGATACCAGGCAGGCAGACGGTGAGATATGGGACAGCCAATGAAAACTGAAGCTGTATTTTGGCAGTTGTGTCTCTTGATGTCTCTTTGTGGTTATGTCCTTGAAGTCACAGTTAGGTTGTTCCTGCTATGGCAGAAACTAAGGCACTGGTTATGTTCCCAGTTGACACATGTGCACTAACGAGACATAAGCATTCTCTGAAGGCCTGATGTCATTATAGTAACACACACACACACACACACACACACACACACACACACACACACACACACACACACACCCCTGAGGAGTGTAGCTTATCTTCTGAGTTCTAGCAATAATCTATGGCCACTGAGGTCACAGTTGATTGTCACTGAGAGCAGAGATTTGTTTCATCTGTCACAGGGCCTGAAACTGGGGGGAATGGTGAGTAAATATTTGTTGAATGAATATTTGTGTCCATGGAGCAACGGTGCTCCATGTTTTTCAGGTGACCCAGTGTCTTTCCATTGATATGAAAGAACCTGTGTGCACGTTCTTCATATAAATAAGGTAGACTGGGTGACTCTAACCGCATGGTGCTTGCTGGAAAACATTAATCGCTCTTTCCATTTTTGCTCTGTTATTCTCCGATGAGGTGACACCACAGTGACAAGCTCTGGCTTGCACTACCTACTTTTGACGACAGGCTGTGTTATTTCCTAGCTGTATAGGAATGCTTTAGCCACTTTCCTCTGTTTTCCCACCTATAAGATAAGGATGATGAGGGCTGGAGAGATGGCTCAGTGGTTAAGAGCACTGACTGCCCTTCCAGAGATCCTGAGTTCAAATCCTAGCAACCGCATGGTGTCTCACAACCATCTGTAATGAGATCTGGTGCCTCCTTCTGGTGTCTGAAGACAGCTACAGTGTACTTACATATAGTAAATAAATCTTTAAAAAAAAGATAAGGAGGTACTATGGGTGGTGAAGTGAACTCTCCCACGGAAGGCTTAGTATCTGGCACACATCGTGCACGCTAGATCTACCTCCTGCTGTGTGTTTACTCCAGCACACTGTCCTGGACTCTGGTGAGCACTTCCTTTTTCCTGACTTAGCTCTAGTTCACCAGGTTTCCCTTCCTAAATGAATGCTGCTCTCCCCTGTGTCTGCTGTTGCACTACGTCCCCGCCTGTGCCCACGGGAATCTATCTCCTCAGCTTCACTCTTACGGCCAGAGATCTTCCCTGTTCATTTGAGATCTCCTGGGGTCCATCTTCAAAGACCTCAGCTGCTCACGAGGCCTCTCTCAGAGTCTGTCTCAGTTTTTCTCATGTCTGGACTAACGCAGTGGATGACGTAATGTGGAACGGAGGGTAAACATGAGCAGACCCTCTAACCTTATCGGGCTGCTTTTGTCATCTGTTCGGGAGGTGGCATAGTTGAGCAATGGGTTTTCAGTTCTCACTGCTGCAGATGACACTGCTGAGGATGGGCCCTGAAGGCAATGATTCCCTTCATAGCTTTTTCAGGAACTTGGAGATTTCTAGCTGGTCCTCAGACCATTCTCTTTATTATTATATTATTAATTCATTATTATAATTATTAAATATTATTAAGTAATAATGATAACTGTTGCTGTTTTTTCAAGACAGGGTGACACTGTATGGTCCTGGCTGTCCTGAAACTTGATTTGTAGACCAGGCTGGCCTCAAACTCAGAGACCTGCCTGCCTGCCTCCAGGATTGGATTAAAGTTGTGAACTATCATGCCCGGCTTTCTTTATGTTATTAATGCCCCTAATATCCTTAGGGAGAGGTTTGAGGGTGTCTGTGTGTGGCCATCCTGGGAGTAAACTCTTGGGCTTTTGACTTGTTTGTTTGCTTTTTTTTTTTTTTTTTCTATTCTTTTTTTTTTTCCGGAGCTGGGGACCGAACCCAGGGACCCAGGGCCTTGCGCTTGCTAGGCAAGCGCTCTACCACTGAGCCAAATCCCCAACCCTGTTTGTTTGCTTTTTAATTCTTCCAGAGCTGGGGCCTGAACCTACAGCTTTGTGCTTGCTTGCCAATGACTTTAGGGTTATTTATTTATTTTATTTATGTGAGTACACTATAGCTGTCTTCAGACACACCAGAAGAGGGCATCAGATCCCATTATAGATGGTTGTGAGCCATGTGGTTGCTGGGAATTGAACTCAGGACCTCTGGAAGGGCAATTAGTGCTTTTAACTACTGAGCCATCTCTCCAGCTACCTTGCCAAATGACTTTTTTTTTTTAAGATTTATTCATTTATTATATATAAGTACACTGTAGCTGTCTTCAGACACACCAGAAGAGGGCATCAGATCCCATTACAGATGGTTGTGAGCCACCATGTGGTTGCTGGGAATTGAACTCAGGACCTCTGGAAGAGCAGTCGGGTGCTCTTAACCGCTGAGCCATCTCTCCAGCCTGCCAAATGACTTTTGAGGCCCGATGTCTCAGTGATGATGTTAGATGGGAGGAAACATGGTCAGGCTGGAATTTATCAGACCCATTACCCATTGCCATCCAGACAAACAGAAATCCCAACATACTAAGGACAAACTAGAATTCTTGGGTGGAAAAATGGAGGCCCACAGCAAAGCGCCTGACCTGTACAGAATAAAATGAGGTTGTGGCAGTCTCAGCTCTCAGTCACCTGTCTGGGAAGGCTCTGGCCCACTCACCTCTGTTCCCAGGCTCCTCCCTTTTGCTTTGCTCAGTTAGCTTGCTCCGTCTGTGGAAAGACCTGTGGGATTTCACTGTGGATTCCCAGCCTTATTTTCTGTTCCCAGGTAATAAAATCTGTAATATTAAAATATATGCGTGAGTTCTGAGTTTGATGCGGCAGAGTTGAGTCTGAGTCGAGGTCTACAGAGCCAGTTCCAGCACAGGTAAGGCTGCATACAGTGAAACATTGTTTCAAAAACCAGTCAATATATGGAGCTGGAGAGATGGTTCAGTGGTTAAGAGCTCTGACGGCTCTTCCAGGGGTCCTGAGTTCAATTCCCACCAACTGCATGGCTCACAACCATCTGTAATGGAATCTGATGCCCTCTTCTGGTGTGTCTGAAGATAGCAACAGTGTACTGTGTACTCATATAACTGAAATACATACGTGTGTGTGTGTGTGGGTGTGTGTGTGTGTGTGTGTAGAGACAAAGTTTGAGACCAGCCTGGTCTACAAATAAAGTTCCAGGACAGCCAGAAGTACATATGAGAGTTAGTGTTGAGGGCTGTGAAAGAAAAATAATGATTTTGTTAGCCAGAAATAAATACACAAAGTGAGTGCATGAACATGGTGACCAAGCGTGGCAAATGGGAGAGTGGCTTGTCCCAGCAGGCAGCATACTGTGGTATCTGTCACATGACTACTACAGCAGACCCTCAGACTCCCTGAGCTTTCTCAGAAAGACTCCTTTAGCACTGAAGGACTCGCCTGGCATAAACAAAGCCCTGGTTCTGATGCCCAGCACTGCATAACCTGGGTTTTGTGGTTTATCCTCTGCTAACTGGAGGATAGCCTTGGCTAGAGGAGATCATGTTTAAAACAAAGAAAAACAACAAAAATCCACAGAAAACTCAAAACAAGAACATCAGAAAAATAAAAAATATGGCTGATTCTCTTTTGATATGCATGAATGGAAGAAAGGAAATCAATTGATCAGTCAATCAGTTAATCAATCAAGACACCCCTTGGTTCTGGTTTCTTCACAGACTCCTTCAGTGAAGACCTATTTCCTTCATTCTGAGGTTGGCAATTGGAAAGTCACTGTTCTTTGTACAAATTCCTCTCTCGGTCAGGCTGAACAGCTTGCTATGTTCTACTGTTTGTGGAGTAAGGCCCTGAAGGAAATGGAGGACGGATGACAGAGAGGGTTTTAGAGGAAAGGAGGGAGGGAGAATGTAAGTGTCAGGTGGTGGTGCATGCCTTTAATCCCAGCACTCAGGAGGCAGAGGCAGGTGGATCTTAGGAGTTTGAGGCCAGCCTGGTCTATCTACATAGTGAGTTCAAGACCAACCAGGGCTACACAGGGAAACCCTATTTCAATAAACCAAAACCAGGGCTGGAGGGATGGTTCAGGGGTTAAGAGCACTGACTACTCTTCCAGGGGTCCTGAGTTTAATCCCAGCAACCACATGGCTCACAACTATCTATAATGGAATCTGATGCCCTCTTCTGGTGTGTCTGAAGACAGTTACAGTGTACTTATATATAATTAAAAAAACAAACAAAAAACAAAAACAACCCAAAAACTAAAACCAAACCAATCAAACAAACAAGAGATAATATCTATATACTATTTTACAATTTGAAGGAATTTTTTTTTCTGTACCCAGGTTCAAACCCATGAATGCCAAACACACTTTCTACCTTCACCCCTAATGACATGATTTTTATTTTATTTTACATTCATGAGTGTTTTGCCTTCATGTGTGTTTGTGTACCATGAATGCCTGGTGCCAGAAAAGGTCACTGGGTTCCTTAGAACTGTAGTTACAGACAGTTGTAAGCCACTCTGCGTGTGCTGGGAATCAAACCTGGGTCCTCTGGAAGAGCAGTCAGTGCTCTTAACCACTGAGTAATCTCTCTAGCCCTCCTAAGAAAAAATTTTAAGAATTAATTCATGCTCCCTCTTTAGAATTCTGTAGAATGCTCTAAATTTGAGGGAACATGTATATGAAATATGCATTGAAAACATCATGGCTGAAGGTGAAGATGATATATTTTTTTTCTTTTCTTTTTTTTTCGGAGCCGGGGACTGAACCCAGGGCCTTGCGCTCGCTAGGCAAATGCTCTACCACTGAGCTAAATCCCCAACCCCTGAAGATGATATTTAAAGGGTAAGAAAAGCTGTCTATGGCTAGTTGCTAAAATCCTAGAGTAATAGAATTCTACTACATCCCTAGAGTATTTAATAGGATTCTAGGATTTGGAAAACAGGATATTTCAGTATTCATAAGCGGAGTCTTGGTTAGGGTTATTATTGCTGTGATGAAACACCATGACCAAAAGCAAGAGGAAAGGGCTTATCTTGCTTATATTTCTCAGCATAGTTCATCATCAAAGGGAGGCAGGGCAGGAACTCAAACAGGACAGGAACCTGGAGGAAGGCTGATGGAAGCCATGGAGGGGTGCTGCCTATTGGCTTAAGATGGCTTGCCCAGCCTGTTTTCTTACAGAACCCAGGATCACCAGCCCAAATATGGCACAATGGGATGTGCCCTCTCCAATTTATAACTAATTAAGGAAAGGCTTTACAGGTCTGCCTCCAACCTCATCTCATGGAAGCAGTTTCTTCATTGAGGTTTTCTCCCCTCAGGTGACTTTTGTTTGTGTTACAAGTTGACAAAACTTTCCAGCACCACAGGGATTTTAGAGCTAACCATCAAAGAGTGTCTGGGTACAAAGTTACTTTGTGTTTTCAGACTGTGATCCTTGGCCCAGCATGCTGAGTGAATGGTGGCAGCATATGGTCAGCAGACCAAAGTGGATCTTCTCTTCCCAGCTGTGCACTAATGAAAGTGGCTGGAGAGCTCTTCCCCAGAGAGACAGCAAACCTGCAGATCCCAGATCTCACCCTCTTGCACAGCTCCCCGTTAAACATTTACTGGCAAACATCTGGAACAGATCTGCTGTCCTTACTGGAAAAGAGCATGTTTGTGTCAAATACAGTTTTCAAACAGGGTTTTGCAGCTCCAGGGGAGTTTGAACCACAGGTTTTTAGATGGCTATTTTCTTGCTTTCCTAGTGAAATGCCAAGTGCAGAGAACCTGAAGACCAGTATCTCACTTTGCTCCATCACTTCGTCTGAAGCGGCTTGATTAATTTTACTACTTATTAAAACAGGGATAGTAGCCCAGCAGACTGTTGGCATTGTAGTAAATCTGTATCTGATGATGGCAGTGTAAAACACTTTAGAATGTCTTCAGACCTTCACAGGAAGGAAAGCCTTCTGGTTGTCAGTGTGGAGTTTAGGAAAATTAGCCTTATTGGTTTTGTTAGCTAAGTAGTTACAAAAATGAGTGTGTTGCAGAAAAATGCCACTCCCTTGTTTTCTAGGCTAGAGAGCAGTTTCTGTTGAACATCTGAATGTATTAATATTTTGGTTCTTTTTCAGTCACAGTGTTGGAAAACTATATTGATTAGTTTGCTCATTAGTTCTATCATCTATCTATGGTTTAATTACAGACAGGATCTCATTAAGCAGCTCCAGCTGTCCTGGAACTCTCAATACAGATCTAGCTGGCCTCAAACTCACAGAGATTCGCCTGCCTCTGCCTCCCAAGTTCTAGGATCAAAGGTGTGACCACTGCACCCTGAAGTCTTTTTCTTCATCAGTTTGATCTAGAGGCTCCCTGAGATTGTACGTTGGAAACTGTCTCTCATAAAGCATCATCAGCAGAAACATTGTTTGGTCAGTCTTCTTAGATCTCTACTTCTTCCTGGGCTTAGAAGTAGAGGGGCTTACTTCTAGGTTAGATTTTAGGCTGCTGGCTGCCTATTTTATACTTTGCTCTCCTATCCCACCAGGCTAGGCAGCTAAGACAAGGTTGGATGGAGGTAGACAGCCATTTAGGGTAAATCTATAAACTCTGTGTTTTGGGCAGAGCCGTCTGGTTTTGGCTTTTTGGGATACGAGACTGGGCAACTTAAATGACGAATATTTCTTTCTCATGGTTCTGGAAGGGTTTGGTTCCTAATGAGGAATTTCTTCCGATCTTTCAGTCAGCCAATCATCCTCCCACTGGGGTCTCTTGTAGTAAACAAGAAGGGAGAGAGCTCATTCCTTGATGTTTCTTCTTAAAACAGCATGGACCCGATACTGAGGTCCCCATCCCAGTGTCTTCATCTAAGCACAATTATCCTTTTCAAATGACAAGTCATAAATAAAGATCTAACTAGATTTAAAACAATTTCTTCAACAGTTATGAATACACGTAATACAACATGTTATACTGCGATATGCTTAGTTATATTTATTTCATGCACCGGGAAGGCACTCCTGTGGGACCACAGAACAACTTGGAGAAATCAACTCTTTCCTTTTGCCATGCGGTTCCATGGGATCAAACTCAGGTTGCTGCGTATGGAGATTTGGCTGAGAAATGTCCCCACAGGCTCGGGAATTTGAGTGCCTGGTCCCCAGTTGGCAGTGCGGTTTGGGGGAGGTTTAAGAGGTGTGGCCTTGCTGGAGGAAGTACGTCATTGAGGGTGGGTTTTGAGGTATACACTCTCATCCCACTTCCTGTTCTCCTTTTCTCTGCTTCCTGTTTACGGTTAGAAGTGTGATCTTTATGTTCCTACGGTCGTGCCTGCTGTTAGCTGCCTTGCCAACCCACTGCGGGGGATTCTCATCTCCCTGGAACCACCATTGCCCAAAAAAAACCCCTCTTTTTCCGTGGGTTCTTGTGATTAAAATTGCTTTATCCCATCAAGAGAAAAGTAACTGATCGGTCAACTTTGGCCGCAAGTGCGGTTACTCACATTGTGAATTCTTGAATTCGTAGCTCGGATCTGAAACCCTTTGGAAGAGTAACAAGTGCTCTTTACAGCTTAGCTGTGTCACCAGCCTCTGCCTCTCAGTTTTGCTTGTAAGACTCTGTTTTGAGTCTTACCTGATTAAAGGTTTCAATTTGATATGTAGTACTTAGTATAACTGATTCCATTTCGGTTTGGTTGGGACTTAGTACAGGAGTTGAATTTAGAAAGACTGTCTTTGGGGGGTGGGGTGGGAAAGAAGCCAGTTAGGAACACTGGCAATTCTTCCAGAGGGCCTAGGGTTTGATTTTTTTGTTTGTTTTGTTTTTGTTCGAGACAGGATTTCTCTGTGTAGGTCTGGCTGTCTTGGAACTTGCTCTGCAGACCAGGCTGGCCTTGAACTCACAGAAATCCACCTGCCTCCACCTCCCATAAAGGCAAGTGACACTGCCAACCTGTCCCTGGGCCTAGGTTTGATTCATAGCATCTACACGGCAACTAACAACCACCTGTAACTTCAGTTCCAGGGGATCTGACACCTCTGGCCTCTGAGAACACCAGTCAGCACATGCTGCAAAGAACATAAGTAGGCAAAGCACTCCTACATATAAGATAAATTTAATGTAAAGAAAAGAAAAGAAAAAAGAAAGATGAGGACTGGAGAGATCACTCAGTGGTTTAGACAAGGACTGGAGAGATGGCTCAGTGGTTTAGAGCGTTGAGCTGCTCTTTGGGAGGACTGGATTCAGTTTCCAACAGCCACATGTCAGCTTACACGTGATTGTAAGTCCAGGTCCTGGGGGCCTGACACCCTCTTCTGGTTTCCATGGGCCCTGCACATAAGTGGTACACAGAATGTATGTATCGTACACAAAAAATAATAAAATACACTTTTAAACCCCCACAAAGATGGCCTCATATAAGTTTTATTTACTACCTCTCAAAGGTCTCGCCTTCAAATATCGCTTCAAGAGGTAAAACTTCAATATATGATTTGTGGGGACACAATATCTCCATAGCAGGTTCTTCTGTTTTCCAATTTTCATTCTTCCTGGCATCTATCTTTTGCACATATCTGAGGGGAGGAGAAGTGGTTGGGCCAGTGTAGGACTTGGTCCTCTCTCTCTCTCTCTCTCTCTCTCTCTCTCTCTCTCTCTGGCTTAGCAGGATCCTTAGCAGGGCTTCCAGAACTGACTCTGTAATAGCTATTCCATGCTGAGAGGGGGACCAGCTGGAGCCTGGTGTGACACAGGACATATTAAAAATCATAAAGACAGGTTGGGTGTGATGTTTTTAATTCCAGACCTCAGGAGGCAGAGGCAGGTGGATCTCTGTGAGTTCCAGGCCTGGACAGCCTGGGTTATTACACAAAGAAACCCTGTCTCAGGAGGCTTTATCCATCATCGGATGGAAACAGCTAGAGAGACCCACAGCCAGACGTTAGGCAGAGCTCAGGGAGTCTTAGGGATGAGTCATGGGAAGGACTGAAGGAGTCAGAGGGGTCAAGGACACCACAAGAAAACCTACAGAGCCAACTAACCTAAGCCCATGGGGGCTCACAGAGACTGAACCACTAACCAAAGAGCAGGCAGGAGCTGAACTTAGGTCCCATATACATAGGTAAGGACGTGCAGCTTGATCTTCATGTGGGTTCCCTAATAATAGGAAAGGAGCTATCTCTGATTCAGACTCTACCGTCTGCCTTTGGATCCTTTCCCCTAGCTGGGCTGCATTGTCTGGCCTCAATGGGAGAGGATGTGTTTAGTCCTCCTGTGACTAGACGTGCCAAGGTAGGTTGGTATGGTGTGGGGTGGGGTAGGGTGGGGGCTCCTCTTCTCTAAGGAGACTAGGAGAGGAAAATGGGGGAAGGGAGATGGGAGGGTGAGACTGGGATGTAAAGTGAATAAATTAATTAATGAAAAAAAAAATAGAAACCCCAGTGTTGAAAAAAACAAACAAAAACAAAACAAAAACAAAAAAAAGAAAAACAAACAGGCCACCCTCCCCAACACTGTAAAGACAGACACTCATGTGCTCTTAGGCTCTTCTTTACTCACGGAATTTAGGTTTAGCAGACCTTAGGAGTTGTAATTTGAAGCTGAACCTTAAGTGTGGAAGACTCCGGCCTACCAGGGCTCCTACAGAGTGGACCAGTCGGGGTTTAAAATGGAATTTCTACCCCATTTTTCTTCAGACCTGGACTTGAACTTAATAAAAAAAGTCTTTAATAAGAAAGCAGCCTGAAGCCCAGTCACCTTCCCTCAGAGAATGACCGTGAAAGCATCTCTGGCCTTCGTCTCATGGTCAACACTGCAAGGCTCCCACAGGCATGGGGCATGGAATCTAACCCATCTTCCTTCATCAGTTACCAAGGAGGTGGTCATGGGGCACTTGAGTGACAGAGACAACTCTGGCTGAGCTGCCCTTGCTAGTCTTTTGGCCACTCTCCCCTCTGAGACACCTTCGTCTCACGTGTACAGAGGCACAGTGCCCACTTGTGGCTTTTTTTTTTTTTTTTTCAACTTAATACCAAATCCTATCGGGACTCTGGCTGAGCTGACGCCATTGGGTACATAGATTTCGACCTCCTGTCCCAGTTTCCTGAGTGAAAAATAATCCTGTGAATTATTGTCAGAGGAGGAAATGAGTCAGCTCCCTTGTCACGAGATTAACTGCACGATTAAGACTCACCCTCTTCCCTGAGAATGTGAGTTTTTTTTTTTTTTTTTTTTTTTTTTTTTTTGCCGGCCGACCGGGGGCGGGGGTTGGGAAGAATTTTCACAATTCAAACAAACCCGCTCCCACCCCTTAACTTACCTCGCCTCCCCTCCGTTTGCTAAACTTGTCTGGATGCGTTTAAGTAGCAGGCCCGTTTTGAGTCTCTGCCAAGGGCAGGGCAAATCCTGCCCCACCAGTTAGATATGTCCAGGCCTGCTTGAACCCCAGCCACAGTTAGGCTTCCTTCCATGTTCACGAAGAGTAGAAGCAGAAAAGGAAACAGGAGTCAGAGAAGAGCAGGTGAAGGGACAGAGCCATCGTGCCCTGCCTGCCCTGGGACTGCTGTGTGTAATTTATTTTGCTGCTTACCTATACTCCATAAATTACCTTTTTTTCTTTGCATACCCTGGATTATCAGTACTGTGAGGGGCAGACTGTGTTCCTCTCTGGTCTGAGTGCAGTGCTGGGGCAGGGGGGGTATGTTTTTGACAAAAAAATAACTACAGAAGACATGGTGACTGGTAGGCTATGTCTCTGCCGCTGGTGAAATGAACGAATTTAAGACAGACTACATTATATTAAAGGCAGTTTATTGGGAAGCTGCACTAGGGCAGGTTCACTGGCCCCGGGGAATGAGTCCAGGGGAGTCGCCTGGGTGGGGGGTCGGTAAGAGAGAAAGAGACAATGGGTGCACTCCTGCAGAGACAGAAGGGAAGGGAGGAAGAGGTAGAGGGGAAGAGGAAGGGGAGGGGAAGGGGGAGGGAGGAGGCATGCAAAAATGACTGGATTATATAGTGAAGAGCCTCTGGGGAAAGGGCAGCCCAGCCCCTGTGCTAGAAAGTTCAAGGTTGGGGCAGGGTATGCCAGGTAGGACTGAGGGATGCTGGGAGAACCTGGAGGCCCTGTCTGCTTTGATGTGTAAAATATGCACCCCAGTCCCTTGTCCCAGGTCTGAAACCAAACAGTGGCCAAGAATGAACTTGGGGCAGGGGTTAAAGAAAATATAGTTTCCTCTTTTTTCTATGAACAGAGAAAACAGTAAAAAAGCAATCCAGGATTTTTGGTTTGTTGTTTTTTTTTTTTTTTTTTTTTTTTTTTCCGGAGGTGGGGACCGAACCCAGGGCCTTGTGCTTGCTAGGCAAGCGCTCTACCACTGAGCTAGATCCCCAACCCCTGTTGTTTTGTCTTTTAAGGACTGGAATTGAGTCCCTCCTTCCATCCCGTGGATCTGCATTTCAAACTATTGTGATGATAAGGTTTGCACTGCAAGCACCTTTGCCTGCAGAGCCAATGAGGAAGGAACAGCTCTCCTTCTGCTGAGAAATAGAATTCAGTGGCCAGTTCAGGTGTCTTCAGTGACTGTCCCAGGGACGTGATTAACTGTGGTCTGCCCTTTAAGGGTGGCTATGGTGCCAGCTATGCAGACAGGAGGGACACAGCTCTACGAGTTAGAAATGTCCACATTTCTGTGGTTCTCACCTTATTTGTTTGTTTGTTTGTTTGTTTATTTATTTATTTATTTTAGATAGGGTCTTGTTATGTAGTCCCTGCTGGCCTGAAACTCACTCTGTAGACCAAGCTGGCCTTGAACTCACAGAATCTGCCACTGCTTCTCAAGGGCTGGGATTAATGTTTCTGACCTTTGCAAGAAACAGCAAACATGCAGCTCAAGTCCCCACGCTAGGCCACACCGGGTGTTCCTCCATCTTATATTCCTGGGACTGTTAATGATAAACCATAGCAGATAGCAGGAGTTTGATTAGATTGTTATTTTAACAGTGGTCACATGATGCACACAGGATGCTCTTTCAAATTTTGCTGAAGGCTACGCTTTGTCTCGTTGTCACTAATGAAACCAGAGAAGCCGAACAAACCCTTCAGCTCCATTTGATTTCATCATCCAGTTGGGAATCTCCGAGCGGAGTGATAGGCTGCTCTAACCTTTGCTAGTTCATCTGTCCTCTGGGTCAGGAGCCCATGGGTACCACAAGCGTCTGTCCAGAATTCGAAAGTAGGTTCAACTCATTGAAATCACCAAGCCTTCCTTTGAGTCCGTCTAAGTGTCTGGTGGGTAACCTCTGACAGGGCCGGAACTGCAGCTTTAGAACATGCGGATGCCACCATTCTCTGAGGAGCCTTGACGATAGATTTCCAACGTACAGGTCACCAATTACTTCTCTTTCACTTAGCACAACCACGTGTTGCACCTCACTAGTAACATTGTAGTCTACGGGGTGTCACTGCTTCTTCTCTGCCTGATCTGAGGAGGCTGACCCACACTCTACCTGGGGAATGTCACATAATCCGTGGAGAAACTACAGGTTAAACTTCCTGGAATGAGTCTCCATGCAAATGAGGCATCCCCAGAACCTTGAGCCTCAGACAATGAAACTCCACCCTAAGAAGATCCCCTTCCCACACGCCAAGGTTCATATACAGAGCCCTGGTTCCCTCCAAATAAAGGGTGTGCACAAGCTAAGAGCTCCTCAGGAGCTGTTTCATTAAGATTCTTGGAGAGAGCACCGCCTACCCACCCCCGGCCCCCTCCGCCCCCCCCCCCCCCCACTCCCAACCAGACCCGGATCCTGCAGAGCCCACGTGGTCTGGATTCTGCTTCATCCTCTCAGCCTGGTGTGCTGCATCATCTGGACACCCTGAGAGGGAAGAAACAGAGGCTGAAGAACCACAGCTGACCCCAACACGCGTACCACAGACTTGCATGTCTCAGACTCCCCTAAAATCCGGAAACTCTTATCTCCCAGGATGTAGAGTTCGGATCTGCGCACCGGTCTCTTCTACAGGAATAAGGGCGGTCGCCACCATTGCCAGGCCTCTCCTTACTCAAGCCTCAGCTTCCTGTCAGCTATTACATGTAGTGTTTTTTTTTTTTCCCCCGGAGCTGCGGACCGAGCCCAGGGCTTTGCGCTTGCCAGGCAAGCGCTCTACCACTGAGCTAAATCCCCAACCCCTCATATGTAGTTTTACACTCTCATTTCAAACTGTCATTTTAGGAGCAGACGGCTCGTGGCAGAGATGGTCAAACAGGCCTAGAGAGTTTGGGGGTGAAGAGACCCCCCCAACCTCAAACAGCAGGATTTGTGGGAATCATTGGTCCCCAGATTCCTTTCAAGGAAGCAGTGCAGCTTTCTTAGGATTCTCAGCCCCTTCCTGCCTAATTGACAAACTAAGAGCCACGGCCCAGGGGCGCATGTCCGAGATTTCCCAACTCCCATGATGAAGAGACAGCCTCTCAAGCCTCCTACATCTTGGAAGTGTTCCCTATTCTTTTGAAATCACAACCTTAGTTTGTCCCTGTGCTGCTTTGTCCCTTCACTTAGCATTAAAGCTTGAGCCCATCCGTCTTTTTCCAGTGGCTTGAATTACTTCCTTGCATCCCTCAGTTTGGCAAACTTCCCCACTGGACCCGACAAATGCTTTTCAAACACACAGATGGGTTGTTCTGTGACTGTTGCCTTTACATGAAACTCCCGTGATACTTCTCTGAAATTACCCAAAAAGCTATTCTCGGCCTCTAGGAAGAACCATTTGTCACAAACCCCCGAATTCCCTGGAAATAGGCCTTCATGTAGTTTATATAGTAGGATTACGGTAACATAAAAACAGTTGTAGGTTAAGCAAAACAAGGGGGGAGCGCTCAGCATCTGAGGGGTTCAGGAATGCTGTTTGATTTGCTATAGGCAAAATCGTCCTTAGAAGCCGCATAGTTACTCCTTTAAACCCTCCCTCGTGTGTAACACAACCTCCACTGGACTCCAGTGTCTACTCACTGTAGAAGCCGGGCCTGGTTATAAAACACCAACACCAGCACCTTTCCCAGATTGGTCTCCTGTAGAAAAATTCTTTATATTACGGGCAAAGGAGTCTTTACTGTAGCTAGGTAACAGCATGGACCATGTTGACTGTTCTGTACCCGCCTTTGAAAACACGTATCTGTTTTATATATCAATGTTCTCCACTGCAGACACAACACAAAAGCTGTCCTGCCTGCTGTGTAACATCAGGCCGTGCTCCCTGGTTCCCAATCTCCAGGACTTTTTTTCAATCTTTTCGGGAAAAGGGACAGGGGGCCACATCAATCATGGTGTGGAATGCTCTGACCTTCCCAAAGTTATCTTTTGATCTTTCACTATTTGCTATTTACTGGCTTTGAGCTGCACATGGACCTCATTCAGTTGCTACCAACCCCAGCAGGTTTCTCTCCAAAACCTTGCAAGACAGACAGATAGACAGACACACACACACAACACAACTATGTGCATGTGTGTTTGCTTCCATTGACTTTTTAAAAGGATTTATTTATTTATTTTATGTATATGACTACACTGTAGCTGTCTTCAGACACACCAGAAGAGGGCGTCAGAGCCCATTACAGATGGTTGTGAGCCACCATGTAGTTGCTGGGAATTGAACTCAGGACCTCTGGAAGAGCAGTCAGCACTCTTAACCGCTGAGCCATCTCTCCAGCCCTCCTTCCATTAACTTATGTGCATCAAGTGTATACAAGAGCCCTCGAAGGCCAGAGACCTTGGACACCCTGAAGCCAGAGTTAGGCAGCTGTGAGCTCCCTGTCTTGGGTGCCAGAAACCAAACTCAGATCTTCCGGGAGAGCAATTGAACATTCCTAACCACTGAGCTGTCCGTCCGGCTCCTGTTCTTATGCAGGACCGGGGAGCCTGACTCTGAAGGACAAAACCAGCAGTGGGGATGTCGGGCAATAGCCTGTGCTACAGGGTTAGCACACTCATTTAACTTCATTGGGAAAAAATAGTGAAAGCGGTGAAAACTATTTATGGGGCCGGAGGAGAGCATATTTTGCTGGTTTTACTTTATGTTTGAAGTTTTGGGTATAGCTCTGCTCATAAATACTGAAATGCCTAGCATAAAGAACGCAGCCCGGGGCACACCCCATAAAACTTACAGTGCGATTAAATGAGCAATTTCCACTGGAAATAAAACGGGCGTGTTGGGTGGAATATGAATTAAAGTGCGTGGGACTCAGGCTTGCACGAGGCGTTGGAGAGAAACCTGCTGGGGTTGGTAGCCCGAATGCAGTCCCTGTACAGGTCAAAGCCAGTAAACAGCAAAAGATAACTTCGGGAAGGTCAGAGCGTTCCACACCATGATTGATGTAACTCCCTGTCCCTTTTCCCAAAAAGATTCAGGAAAAGTCCTAGTGATTGGGAATGAGAAAACCTGACCTTGTATTACGGGGCAGGCAAGACAAGCTTTTGTATTGTGTCTGTGGTGGAGGAGAATTTTGAATTTTTTTTTTTTTTTTACATTTTTGAATGTCATGTGTCTGTGGTGGTGGTGGTGTGTGTGTGCGCGCCTGTGTTGTGTGTGTGGTGGGATGGGTGTGTGGTGGTGTGTGGGTGTGGGGTGCATGGGGTAGGGGAGAGATCATCAGGGACCAAAAACATTTGCTTTTCCTCAAAAGGATTCGAATTTGGTTTCCACCACCTACATGAGATGGTTCACGGCTGCCTGTGATTTCATTTCCAGGGCATCTGACACCCCCTTCTGGGTTCTGGGGCTTCCCACACACATGTGTTACCCCCCTAAATAAATGAACAAGTTTATGAAAAAGGGTTCACTAAGGAGGTTGCAACAGGAACAGCCAAAGGAACCTTATCAGCTCACACCGCAGACCACTCTCCATCCTGGTTCATCTGGGACCCTACGAGGACATTCACAGATGATGTCATATTGGACCAGTGAGATGACTCATTGGATTGCAGGTGCTTGTGGCTAAGTCTGATTTCTTGAGTTTATCCACCCAGAATCTACGTGATAGAAGGGGTAAACCAACTTTTGCCAGTTGTCCTTTGATCTTCACACTGGAGCTGTAGCATGTAGATGGGTGTACACACACACACACACACACACACACACACACACACACACACACACACACACATACTAGTTCATTTACACAGAATAAAAGAACAAAGGTGTAATTTTTTAAACAAGACGATGCTTTATTGATACTTTAAGGGAAAAACTCCATTGAGGAAAGGATATTAGTTTTTGCCTAGAAGGAACC
This sequence comes from Rattus norvegicus, assembly GCF_021556685.1. Classification (NCBI taxonomy): domain Eukaryota; kingdom Metazoa; phylum Chordata; class Mammalia; order Rodentia; family Muridae; genus Rattus; species Rattus norvegicus. The sequence continues at coordinate 59,734,926 of NC_141536.1, read as the reverse complement.
CTTTGCACAAGTTTGGCTGACTGGAAGGCTGAGTGCACGTATTACGCAGTATTCCAGCTCTCTATCCACTGATGCAAACAATTGTAAATGGGAAATACTAAAAATATTTTAAAGAATGGGACACCGAACATTGAAAACTCAGTTTTAATCATCCCATATGTACAGTTTTGGAGAGTATTCAGAAAGGGGAGGTTGAAACTACTTAGGAGGACATGGATTTGTGCGAGTCACATGTGCAAAAATACTCACAGAAGGGACTGGAGCATCTATCAAGAGGAACTCCTGGGACCAATTCGCTCCAGGCTCCCGGGGCAGGTGGCCAGAAAAGTGTTTTAATCTAAGACTACCCAAAACGAGGCCTGTCTTCTTTCTTTGAGGAGTTAGGGTTAAGGCCTTGGGAAGGAAAGCCTTAAACTCTTCCTCCTGTGGAAGCCACAGCCAAGGTCAGAGAAACCAGCTCCAACCCTTGGTGTTCCCAAGCGTCTTTCCTCCCCAGGCCCAAGGTCTGAGGTGGCAGTGGGTAAAAGTGGGTGAGATTTCTGGTCAGCATCGTTAGGAACTTTGGAAGGTCAGCAATGAAACTGTATTTCTTTCTGAAAACATAAGGCATGCCCCTGCCAATCTGAGTTCACATTCTATCGCCAAAGCAACTGGAATCTATCCTTGTACCTTTTCCACGTTTTAACCACATATATCCTACACGTATCAAAATTTCCTGAGAAACACTTGTTCTCATGGCAAGGGATATTTCGAATGTTTCCCGTTTGGTCTTGTTCTGTCCCACAAACCCTCTGACCCTGCCTGTCTGGCTCTCACATTGGCGGCTTACATTGTGACAGTGTGCACAATGGTTTGCACATTTATTCAGGGTCTGTGTCCTAACATGAGCAAAGTTGCCTTATTGAGCTGGCCGGCTGGCTCCCCACCGTAGCCACAGATGAGTCTAGACTCTAGGCTCAGTGTTCTGCAGGTTCACTACCGTGTGGAAGGACAGGAAACACCAAAGCTGCTGGGATATGTGTACTAAGAGGAAAGCTGGATGTTTGGGGAAAAGATATGCTGAGTTGCCAGTGACCCTGATGTGGGAGACGTTTCTGGTTTAGACCAAAGACATTATTAAAGATACACTTTATTTAAGTTAGCAGAATATTGTATAGCCAGATTTTTTTTTTACAGTTTTATAGGTATTGTGAATGGTTTCTGTGGAGGGGGGAAGGCTTCCTTTCTGCTTTATTATTTGGATAAGATTTTAAAAAGCTAAACTCCTGCATTCTTTAATAGCACATTTTTATTTCTTTAGAAGACAAAATAAAAGCATACAGTGCAGTTATTTTCAACAGAACGTCTGCCTCTTTGCTACAGCATTAGGTCAAATCATTTTATGCGTTTATGCACAAATTTATTTATGCTTTTCCTTGGATAACTACTAGCAGTTTGAAAACAGTTTTATTAATTAACAAGCTGTGAGGCAATATATCATCACATCTTTAGAGCTCTGGCGCCAGCTAGTGGTAGCAGAGAGGAACTGCACAGTCATGTTCAAATCCCAAAGTCTGTTTTGTCACTTGCCTTTCTCCTGTTTCTCCCACGTTTTTCCTCATCGACATAATGGGGAGTCCTTGCAATTGGTCAGCGAGCAGTAGAAGGAATTATAGATGAATTTAGAAAAGCCAGTAGGCCAGAGGCAGAGAGAGGAAAGGCAAGACAAACGCAAGCACTTTCCCAAAGGGTTTGAGATCATTTATTTCTTTAAAGATTCCTGGCCTTCGATAGGGCAGTTCGGATTTTGCCAATGAGTTTTGAGCCTTTTGTTTTTCATTTGTAGACAGGTTTGAATACATACCTAAGACACGTGATAACTATGAACCTCAGCAGAACAGCCCTGAGGACACCCTGTAAGTGGAAATTTATGTTTGCGTCCTAGTAGCAAATATTTCTAGCGTGGACAGGAATTCTGAGATGGCGTTTGTATCTGGTACTCTATGGGAAGGAATACTCAAGTTTTATGCAATTTAGATGTGGAGTTCAGTTTACTCTCAAATATAAGTTTACTCTAAATTTATGGTTATGATGGTTTCCATGAGAACAAAAACCGTGGTATTTATTTTAAGGGCAAAGAATCTTCGGCAAGCTGTTTCATTCATCTAATTAAGCAATACCTGACTGAGCTGGGGCGATAGAGCTTGCTAATAAATTAATCGTCAAGCAGAGACATTACATTTATTAAATGGTGGGCGCTGTTTATAACTCTATTACTTACTGCTAAAAATCAATATTATTAATAATATACACGGAATTTATTATGAAAAAAAAAAGGCTGAAGGTGGTGAAGGACTTTTCTTTCGACATTTCATTTGTAGACCTCTGTTGGTTATGGAGAGCAAGGACCATCCGAGCTGGGAAGTGCTTCTTGTAATATTTCTGGAAGGTAAGTCTAGCTTCGGAGGTTTGGGGCCGAGGGATTGCTGCAGCTTAACCTCGAAGCTTGGTCGATGTGTGTACTTTGGGAAATAATGTTTAAGTCTCACTGATGACAGCCATCTCATCGCTGAATAGATGGTCATGGTGCTGCTGTATAAGGTATTTTAAGCTCTTGCTGAAATCTGAATAGTTTGTATGGAAAATTCCTCCTTTCCACCGAATGTTCGTGGTCAAAATGTTGTCATTTCCCTTTTGTTTTTAATCTCTTAAACATTGATGTGTAAGGACAATGTTTTAAAGATTCTCTCTCTCTCTCTTTCTCTCTCTACACACACACAAACACACACACACACACACACACACACCCCTTTTAAGATGGAAATCAAGCTTATATAATTGAATGAGTTTCAAATCATACCTGAAAGGAAGTATCATTGTAATTTTGGAGAGAGATAATTGATTTCAAGAAGACTGTATTAATAATACAGGATAACCGAAACAGAACGGAAGGATACTTTGACTGCCGTAAAGGATCGAGAATCTCAGCAAACGTAAAAGGTTTATGCTCTTTGACATTAGTTTTGGAGTGTGTCATACTTATTTATCTTTAAAACTGTTTAGTGGTTGCTTTAAAATATTTTGATGTCTACTATAATCCTTATATAATTCCCCATATGCTGCCAAGCAAATTTTACAAAATAGCATCCCATCATAATTTGAAATTTGCTCGTAAAGATTTTAAGATTTATCATTGCAGTGTTATTTCTTCTTTCTGAAATCGCGCAATCAGAAATTAACTGTACATTGCAAATGAACACATTTAAAAGGAAGCAAATGTATCTGAATATCTTCCCGATTTAAAAAAGAAAGCCTCTTTAGAGATCAGTCTGTGAGTTTGACATAATGATACCAGCAAATAACCAGTTCACTCAATTCCAATCCCTGCATGTGAGATGGTCTATAAAATTTTTATAAAAGAAATAAACATTTTTATTCAAGGCCCTGAATGTGACGACATAAAGAGAAACTTACAAATAAACAGACTTGCACGTTCTCCCTGACATTCGCGTTTGCAGGCATGAGGCCTACTAAAATGCAGACACACAGAGTTAAATATTTGCTTGGTTTCCAGATGCCATGACTGTGAAGCTGCACTGCCTTCCCCCGCGTTGGGAGCTGGGAGCCCTCCGCAGAGCATCCCTTTAGGAGGCATTGGTGCAGGATGAGGGGGCGCAGCTGCCAGCCAAACGCTGCAGATGGTCCCCCTCATTAGCCTACCGCGCTCCACGCAGCCATCCGGAGGAGGCTCGGGATGGCACTTGGACAAGATGTTAAGCTAGCCTCCTGTTCAATGTCATTACGGTTTCTCCAAATCCTCTGCTCAGTGCGCCCTGCCAGGTTCAGGCCAGGAGAGGTGACAGCTCCAGGCCGATGTCCCCCATAGCCGACCCGGGAAACTTCCTAATTCTGGGCTAACCTGGACCACCCGCAAACGCAGCGTGGTTCCCTGCATGACATGCCTTGGCAACCCCGTTTCTCCTCTTCCTCGTCTGCCCACTGATTTATTAACCTTATGGGATTTTAATTCTGTTTTCTTTACCCTTTGTTTACGAACCAGCCTTGGAATCAGGGCATCCAGCCCGGGCAACCGGAAATGTTAGTTAAGTTTAGCAGTCGAGCAGCAGGGGGAGCTCATACTGTTTTACGGCCTGCAGTTTCTCAAGCTAGATTGGAATAATTCTGATAGTTGAGGTCTTACATTTAGAACATAGATGTTTATAGTCTGTGTATACGTGTGACAAAGATCGCAGAACACAGACAATCGCCATTCACTAAACGACAGTTTGAAGTCACAGAGGGTCCATTTTTTTATTTGGGTATCAGAAGTTACCAGTGTGCTAGGAGGTCGGGGAGGTGTGGGTGACAGGGAAGAACTAGACAGCAAGACTTTCTCTCTTGTCTTTTAATACAGACAAAAAGAAAAAAAAAGAATCTTTATTGAAATCATCTTAAATTCTTATGCAATCTTGTAGCTGTCTGTCACCTCTAGTTACAGCTTAAAACGTGCTTCTTTCTTCTTTTTCTTTAGACTTCTATTTTATGTGTATGAATGGTGATTGTATGCATGTGCTCATGTCTGCTGTCCCAGGTCAGGTCCCTGAAACCGGAATTTCGGATGATCGTGAGTCATCACGTGGGTGTCAGGATCTGACCCTGGTCCTCTGCAAGAGCAGCAAGTGCTCTTGGTGGCTGCATCTCCAGCCTCGGCTCCCGCCCTGTCCAACAGAGAAGTGAAAATGGATTACTTGATGGCGTTTTTTGAGATGATGAAAGTGAGGAGAGGCTCTCCTGCAATCTGTATTCTAATATGCTGGAGCCCAGTTTTGAATTTTACAGTTGGTAACATCTAAAGCCTTTTATATTATGCCTGGAGCTTGATGAAGTTCACGGGTCAGTAGCTTTGTGCTACTGTAAGATAATTTAGGACTCTGGATTACTCTTTGCTTTGTAAACCATTTTGATGCCCACGGACATGCATTTTACATATGGTGGCTCATTTACGGCTCCCCTGAAGGGGCAGGAACTCCGGAGTGATGCTTAGGGTTTAAACTGAAGACTTGGGCATAGAGCAGACACTTTGCCGTGTGATCCATGATGACAGTAAGAACTGTTTGTAAATCTACACAATTTCTATGGAATGATTTTTGGGTTTCATTAGAAACAGCGTAAAGCTGAGCATCAGCTTTACGTTGACAAGGGTGTTGAATACTGGCTCTAAAGACACAATTAAAAGGTTAAGAGTAGGGCTGGAGAGATGGCTCAATGGTTAAGAGCACTGACTGCTCTTCCAGAGGTCCTGAGTTCAATTCCCAGCAACCACATGGTGGCTCACAACCATCTGTAATGGGATCTGATGCCCTCTTCTGGTGTCTGAAGACAGGTACAGTGTATTTATAGAATAAGTAAATAAATCTTAAAAAAAAAAAAGAGCAAAAGCAAATCAAATGAAAATATAAGGGGACCCTAAATTAAACAGAAGATTTTTTTTTTTTTGGTTCTTTTTTTCGGAGCTGGGGACCGAACCCAGGGCCTTGAGCTTCCTAGGCAAGCGCTCTACCACCGAGCTAAATCCCCAGCCCCAAAAGATATTTTAAAACTTTTTGTAACACTCACTATTAAAATATGTGAAGAATATAATTTATGTTAATTAATTGAGAGGTCACACGATGTCATTTTAAAGTACCAGAACATATTGGGGTGGGGAGAAAGCCTGATAGAGCAATCGTTTTCTTTCTTGTTTTGATTTTGAGAGGACCTTGTGGTGTAGCACAGAGCAGCCTTGAACTCATGATCCTCCAGCCTCAGCTTCCCAAGTACTAGGGTCCCAGGTATCTACTACCGGACCTTGCTAAGACAATCATTTTCTTCCAGGCTATGTGACCAGCCACTTGGGCAAGGTCGAACAGGCCTGTGTCCCAGTACCTGGGAGACTGAGGTACGATGGCTGCTGTGAGTGTGAGGGCAGCTTGGGCTACCATAGTGAGGTTTTTTTTTTTTTTTTTTTTTTTTTTTGGTTCTTTTTTTCGAAGCTGGGGACCGAACCCAGGGCCTTGTGCTTCCTAGGCAAGCGCTCTACCACTGAGCTAAATCCCCAGCCCCCCATAGTGAGTTTTAAATCAGTCTGAATTGTACAGTGCAGCAAGACCTTGTCTTAGAAACATCTGCCCCACTCCTGTCCCTAAAAATACCAAACAAATCCCTCAAACAAAAACCATAATCATCATACGAGATGCAGGACCTTAACTGCAGTGTCCAAAAGCAATGAGACCAGCACCCAAGTTCCTCTGCTGAGCTGCTCGGACCCCAGCCCGGGGCACTCACTCCTGGCTCCCGGTCATCTCCGACTTCCACATCTGTGTCGCACTTCTACCTAACTTTGTGTATGTAGATAGATGGGGCTCTTTAGAGCCGGTGTTTGGCATTGTCACAATTTTTGCTTGGCTCAGGAAGGGCAGGTTGATTATCATTAAAGTGTTATTTATTTCTATTTTATTAAGCCCTTTTTACATTCATGTTACAGGTTAATTTATACTTTTATTTCATGCACTACTTGGCTTTACTGATTAATATGCCCCGTGGCATTCAATAAAGTCAGGCAGTGGAGGAAAGAAGAGTGGTATTAATTTCTAACATTGCTATAAATTCCCCTTAATAAAACCAGCTCAATAGCATCACAGAAGCCGTACAATGGATGCTTCCAAATTGGTAACAAAGATGCGGCTAAACAATTTTCCTTCCTGAATTTAACGCAGCCCTCTTGTCTTTTCTCTGAAGTGTTGCAAGGAGGCAATCTGCCCTTGTTGCTTCTCTCTTTAGCAGGGAATCTCAGCCTTGGTATCACACTACAATCCGTGGCTCTTCATAACGCTTATACCTACACCAAAACATTGTTTCCAGACTCTAAGTTGCAAGGTGGACAAGTTCGCCTAGGCTCTCGAGACCCAGGGGTGGAGGGGATTTTATTAATGGATGGGTTTTCATTGAACATTGGAATTCCACTGCAGGCATCTGTTATTTGTCCTTCTTTGGTCTTTTAACAGTCAATCCCAGTTGTAGGGCTGGTGAAAAAAAAATCTATGATCCGGAATTATTAATCCACCACTCCAACCCCAAGCCCTCAGTGAAGTAAGGTTAGAATTAGGATTTACCGGAGTGTATAAAGTCGAGGACAAACTACCACCCCCTGAATTTTGGGTCACAAAATTTTTATGATAAAGAATGTACTTCATTATCCAGTAACCAAATCATGTATTGGAACAGATCGTTTATCCCGTGTTTTTCCTCTTTAAGACTCTAGCCCACTGGTTCTTAACCTTCCTAAGGCTGCGACCCTTTAATACACTTCTTCATGTTGTGGTGACCCCCAACCATAAAATTATTTCATTGCTACTTTACAACTGTAATTTTGCTATGGTTATGAATTGTAACATAAACATCTGACCTGTGACCCCTCAAGGGGTCGTGACCCACAGGTTGAGACTACCACAACTAGCCAGCGTCCGAACTCCTGCAAATGGGTTCCCATTCAAAATTTACTTTTTTTTTTCCTTAATAGTGAGTAAACCTTAGCTTGAGGTCCTCGTTTGAACTTTCCAACACTTTCTTTGAGTTCTTGCATTTAAGGACTGGAAAGAAATTTGACAGGGAAAAGGAAAAGAACAGTTTACAATTCCTCTTTGCACCAGAGCATCAGGATTTGTGTTCATTCAGGAGAGAGCTCTTGATCAAGCTTCACGCAGGCTGGGACAGACCCGGGAGAGATGTGGGATTCAGTTCTTATCCTGTGAGCTACTTTAGGACAGAGAAATTCACATGTTGTTAGGAGAAAATATTCAGAGAAAGGAAATATTGTGTGTGTGTGTGTGTGTGTGTGTGTGTGTGTGTGTAGATTTAATTTCCCCTAGATTCTTCACATCCCCTCACATTATGTTGGTCAAAATAGCAGGTCCTTGGGCCCACACAGTCATTCAAGAAACAGCCAAGGGGGGTTGGGGATTTAGCTCAGTGGTAGAGTGCTTGCCTAGCAAGCAGAGGGCCCTGGGTTCGGTCCCCAGCTCCGAAAAAAAGAAAAAACAACAACAACAACAACAACAACAAAAAAAAAAACAGCCAAGGCCCGAGTCATCCTTGTCCCCAGTGTGCTGTTGAGGACTTGGAGATTTTCAGTAAACTCTCTTGCACCTGCTGACTTCTCCTGGGTCACTAACTGAGTGTAGGATTTGGTGTTTTCATGTTTCCTTAACGCTCTAGTTCCCATGGTAAATTCAAGCCTGTCCGTGCCAAGGTATTCGTGCACTCTCCGGTTTCACGAAAAAACTAAAATCCCACCTTTGCCATTTCTCCTACCCACCCCTACCCACCTTCCACTCATGAAAATGAGACTTCAGGGAAATGTTTTGCAAATCACGCCTCAAACCAGGACTTCAAACACCCTGGCTGCTCAGACTATCCATTCACACACAAGGCAATCGAGGTAGATGTTCTCATCTTTGAACGTCAGTTCTCAAGAAGTGATGGACTGTTTGTTTCCAGAGATCTTGTGTTCGGATTTCCTTTCAGGAAGCTGTTCTTGCAAATATGAGGATGACTGAACAGTCAATCCACACAGGCATTTGTCCACACAGGCATTTGTTTTAATTGGAAAAATCTGTTCGCGAGCTATTTTGGAAAAAGATCTTAGAAGAGCTGGTTGTCCTCTTTTTCCCCTCCCAGACAGGGTTTAATGTAGCCCAGGCTAGCCTAAAACATTTCCAGACAGCATCTAATTTAGCTCAGGGTAGCTGTCTATGTAGTTGAAGATGACTTTGAACTACTGATCTTCCTAATTTTACCTCCTGACTGCTGTAACTACAGCCACGTACCGTTATACCCAGTTTACACACTTCTAGGGATCGAACCTGAGGTTCGCGCATGCTAGGCAAGTGCTACACAAGCTGCACCTTTATCTTGCTAAGTTTTATGAAGTAGACAAAATCTAGTATTCATGTTGGGGTGGATTCGACAGCTGTCAACGGCACCTAAAAGGTCTTAAAGCAAGCATGTGCGTCTCGGTTAGCAGGCTAAAGAAGAGTTCGCAGTATAATCGAGTGAGGGCATTTTATTTATGAAAACTGAAAAATCAAGCGTGTTGAAAAAATGCTTCTGACAGTGAATGGAGACAGAAAATGAAGCTGTATAGCTGAGCTCACGGGAAGTGGAAACTCTGTTAGTGACCTTCAGGACTTTAAATTGGTGGTCAGTGATTCAGCTTCCAACCAAACTCCCCATATTATTGTAAAGTCACTGCAAGTGAGTAAAGTACAAGTAAGCAGTAAAAAAAAAAGTTTCCATTTTAGATACGTGGTTTAGAAGTATTAAAACTTTAGGAACTTGCAGGCACATATTACTTTCCTAAGTCATCTTTGTAACCTTGCAGGCGTTGTTTTGTATCTCAGTGCAAAGTTTTGAGAGCTTTTAGATGATGATGTAAAAAATAAATGGATGACACATGTTGGTATCAAATAGAATTCATTTGGCAAGACCTAGATCTCATTGATGTAGTTACGAATTTCAGATACTCCCAGCCCCAAACCTGAATAAAAATAAACATTTCAGATGACCCCAGCTCAACAAAACATGTCTGCGTGTGAAAGGAAGTATAGAATTTTTCCTCTCTTGAAAATTCCCCTCCCCCACCACACAAAATCATTTCTATTACCCTTTGAGGCTAGGGTATTATTTTCCCTCAAGAGAAACATTGTATTCTATAGGATGGATGGCTTGTGCTATCTTTTGTATAATCATTAGTGCATTTCCTGTTAAAGGAAATGACTTTTTAAAAAAAAGCATGATAGTTTAAACTTGAAAATAAGCACTGTTGACTTTTTTTTTTTTTTTTTTTTGGAGCTGGGGACCGAACCCAGGGCCTTGTGCTTGCTAGGCAAGCGCTCTACCGCTGAGCTAAATCCCCAGCCCCAACATGCATTATCTTGGCTGATGCCATTGAAGACATGAAGAATGCGGCCTGGGCAATGCTGGTCATGTGACCCTCAGGAACAGAGTGACTCAGGCTTGTGTCTTTTTTTGAGAGAGCAGCAGCTGAAGTAGAGGAAGTCAGTTTTACAGATAACCTGACTCTTCATTTTTAGATGAGTAAAGAATATTGTGATTTTTTTTTAAAAAACAAAAATATATATCATATCTATAATATCAATTATAGATCAGGAAATAACTTCCAAAGATACTAACAAAGGGCATTCAAATGTCATCATAACATTTTATTTAAGAACTCAGTTTCTGGACTGGAGAGATGACTGAGAGGTTAAGAACTCTGGTTGCGGGCTGGAGAGATGGCTCAGTGGTTAAGAGCACCCGACTGCTCTTCCAGAGGTCCTGAGTTCAATTCCCAGCAACCACATGGTGGCTCACAACCATCTGTAAAGAGATCTGATGCCCTCTTCTGGTGTATCTGAAGACAGCTACAGTGTACTTATATATAATAAATGAATAAATCTTAAAAAAACAAAAACAAAAAAACTCTGGTTGCTCTTCCCAAGGTCCTGAGTTCAATTCCCAGTAACCACATGGTGGCTCACAACCATCTATAATGGGATCTTGGTGCCCTCTTCTGGTGAAGAGTCATACATGTAAGCAGAACACTGTATATATAATAAATAAATAAATAAATAAATAAATAAATAAATAAATAAATAAATATTAAAAAAAAGAATTCAGTTTCTGCAAGGCGTTATGGAGCACACCTTTAATCCTAGCACATGGGGTGGGGGGCAGAGGCAGGTGGGTCTCTGTGTTCGAGGCCAGCCTGGTCTACAGAGCAAGTTCTAAGACAGCTACACAGAGAAACTCTGCCTTGAAAAGGTTCCCCTCATCCAAAGGATTTAGTTTCTTTTCGTTTATGTAACTCTTGTCTCCATTGTGTTAGTCAAACCCACTGTTCTAAATGTAACATTTTAGCTGAAAACTTATGCCCATAAACTAGAAATAGTAAAATTAATTTTTGTGATGGTATAATTTTCACATCATATCTTTAAATCATGTTCACTAATAAAAGTATACAGTAAATATGCAGACAAATTACACTCTCAAGATGCTATCATTCACTGAGTGGAACCTATGTTTTCATTGAATTAATTCCAGTCCAGATTGTTTAGGTATTAAGTAAGAAAGACAGTTACACTATCTATCCTATTTTATACTCAATCTAAACATACTTTACAATTTTCCTTTGGGGGAAAATATAGTTACTGAAGCTTTACTCTTAAAACCAAGGGGATTTTTAGCTTCGAAAAGTACATTACGGGGATTATGATTTTTATTTATTTATTTAACATTTTATTTATTTATGTATACAGCGTTCTGCCTGCATGTATGCCTGCAGGCCAGAAGAGGGCACCAGATCCCATTACAGATGGTTGTGAGCCACCATGTGGTTGCTGGGAATTGAACTCAGGACCTCTGGAAGAGCAGTCAGTGCTCTTAACCACTGAGCCATCTCTCCAGCCCCATGATTTGTTTTTAAACAACACCTTGCCATGTAGTATTGGCAAGCCTGGAACTCACCATGTAGACCAGGCTGGCCTTAGACTAATGGAGATCCACCTGACACTTCTGGAGTGCTGGAATTAAAGGCAGGTGCCACCAGCTTTAATTATGATTTAATAATAACATGTCTGTTGAACACTGTTCTTCTGATGAATAATCATGTGTATGTGTGGTATGTGTGTAAGAGCATATGTATATGAGGAATATGTTCACCACTGTGTGTGTGTGTGTGTGTGTGTGTGTGTGTGTGTGTGTGTAAGCAGAGGTACAAGTGGAGTGGTTTCCTCTAATGCTACCCACCTTATTTATTTATTTATTTATTTATTTATTTATTTATTTATTATTTATTTATTTACTTGAGACTGGTTTCTCACTGAATTTGGAGTTTGATGTTTGGACTAGACTGGCTGGCGGTGAGCCCCTGGCTTCTACATGTCTCTGCCTTCTACCAATGGGGTTATGGGGCATCCATCGGTGCCTGGCTTCTTAAACGGGTACAGGGGATTAAAGTGAACAAGCAATTTACCCACTGAGCCATCTTTCCACCTGCTTACTCCGTACTTAGTTTTGCTTGGCCTCTGAGTGTCTGGTGTGACTTCATGCTCACCCACTGTAAAACTAACCGGACGAACTGGACTCATCTGTGCCGCCTGGCTTTTCTACCAGCCGCTTCTTAGCCCGGGAGGCCTTACCTCCGAAACCCTGCCTGCCACCCTTAGGAAATTGAAACATTTAAGCGAGCCTTGTCCTCTATAACACTTACCACTTTCTGAATCCCGGGGATGGTAGAGTGAATTCTGAGCGAGGTGAAGAAGGCCCGAGGGAATGGGGGTTGGTGCGCTGACTGTGTGGAAGACGCGATGACTTCCATGTCAGGACCGACACTGGCTATGGTGTGAGAAAAGGATGGCAAGGGGCCATCTTGCAGAAGACCAGTTAGGAGGCTGTTGCTGGTCAGGAGGAAAGTTACACAGGCTTGGCAGAAGCCCGCCTGGGCAGTGGTGAGGCAGGGGAGCACCGGCACATCAAAGGAGACAAGGGGAGGGAAGTTTCAAGGAGGAATCCGTAAGCGACATGGACAAATGACGCAGACAAAACGTGTTCCTTGAATTTGGTGGCTAGAAGGTCCCAGGTGACTCTTTCTAGGGGAGTCACACGTGAATGATTAAAAGAAGCCAGTTGGGCCGAGGAGTGACTCAGAGATGAGTGGGAAGGGGCCACGGTGTTGGTAGCCTGTAGGTTTCCTGCCTATTTCCCAGGGCGAGCTCCTCCTCTGCTGTTGATCCAATGGATGAAACCTGACAGTGAGTAGTTTAAGCCTCGAGATGATCCTGTGACAGAGGGTTAAGCATTCTCTTCTTTACAGCTGAGCCGCTGAGGACTTGAGAGGTTTATACACCAGCCAGCAGCTCACAGAGGCTAAGTAGCTGGGCTTTAGGGAGAAGACAAGTCTGATGGCTGAGCTTCTCTCTTGCTTAGGACAGAGCTCCATGCTGCTCTTCCTTCCTGACTCCTAAGTCTGTTTCTCATCAAAGTTAGTAGACTTTCACCGAAACACGAGTCAAGTGCAAAACATTTTTCTCCTGATGCATTTTGAAGTGACCACTGATGACCTTACTTTGCATTTATGAGATTCTGTATTTAAAATTCTTCCTTCCCCTTCCTTCCTTCCTTCCTTCCTTCCTTCCTTCCTTCCTTCCTTCCTTCCCTCCCTCCCTCCCTCCCTCCCTCCTTCCCTCCTTCCTTCTTTCCTTCCTTCCTTCCTTCCTTCCTTCCTTCCTTCCTTCCTTCCTTCCTTCCTTCCTCAAATTCAGGGCTTTTACGAATGCCAGGGAAGTTCTCTACCACCAGGCCACACACCCGGCTCAGTGTATTTCTTGTCATTGATAAAAGGTTATTTCATTATATTAGCTCCATACCACTTGTCCGTCTTATGACTTAGGGGCCTACAGGCTATTTTGAGGGCTGGCAATTGTGAAGCCTTTTTTGTTGAAAAGCCCCTTTCTGCATTCAAACGTCTTGAGAGCAGTTTTAAACATCTTCAAATATTTGGGAGTCTTGGGATTCCTTTCTCATCCTGGATTTGAAGCTGGCAGGTGGCTCCCGCAGAGTTGCTTAGCCTACCTCAGCGGAGCTTGAGGAACCGCAAGAGTATTTACTTCCCAGTCTAAAGAGGTCATGTGAACCGAAAAACCAAAGAGCTGGTCAGCCCCAGACTTCCCCGTTCCCCCAGCCCTGCACAGCTTGCTGCACTCTGAGCCAGAAGTCAGCTGGCCTATTCTCCTACCTTGGTCTTTTGATCGGTAATTTCTTTTCCTTCCAGATGTGTTGACTGTAATAACTTCATCCTTTGGGGAGCAAAGTGGGAAGCACTCGCAAAGACAAATAGGTTTAGCAACGATCTAAAGTAACTTGATGGGGCGGGGTTGAGGATTTAGCTCAGTGGTAGAGCGCCCTGGCAAGGCCCTGGGTTCGGTCCCCAGCTCCGAAAAAAAAAAAAAAGTAACTTGATGGGGGGAGTAATTGATAACTGAGCTTTGGAGGAGGGAGGCACTGGGGTAGAATACAGCCAGTGATACGACGGACGTGCAGCTTTTACATAGTCACAACGTAGAAGATAGGCGAGAGTCAGATACGTAATGGTTCAGCATCTAAACTCTGGAGCCAGAAGCTGGGCTAGGCTTCCTGCTGGTCTCTGTTCCTCGTTTCTTGTGTCACTAAGTTTAGCTGTTGTGAGCACCCAGTGGGGCTGCTGGGGATCCAGTACCTGCCATTGCACCAAAGGCTGGCTTTTCTGGAGCTTGGTAAACGGACGTCATTGTTGGTGTAGTTTGTGCGTTGGAAGGGAAGCTGGTATATTCATATCCGGACAGGGCTGCCATCTGCGTCATAGCTAGTCACTCAACATTTAAGCAGCTCCTGAAGGCAGCTGATGTCAACCAAGTAGAAGCCCTGTTCAGGGAGAAGAGGCAGTTAGGAGATCGTAACACATGACACTTTAAAAAATGGTTAGTCTCAGCTCAGTCCGAGGACTGCGATTGAATAAGATCTTACACAACTTGGCTAAGGAAAAAAAAAAATGAAGTGCTTCCATCCAGAAAAAACTGTGTACAATAGAGACGGCTCAGCGGTTAAGAGCACTGACTGCTCTTCCAGAGGTTCTGAGTTCAAATCCCAGCAACCACATGGTGGCTCACAAACATCTGTAATGGGATCTAATGCCCTCTTCTGGTGTGTCTGAAGACAGCCACAGTGTACTCACATATATAAAATGAACAAATCTTTAAAAAAGGTGCGCAAAAAAACCAGAGGAGGAAACAAGAAAGGCCTATTTTTGGGGCAGGGATAAAAATCAAATTATTGGGGTGACTTGTGCATTGTTGAGACTCGAATCCAGGGCTTCATGCATGCCAATCAAATACTTCATGAATGCTTCCTTATTCTCCATACAGAGCTCTGACATTTGATATATATATACACACATATATATCTATATCTATATATATAAAATCTTATTGAAAATGGAGTTTTCATATTCTGGTTGTGGTTCCCTCCCTCCCTCTTCCTCTCAGTTTTCCCCATCTCCCCTCCCATCGAGTCCATTTCGTTTCTGCCTTTCATTAGAAAACAAACAGGCATCTAAGGGATGATAATAAAATATGATAAGGTAAAACAAAAGCAAGTCAGAATATAGCAAAACAAACAAACAGAAGGAAAAGACCCCAAGAAAAGGCACAAGAAGCAGATATAGACGTGGAGACCTACTCGTTGGCACACTCAGGAGGCCCATAAAATCATAAACCTGGAATCCATAGTATATACACAAAACCCATAAAGTAAAACTAATAGTAAGAAAATAAAGGTAACAAAGAAAATAATAAGAATAAGGTTATTCTTATTTTTTTTTTAATTAAAAAAAGCTGTGACTCAAGGAATTACGAGACAAGGAACCTCCAAAATCGCCACTGAATTCATTTTCTGTTGGCCTCTCCTGCCCAGTATGCAGCCTGCTCTTAAGAGTGGTTAGTTTCCCCAGTGACATTTCCCTGGAGAAAAGGAATGGGGGAATGTGGAGTGGGGAGATGGCTCAGTGGTTAGAGCACTGACTGCTCTTCCAGGGGTCCTGAGTTCAATTCCCAGCAAACACATGGTGGCTCATAACCATCTGTAATGGGGTCCGATGCCCTCGACAGTGTACTTAATAAAAGTTAGTAAAATAAAATTTAATAAATAAATAGGGGGGATGTGTCCACTCTTCCTTTCAGCTCTAGGACCTGATCTGGGCTATTTCCATCTCTGTTCATATGTGCATCAGCCCTGTTGTTGTCTTTTTTTTTTTCTTTTTTTCGGAGCTGGGGACCGAACCCAGGGCCTTGCGCTTGCTAGGCAAGCGCTCTACCACTGAGCTAAATCCCCAACTCCAGCCCTGTTGTTCTTAAAGGTCTTGGTTCCTTGGTATCTTCCACCCATCTGGCTCTTTTTACCTCCTCTCCCTGAGCTCCAGAAGAATGGCTGGGTAATATTTATATTTTGAAAAGGCAGTCTCGAAGCTTTTGTGAATTGATACATTTGCAATTTTCTTTTAAAATACGCCCCCTTCCTCATCGATTCGACTACAGTATGAAGGAAATTGTATTTATTGGTTGACTATAAGGGTTGCAGGACTACCATGTCCTGATGACACCCCAAGCAGACAGTGTCCACTGGGTGGCGCGCACGTGCCTTCGCGGTAACGGCTGTGGGTTTCTAAACCAGGCTAGGGAGCGCTGTGCCACCCCTGGTGAGGCAGCTTGCCCAAGGTCAGCTCCAAATGCCTTAAGCCTGGGGTCCCCACAAGCTGTTACTATAGACAGGCTTCCAACTGCAGCGTGTAGCCTGCCCAACCTCAAACCGCAGGCTGCAAAACCAGAAGCCCCCGAAGCTGTTTCAAACCAAACTACTGATGTGGACAATGACACGGCTATTTAGAGGAAAGGGATAAAGACACGTGGGGAGTGTTTGAAAAAAGGAGACCCTTCTGCATTGGTTTTCATGACAGTATAATTTTCTCCCATTTTGTAAGGTTGAGGACAACGTGAAATCGAGGCTAGATTCTGATGCAGATTATAGAGTGGGAGGTGAAGGCATTTTGCTTTTCTTTAGGAGAGCGCCAGCCGATTCCCTTTATTTTCCAGATGAAACGCTGACGGCTTTGTCATAGTTTTATCCTTTATTACTCGTCTAAAAAGGGACAGGTGTCTTCCTTCCAACCCGAAGCAGTAAGTAATGGCTTTGGCATCATTTCCCCGCCTCTTTTAAGTTTATGGAAACACATTTCTCATTGTTAGGCTAAAGATGCAGATCAGAACAGAGGAGCCTGATTCTTGTCACACTAAGGTTGCTTCTCAGGCGATTAGAAAGCAACAGCCGGGGAGCCGGGGTCTTGAGAGGACGAGTGACGGATAGCCAGGGCAACGCAGTTACAGACCCCGCACGCGGAGCCTGCAAAGCCCTGGGTTACCTGCACGCGTGCACCTCTGCTTAGGAGCAACCCGGTTCTACGCCTTTCTCCAAATTGCCTGTGCTGGGTTATCCGAGCTGGCTGAAAGCCGCGGGAGAGCGAGGCCTTTTCCCTGCAGTGTAGCTCAGCGCAGCCGCAGCTTGTCTTGGGTTCAAGAATACACCGATTCTGGAGTTACAGATCGCCAAGCTCATTCTGATTTTGGCCCAAATAACTCTTAAACATCTAAAAGTTATTCTTGTGTGTACGGTGTTTTGCCTGCACCACATCCTCAGTACCACATCCGTGCATAAGATTTTTTTTTTAACAGTCAAATTTACAGTTCCTGTAGAATAATATAAAAGTACTCTTTGCCGCGTTTTCTTGTACTTGCCCTGGGTTCTTATGTATGTAATCCTCTTTTTATGGTGCCGATGGGAGGGTTTCAATGGATTTCTTAAGATCTCTTCCAAGGTTATATAATCTTGGTTCAGAAATATGCAGTAGTTCAAAAAACTCAGACAGAAACATGATTAGGAGTGCACGGAATAGTGGAGTAGAGACAGAACGGTTCTTTTAAAAACGGACTTTCCTAATAATTTCGTTGAGGTAAAGAAAGGTAGGTGGATTATATGCATTTCTGGAAGGCTTTTTGCCCGTTATTCAGTCTGTTTGTTCATTGTCTCAAAAGAAAAGAACTAACCAGCAGAAATAAAGCAGAAAAACATTTAGTTTTACCTACTAAAATGCTAGATTTCAATACAGACCCAGGAGTCAGCGATGTCTGATGTGTTACTAGAGAAACATCTGGAAGGCTGTAAGGACGGCTGAGAAAGGTTCGCGATTTAATCTCAAGATGTTATATACTTCTTACCTCTGGGTGGCGCTGTTCAACTGCTTCTTGTTTTTATGTGCGTTTGAAAGCCATTGCTTCCTGTTAGATGCATTCGTCAAAGAATCTGTTAAAGAGACATTTCCTCTATCCACAGTTATGTCTTAAATAACTTTCTTGTCACATGGATATAAATTCAAACTGGTTGTGATATGCCATTTTAATTACCAAAAGATGACCAAATAATATTAAAGATTATTTATTCGGGCAATTGGCCAGGTTAAAAACCCGATTTCATCTTGCTTGAAAAGAAATCATCTATTTACATTTTGATAGGTGTTTAACCTGAAAAGACCGTTAAAACACTAGAGTTTTAGTTTAAATTTGTTCTTACTTGTAGAAGTGATTTTAATTCCTTAAAGGTATTTCAGTAGAAGTCAGTTTTACGAAAGGGAAGGGTAGATATTGGGAAAACACAACCAAGTAAAATGTAATAAAAAAAACCCCCTAACATTAGACACTAAGTTATTATTTTCACTTAAATTTAAAGCAGAACACCTTCAATATTAAAACAAAACAACACACACACACACACACACACACACACACACACACAGAACAAATTCTTATTTCCAGGACAGGATTGTTTTAATAAGTAGAAATTGTGTTTACAGTCTTGCAAAATGTATGGTAGGTAATCATAACATCTCTGACAAGCAGGGCAGCGAGTTAGCATTGTGGACCAGGAAAATCTGTGCATGTGTCCGTTGGCTTTTAAGACGTCTGATTCTTTATTCAAAACTCAGGGCCAGTCAGAAATGCCAGATGAAGGGGTTAGAATGCCAAAGCTAATTTTGTTTTGTCATATACAAAGCAGTTAATGTAAAAATTATTGATTGATATTCTCCCACCTTTTAACTCTTTTAGGACTCAATATTTAAAGCAAAACTAATTCATCTAGGTGCTCTACTGTACAAAATTAATCCTACTGGGACAGGCGAGGCCAAGCCTCATTATGGAGTGGTTGGTTCCCTTGTGGAACCAGCCTAAGCAGGTTGCTTTACTTTTTCAAAATTATGCACGACAAAGAGTTTAACCCTTGAGATGCTAGGGAATTGGCCTTCAGTATTATACTAAGTGGGCCATGTGATGGGATCGGGGGACATGACAACGACAGAATGTCTTCCCCTTGTGGGCACTGCCTAGGACACAGGTGAGGTGAGATGATCTATATACCAGGGTTGATATGTTCATTAAAAGCAGTGGTTCTCGACATTCCTAATGCTGTGAGCCTTTGACACAACTCCTCACGTTGTGATGACCGCAACCCTAAAATTATTTTCACTGCTACTTCATAACTGTAATTTTGCTACTGTTCTGAATTGTAATGCAAATATTTTTTGGAGATAGAGGTTTACCAAGGAGTTGATACCCACAGGCTGAGAACCACTGATTAAAACAGTTTCCCCTTCCCTAATATGTACCATGGTGTTATATACCTTGCCTTTGAAAGTGTGTGTGTGCGCGTGCGTGTGTGTGTGTGTGTGTGTATGTGTGTGTGTATGTGTCTGTGTGTGTTGTGTGTGTGTATATGTGTGTATGTGAGTGTGTATGTTTGTGTATGTGTGTGTGTATGTGTGTGTGTATGTGTGTGTGTATGTGTGTGTGTGTATGTGTGTGTGTGCACACGTATATGTGTGTGTGTGTTGGGCATGATAACACATGCCTTTAATCCCAGCATCCAGAGGCAGAGGCAGGCAAATCTCTGTGAGTCTAAAGCCAGTCTGATTTACACAGTGAGTTCCAGGATTGTGAGCCATTAAAAAAAAGTATGTAAATAGAGAATTTACCTCTCTGCCTGGCTGTCCAGACAATTCTTCAGATTTGATTAATTTCTGAATTCAGTACATTTTACTGAATTAGGTAGTATAACCACTAAGCATTGGTTATAGCTACAAAGGTATGTTCCTCCCCCCCCATATGTGTTTTTCTTTCAGTATTTGTGCAAAATATTATTGGGGATTTTAAAATTTCTTTTGTTTTTAGTGCTTGGGGGTCCAACCTATGAACGCTATCACTGAGCTACACTGCTCCCCCCACACACCTGGGTCTCTATACCTTTTGGTTGGATGTGGCAGGTCCTAAACACGGAAAGTCTGAGGCTAAGTTGCTTCTTTTGTTCGTTTTGAGCATCTCAGCACATTTCTTCATTTCATGGGCCTCACTCCCCTCCAGGACGTTACGAATTGCTGCAATACATTTCCTTCTGGGAGCTGTCAGGAAATGCTTATTTGTAAAAAAGATTTATTTACTTTATGCATGTAAGTGTTTTGTCTGCAGGTAGGTATGTGCACCACATGTGTGCCCAAAGAGGCCAGAAAAGGATATCAGGTCCCCTGGAACGGACGTTCTGGACACTTGTGAGCCACCACACCAGTGCTGGGAACGGAACCTGGGCTCCCTGCAGGAGCAGACATCGCTCTTAACCACTGAGCCATCTTTCCAGACCTAAGACATATTTATGTAGCGAGCGTGAAGGGGTCCAGTCAACTGATGAGCCCTTACCCTAAGAACAATATGGTAGTCACCATGAAGATGGTCTTTCATTCATTCACATCGCTGGGATTAAACCCAGCTGGTGGGACCAGATTCACATCCACTTTAACAATTCCTGTATATTCCTACTGTAAAAATAGCCTGAATTAATTATTCCGGGCTGTCATTAAGTCACAGAAGTTACAGTGGCACTCGGGAAGAAAATCTCACTTGTTTAAATAAGAATCCGAATTAAAAAATTACCCTTATATGTCCCACTGTTTTAAAGTTAGTAAATGAAAGGCAGCTCGCAGGAAAGCTCTGTAAAACTCCGGCTATTGAATTTAATTTCTCTGTAAAAAGCTTAGCTTTAATAGAAACTGCTGCTTGAGAAACCACATTCTAAGCCAATAACATGGTCCATGTTTCTGTTTTAAACCCAGTATAAAAAGTATTTAAGCATCATAGATTTCATTGCCCCTG
This sequence comes from Rattus norvegicus, assembly GCF_021556685.1. NCBI lineage: Eukaryota > Metazoa > Chordata > Mammalia > Rodentia > Muridae > Rattus > Rattus norvegicus. The sequence continues at coordinate 59,714,074 of NC_141536.1, read as the reverse complement.
TCTTCTTGTCAGCTCTGATACAGTAAGAAAGAATAAAGATTTATATCCTGTGGACATTTAATAAACGTTAATTTTTAATTGACAGTTGAAATGTTATCTCCAAATAAATGTGGATGTTATTAGCTTCAATCATTTCACAGTAAATAACTGGAGATAGGAAACGTTGGGAAGGGTTATGATTCCCCGGTAGGAATTGTGGCTGGCGCTTAGAGGGGAACATTTTCAATGTCATTTTCATACCCAAATCTTTCTTCTGCAGATACCAGGATGAGCCATCCTCCGTGAGGAACAACTCAAAAGGGGCGTTGGGGGTGGGGAAGAAGAAAATTAAAGGGAGAAAAAAGGAAAAAAAAGATCTCTTCTTAGTTTTCAGTTTACTTTTAATTTCAGTTGGAAAAAATCCCCGCTGATTTTTTTTTTTTAAATTTAACGCATCCTGGGAACATGCCGTTCAGGATTTTGGCATGGGAACTTCAAACGAAGCTGGTAAGGCAGGCAAATGCGTAAGTGGAAAGTTTGAGGAAGCTGGCAGCGGGGCGGGAAGTCAGCCTTTCGTTCGCTCCACCCCTTCTCATGTGAGTACAAAGCGGGAGCCGACGCGTGAGTCAGAGCCAGGCTGGCCCCGAGATCCCCAGCATCTGCTTCCTCAACTATCACCCAGAGGACTGTGGTGCTAAATCACCGCGCAAAAATAGCTTCAGAGACCCAGCTTCAAACAGATGCGGCGTGGTGGGCGTGGAAGAGGGTTCTGGACTCGTCTTAAATTCCCCATTACCTGATTAATGGATATGTTCTTTTTATATTAGCCCATCGTACTGTTTACCTCGCTCACCTAGATGATAGCACAAGGTTCACATTTTTATCCATCTGAGAGAAGCTACTTCCTCAGTTACACCGTGTTTGATATTAAAATCTGGACCTGAACTTTTTGTTTGTGTAAGGGTTGATTGGTCTTTGATCAATAATTAAAAAGTGGAATTTTTACTATAGACACAAGAAAGCGTGTATTTTAAAAAGATACATTAAAAAAAAACAAAACCTCAAACACACACACTCCATGTATCTTACCACTAACACCGATTGCCAAAACCTCCCTAGGGTCTGTCTGTGTTTTGGGGAACAAGGAATTCTAGAATTGTTGTCTTGATTTAAGATCTTTCAAGGTTTTATTTCACATACAGGACGGTGTATTCCAGGCCTACTTAGAATTGTTGCAACTTGGTATTAAGTTAAAGCTGAAGTTTTCCCAGCAGAACAGCATCTGTAATAGATGAGATTAACAACTGGGGAGAAGTTCAGAGCGTTTAATGGAATTGATCTGCTAAATGACAATTTTTAGTGGCTATCTTAAAATATAAATTATTATCATGAAAGAGTTAGTTCAGTTAAGCCCTTCATTTGGAAGATGCCCAGTCTGACCTCGTTCAACTCAATGTGCAGAAGGAGAGGGCCTCTGGGTTTATTTAGATTTGGTACTAAATCAATAGGTTTGGAATCCTCACTCACTATTTTTTTTTTAACTTTCCTTGCCTTTTCTTTTTCTTTTTTCTTTCTGTTTTTTTTGAAAGGCAGAGGTGGTAAAGGCTGTTTGATGACATGTACGTCATTATAACAATTATATATTGAAAATAATAATAATGGGCCAAGAATAGATCAATGTGACAGTTGCTATGTACGAAGAGCCAAGAGCTGCATCAACATTTCTTATTCTAGCCACACACATTATTCAATGAGCTGAATGCATTTTTGGAGCCAAAATAATTATATTGGATTAATATCAGATTGTATTTAGGACATTCTGAATTATTAAATAAGCAACTAATTAAAATAATCAGAAAGCTTTGCAAATATGAATAAGAAATCAGTCTGGGATTTTTCCAGAAATCTGTGCCCTGTACACCCACGGTGAGTTTTATATTCTGTGGGTACTGACTTCTTGTGACAAGTGTGAGTGTTGAATTTTCTGTTCAGTTGTATACAGGTTCTAAATTTGTCTGGTTATTCATGTTTATCATTAAAACTGTGGGATCTTGGCTTTGGAAGTGGCTTAAGTAGCCAGCTCCCAAGTTCACAGAGGTTTGTGTGCAAGCCTTCCTTGACAAGCTTGCTCATCTGCAAAATCATTCAGGAAAATTTATTTTAGTTGTGCTTTTGTTTGTTTTTATTGTTGTTATCCATTATAGCATTTAATGGTCCATTTCCCTGGTCTGAATTTATAAGCCAGACAGTTTTAGATATTTCTAATATAAAACTGTAACTCTGACCCCATGGTACCTCATGACTGTGACCTAAACAGAAGAAGGTGCAGGAGGCCAAGGCCAGACTCTGGATACACACATAGTGAGGAGGAGGCCAGATAGGGCTCGGTGAGACTTTGTCTGGAAAACGAAATAGAAAAACAAGTACGAAGAATGCAACAGTATTTCCATCAGATCTCTACAGAAAGAACAGGGTGGCTAATTCAACCCTAGCTTTCTCTTCTAGGAACAGAATATTCTAACTCTTACTTACCAGTCGTTCAGTCTTGCTAGATTCTCCCTTGAATGTCCAGTCCATTATTCATATCGTATTATTTAATATCATATTATTAAGCTCCTGGGAACTTAGTGCTTTTGTGCCAGGTATTTAAGGAAGAGGGGAGATGGCATTACTCATTTATTTTTTAAAAATTTATTTTGTGTGTATGAGCGTTCTGCCTGTATGTATGTCTGTGTACCATACGTGTGTGTGGTGGCCGAGAATCCATTTGGAATTGTTTTCCTGTGAGCCACCATGTGAGTGCTGGGTATCAAAGCCTGGTCCTCTGGGAGAGCAGCAAATGATTTTAACCACTGAGCCATCTCTCATGGCCGGAGCTGGTTTTTGTACAGGGTAAGAATCCAAGTAAGAGCTCAAGAATTCATCTTTCCAACATTGAGTCTCAACTGAACTTTTCCTGTGGTTTGATGACACTTTCCTACTTCTCACAATGAAAGGGGATTCATCTTTCATGCATGTTCCTTGTAGCACAGCCTTTAAAAGTGGGTTCCTATTGTCATAGCAGGACCCGTGCACATGCCCTTGTGCTTCTGAGATTCTCGATGCATGCTGAGTATTTATTGAATAGAAGAGTCAATGAGCCTTAGTAACAGAAACTGAGATCATAGCCTTTGTGTTTTGATTAGTTTTGCCTCTGATTTTCCTTGGTAGCTTGGTTTAGTCAGAGATGGAAGAAATAAATCAAGTCCTTACTCTCCTAGGTCACCCAGGTGTGAGGTATATTGCTGCAGAGCTAAGCGCCATGCGGTTGAGACCCCACCCTGCCTCTCTTCTCTCACTTCCTTCCTTTCTTTGTATAGTGTATGTGTGTGTGCAGGAGTGCTCACCGGGTGTGCAGGAGTGCTCAACATGTGTACAGGAGTGTTCACGTGGACACGAGAGGCTGTCGATCCTTTGTCTTCCTCATCTCTCTCTACTCTAGTCTTTGAGACAAGAGCGTTTCCTGGAATAGGGAGTTTGCCATTTTGGCTAGGCTGGCTACCTTGTGATCCCCTGGAATCTGCTTGTCTTTGTCCTCTAGCTCTAACTCCAGTTCTTATGAACTCAGTCAGGTCTGTGTGCTTGTGCCAGTCACTTGCTCAGCCTCAGCTTGAAAACAGTTTCTTTCCTTAATTTCCTCTCTCTCTTTGGCCTTCTGTCCCTCTGCCACTCTGTCCTTCTGTCTCTCTGCTCCTCTGTCCCTCTGCCTCTCTGTCCTTCTGTCCTTCCTTTCTTCCTTCTTTCCTTCCTTCCTTTCTTCTTTCTTTCTTTCTTTCCTTCCTTCCTCCCTCCCTCCCTTCTTTCCCTCCCTCCTCCTCCTCCTCCTCCTCCTCCTCCTTCTTCTTCTTCTTCTTCTTCTTCTTCTCTCTCTCTCTCTCTCTCTCTCTCTCTCTCTCTCTCTCACACACACACACACACACACACACACAAGATCTCACTATGTAGCTCTGACTGGCTTGCAAGCTGCTATGTAGACCAGGCTGACTTCAAAATCAGAGCTTGACCTGCTTCTGCCTCCTGAGAGAGCGACACAAAGATCTAGCTTGGGGGAAGTCTCTCTCTGGTGTACTTATTACTTAAACAAGTAAAACATATGAATGTAGACATTTAGAAGATATAAACGGCCCCCTTGTAATTCTACTATTTAGAAAAAAAGTCATTACTTTCACATATGCCCTTTCAACTTTTCTTTTTTAGGTATAACTATACCTGTGAACTAGTACCCTTACCATAGATTTTTATTGATCTGGGATCATAAAAGATATTATTGATAACAATTACTGATCTTCCTCACAAGCACTATTATAGGACAATAGACTTATAGATGATAATGTTGACAATTGTAGAGTATTCTCTTTTGGAATATGCTGTCACTAATTTACTCTATCCCTTCCTTATTGGATACTTTTTACCTACTTCATGCCTCACATTTTTCAAGAGATGTTGGATGAATGCCGTGGCTCACACACTACTGGGGCGAGTCAAGGAAGAGTTCTAAATATCCTCCTCACAGCTATCAAGGTGAAGTCAGCTCACGGCTCGTTCTCCTCCCATCCTGAAGTTAAAATGTATCGTCTATTTGAATTTCTTCACTGTGTGAGGCAGCTCAAAAGTTAGCGAACTATTATTAAACAAGGGCACACTGCTCTGATTGATGATAATGGAATTACTTTCTGTCCCAAATTGATTCTAGACTACTTGTTTGGCCTCATTTGGTCTTTAGTGGCATGAAAAATGGACTTCTTTATTAGATTCGTTCCTATAAAAGGAAGAAACGGGATTCTGAATGCTCACGTTTCCTGGAGGAAGTTGGTACCTGGCTGTATCTTTCTGTAGTTTCATCAGATGGTGACTGGGAAGGAGGCTGATCTCTGTGCTCATGCCTGCACCATTTTATAAGTAAGGCTAGAACTCATCATTCTTCTCAAGGTGCAGTGTGAGGAACAGCTCTTGAGAACAGCAGCAACACCATATTAAATGGCCGTGAAGGCACAGGCAAGGCTACACTTGTGCCTTCAACTGGAACGCATGTTGTGTGTGTGCCTGTGTGTGTGTGTGCCTGTGTGTGTGTGTGTGCATGCGTGTGTGTGAGTCCATATGCATATGTGAAAATGGAGAGTTGTTGGTTAAAGGGCACACAGTGCCAGGTTATTCCTGATAAGTGGTTTTTGTGTGCGCTTCAGTCACGGTGTGCTGCTGAATGTCATCGATAGGTATGCTTTCTAGATCGGCACAGATGCGAGGAGGAGGATACACTGTGAAGATTGCTGGTGTGGAGCGGGAAGGTCTGGAACTCTAGTACCTCTTATAACCTGGCCTTTGGATCCTAACTTATGAGGAAACATGTTTATTAGTGTTTTCGAAGCAACGAGTTCTTTTTGCATATTTCCTCTTCTTTATGTATATGTATGCACACATTTTATGCACACATTTTATGCACACATTTTATGTACATTTTATTGGAGCCTCACCCAGTGGACTGTGTAGTTGGTATCCTGCTTTATAAATGAGAATGCTCTGATATAGAGGGTGGTAGGTCTACTGGATCCATTTCATCAAAGAGCAGTTGATGGAGACAGGGTTTGTAGCCTTGTTGTTCCCCCAGAATGTGGCCTTTAGCCACAGTGCCAGTTGCTGCTCTTCTGCTAATGAGGAAAGGACTACAATTCCCACAATTCCTCCTTCCTGAGCTCATTTGGAACTCTAATTCCAGCACAAACCCTTGTGAAATGAGAGATGAGCTGGATCCGTGGTGGTTTGCACACACTCCCAGATGGCTAGGCGGTCTTCCCTTTTGATCTCGTAGATGTTTCCCATCCAGTTTCTCCGGCTTCTGTGGAGGTTCTGCCTCACGGCTAGGGAGATCTAGGTAGGGAAGTCAGGAACTGTGGCAGATGCCTACCATGATCAAATCTCTTGAATGAAAATGACACTTACCACTTGTCTGAGGGTTTCTGTTGCTGTGAGAAAACACCATGATCAAAAGCAACTTGGGGCAGACAGGGTTTATTTCACTTTGCAGGTTCTAGTTTATTAGTGAAGGAAGTCAGGGCAAGAACCTGGAGGAAGGAACTGAGGCAGAGGCTGTGGAGAAATGATATTTATTGGCTTGCTCCCCATGGCTTGCTCGGACTGCCTTTCTGGACCATCCAGGACCAGGGGTGAGACCAGCTGTAGTGAGCTTGGTGGTAGGAACTGAACATGGATCTTCTGGAAGGTCAGCCTGTGCTCTTAACCGCCGAATGGCCTCTCCACCGGATGTTGGCCTGCTTTGAATGGAGTCTACTTTGCTGGGTTTTGAAAGCGCTCTGATATCTCTGGTTGGGATTGGAAGCAGCACTGAGGCACGAGGTTGAGTATTGGGAATTGATGAGAAAGAATAGTTGTGTGGAATAAATCATTGTTAATTAGAGATTGTGGGATTTGCAATTGGGACCCAGAGAATAAAGAGAGATCGTTATTTTTGTTTGAGATAAATCAATGCCATTAATTGAGATCTGGCCCTATACAAAAAGCAGGGGGGGGGGGCAAAATTGGAGACTACTATTTACTTTTGTCAAGTAACACCAAATAATAATTAAGTTTAGTTGATTAGAATTTTTTTTCCTAATAACTTACCAAGAAAGAGAAGCGGGAGTGGCCCTCATTGGGATGTCTTGGAATTAAAAAAAAATCAATAAAATTTCATCATGGCTTTGGTTACTTAAAAAGAAAATCATTGTTTTAGCAGAAATAAATCTAGCAACCTACCCTGGCCGTGATCACACTGGCTTAGTATAGAGCAACTGTCTGGGGAATCTGCCCTCCAGCAGTGGAGCGGAGGATTCTGGAGTTTTTGGTCCCAGGGCTCTATGGAATGATGATGTACAGAAGCTGTTGCTCTGGAGGAGAGAGGCAGAGGTGGGGTGGGGTGAGCATGGGTCCTGGGTGACCAGTGGGATGTAAAGGGGGAAGGAAATGTGGAAGACTCTTGAGCCTTTGGTCAAAGAGTTGAGGTAAACCCAGCTCTTGCAAAAAGGCATCCTGGGAATTTTGGGCCCTGCAAAACCAACGGGACATCGGCTTTGTGGGCCTCACTTAGGAAGAGAGTCTACCGAGAAGACAAGTAAGCGGTATTGGACTCGAATTCATCTATCTTAGAAGATAGACACATAACCGAGAGTCAGCAATGGCTCCGAAGAGCCAGTGTGGGATGAATCGTGGTGCCGAGGAGGAACCCAGGGCAGATGAGGAAGTGGCAGGCTCGAGTCCTTACGTCAATGCTGTGCTCCAGCCGTGTGGTGTGTACAAATGCCTCATCCAGACTTCACATCGTTTCCTCTTCTATATAAATCAAGGAGTGTGGTGGCAACCCTGGAACAATGGTCTCTGAGGTCATTCCTGAGGATGGGATATCCTGGTCTCAGGTAGCCTGGCTCCTCAGGGCAGAGAGCTTTGTGGGCACTCGGTGAAGACAGCTTTCATGGCCTAAAGGAAACTGGGTTGAGGTTTCTGCTTTACGTCACGGGAAGAGCTGTGTAGTAGCCGTACCGTTCATAGCGAGCCTCTTCACCTTTCCGACGGCGATAGAAAGACACGCCGTCAGTCAATATTTGAGGCATGTGGGTTACTTTGGCTTTTGATCTGATGTTTGGAGTATGAAGAAACAATGAAAGTTAGGTTAAAACAATTACCAGGAAACTAAGTAAACTACTTGATATTTGATCGTTCTGGAAATATGATCCTTAGTCACCCTCCTCCATCTATCTCCTCACCGTTGGAACTAAGGCATTTAAAAGGCCCAAAAAACAGAACAGGGCCTTCTTTAGAACATTAAGATGAACAAATTATTTATCATCGTCATTTTATTATTATTATTTCTCCTCCCCTCTGGCTCATTTATTTTATATATATATATATATATATATATATATATATATATATATATATATATATATATATATATTTTGCTGTGAGCGTCAGTGTTGAGAGATGCTGCTCTCAAACGGCTTGGCTCTGCCAGCCAGCCCTCCTCAATCCACTCCTACACTTTTTCAAGAGCGATGTCCTCATCTCCAGAGCTCTCAGAATCCCTTCAGCATGTCAGTTCTGCCATCAGTGTGTGCAACTACTGACCAGGCGAAGTGGTGTTTCCGAAGGACTAGACTAGCTAGAAGGACGGCTGCATAACTTGCACAGACTCTTTACTGGTTTAACAGGGATTTGTAAGCCTTTCTGTCAAGGCCCAGAGAGTGGATTTTTTGGTTTCCCCATTATGTGGTCTCCTTTGCTGGAACTCTGTTCTCCAGCAGCCATGTGTAGAATTTTGGAGTTCTTGGTCTCAGGACTCTGTGAGAGGACGGTGTGCAAAGTTGCTGCTACAAGGGTGGGGGTGGGAGTGACCAAACTACCTCTGCTGCAGGTATTAATAATGTGTATTTTTAAAAAAGATCTATTTACTTATTATATATGAGTACACTGTGGCTGTCTTCAGACACACCAGAAGAGGGCATCGGATCTCATTACAGATGGTTGTGAGCCACCATGTGGTTGCTGGGATTTGAACTCAGGACCTTTGGAAGAGCAGTCAGTGCTCTTAACCACTAAGCCATCTCTGCAGCCAATAATATGTATTTTTAATAATAATGATTTTCCTACAATTTCTTTATGTGGCCCAAAATAGTATTTTTTGACCTGTTCTCCCAACCATTACAACATGGAGAACTGGGTGTGGTGGTATAGGCCAGTAATCTCAGCATTCGGGAGGCTGAGGTAGGACAATCAAAAGCTTCAGGATAGCCTGAGCTACGTAGCAAAATGCTGGCTCAGAAGAAAAAAAAATTAGTCTGTAGACTGTAGACTGTTGGACCTAGTTTAGGGGATTGACAGGCTGAGGACATATTTAGAAGCAACAAATGATTCCTGGTAAACATTTATTTGTTTTCTGGGACCCATGACTCCAGACTGCCCCATTCCTCTCTTGGTTAAAAGTACCCACATGGCTTAGTGCCAGTCCGAGCAGTGAGGAGGGAGAGACGCAGTATTGTCTCCAGATCTGCAGGATTCTCATTCTCCTCTAGTACACGGTGGGGCCTAAGGTAGAACGAGCCTGGTTCCATGTGCGTATGCATGAGTGTTCGTGCGCGAGTGTGTGTGTGTGTGTGTGTGTGTGTGTGTGTGTGTGTGTTATATGAGTGAAAAACAAGTTTTTGTGTTGAGCTAGTGAGATTTTTAGCATGCCTTCAATGCTTTGTTTGATTGTCATATTTCAAAGATTTTTCGATGACAGCCGTTTGCGTCACAGAGGGATATTATAAGAAACGAGAGCAGTTACTTCTATTATAGAAATGTTGGTGAGGGAGCTGTCCCCATCTGAGCCACCTAAGAGTCCTTCCAGGACTCTGGGTCAGGAACAGCTTATGTTCTGAGGAGGAACTTGTACATTTTCTTATCAACAAGCAGAATATTGTTGACTGTGCTCCATTCTGTTCCCTTTTCCCTTTTCTCTCTGGCTGCCAAGAAGCTCAGAGCCAACGCTTTGGCTCCACACCGGGAGCGCCGGGGCCTGTGGCCTACATATCTGAAGTTTTGGTTTCTTCCTGAGCTTGACCTTGTGTTCCGTGTTCCTGATTTGTAAAATTTGTGTTTTTTAAATTTTATTGCTTGTTTTCTGCCAAGCTTCCTTAGATCCTTTGTGGGAACAAGCCTGGGTAAATAAAGAAACACACTGGTTTATTAATAGAATGCACCAAAAGTCTCTTTCAATCACCAATTTAGTAGCCTGGCAATTAGGGCTTCCTATATATTTCTCAGACCGTCTCCTTGGCTGCCATGGCTCCCGGTTTGGTGCAGAGATGGTTTTGCAATTATGAGAGCTGAAGTTCTTTATACTTTCCCAGACTCTTTCAGTGAAAGACAATGGCATTTTATGAAATGTTCTTATTGTTCACCATAGAAAATTCATAGATAAATTTAACTGAGGCCTGACAGGCTGGTGAAGGATACGGACAAGGAATTAATAGAAAGACGGTCAAAGGACCTTATGAACTAGACAGAGCAAGGGTCAAGGATATAAACAGCTCCTTTCCTCTTTCTTTTTTACTTTCTTTTCTTTGAGACAGTCTTACTTGGCAACCCTGGCTTTCCTGTAACTCTTTATGGTAACCTGCATGGCCTTGAGCTCACAGAAAGCCCCCTGCCCATGCCTCCTGAGTGCTGGGATTTCGGACATGCGCCATCACACTTGACGGCTTAGTTTTCTTAAGGCAAGTACGTTCTGAAAAGTGTAACATAGATGTGAACATATGGGAAGCTTATCTGTAACTATAGAGCAAGCATAAAGAAGAAATCCCCTTGTACTTGTTCAATTAACGTAAGTTAATGGGTGGATGATAAACACTGTCGAGGAATATAAGGAAGAGGAACCTTAGTGCACACTGCTGTTGTACCTGACTGGAAATCAAGTGTTGTTGTCTAGATGTGGATACCTTAAGCCCCTTCTTAACCATGTGTTAGAGCGGGTAGCCATGAGTGGAGCGGGCTCATCACGATGCTCTTTGTGGTAGCAGGGTGTTTGAGACATTCTGGGTGACCCATGACAGGGGCAACGTTTGTTAGAGGGTTGTGAGGAGAATTAAACAATTCAATAGTTTGATGTACTTTGAATAGTGTTTGGTAGGTAGCAAATACTTTGTAAATATTCATCAATATGGCTATTCAAATACTCGAGCATCCAACTCTGGCAAGCAGGATGCCGAGTCTGGGAGTTCCTCTCTGATCTTAACTCTTCTCATCCAGTATCAGACCCAGGCTTTAAGATTGGACTCACTGCTTCATTGCTTGTGCACAAGCCTTATTGATTGTTCACTTTGTCTCCAAAAGATTTTGCTTAAGGAAAGGTTGGAGATCTACATCCTGATATTTGATGTCCTACTGCAGTCTAGACAAACTTCTTTAAAAAAAGATTTATTTATTTATTTATTTTATGTATATGAGTGCTCTGTCCTCAGACACACCAGAGGAGGGCATCAGATCCCATTACAGATGGTTGTGAGCTACCATGTGATTGCTGGGAATTGAACTCAGGACCTCTGGAAGAGCAGCTAGTACTCTTAGCCACCAAGCCTTCTTTCCAGTCCCAAGTCTAGAAGATAGATAGCCTTAATATTAAATATAAACTTAGATGTCTGCTTTTGGCTGCTGTAATAGTTCATTGGAGTGGCTTTGTTTGCTTCCCTACCCACCATCGCTGTGATGTTATCATCTCAACAGATCTCAAAGGTCCCATCCTTCTTAGTATTATGTAATAGTAAAATGGCTCTTTTCAGAGGTTCAAGCCAGAAGTCATCCTCGGTTCCTTCCAAAACTCCCTCTAATCTAACCCACTAGCAAGTCCAAGCTCTCTGTCACTGGTCTCTTCTATCACCACCCACGTTTACCTTCCCGATCTGTCTATCTCATGCATGACCCTCACAGTAGCTTCTCAGCAGACTTCCCTGTTTCCGCCCCTTCTATTTTATTTGCTATGTGCAACTGGAAAGGCCTATATGAATGCAGTCTGCATTCTGTCTGACCTCTGCTCAAACCTTTGGTGACCTTTAATTGCACTCAGAATTAGTGCTACTCAACCACGATTTAACTTATAAGGGCAAGTTTTAAAATAAGTGTTTTCTAACCTTTGAGTCAACCCTGGGACATTTTGCTATGAAATTTTCAAAAACCAAAAGGGCACAATTGCAATACTTCACTGTTTAATTTTCTTCCTGGTTACTAGATATTTCACTGCTAAAGTCAGTTGGAGCAGGCTGGAGAGACGGCTCAGCAGTTAAGAGCACTTGCTGCTCCTGCAGGTTCTATTCCCCAGCACCCACATGGTGACTCACACCATCAGGAACTCCAGTTCCAGGAGATATGAAAAATTCTTACTTCCATGGGCATCGGCATGTACAGGATTCAGAGAAATACATGCAGACAAAACACACATAAGATAAACTAATATGAAAAACAAACAAAAAATAAAGATTAGTTTAAGTGGGAAGTGGTAGGGTGGGGGGCATAACTACCAGCAGTGTAACCTCTGAGAACTTGGTTCTAGAAGGTGGAACCCAGCTCACATCCCTAGTGCCCTTCCGCTAGAAGAGCTTGTATTCTTTCTTCCTTGCACTACTACCCAAGACAGTCTCTTCTAATTCTGATCAGGTTCTGGATAACCCCACCCCTACCCCCAGCTTCCCAGTAAAAATCTAGATTGTTGGTGGGCAAGCAGTGAGGCACTCGGCAGCTATGGTTGGTCACAGAGCCAAAGTGGCTGTAGCTGAGGATGAGAAGAATGTACTCGGGGCATTGTGTGTTTGTAATCCCAGCACTCAGAGGCTAAGGGTGGGAGGAGCTCACGTTTGAGACCAGCCTGGGTTACAGGGTGCGACTGTGTGAAGAAACAGGAGGAGGAGGAAGAGGAGGAGACCCCAAGTTCAGATACACTGGGGTAAAACAGTGGAGAATGGAACTCAGCATTTCGGGTTGGGGGTGTGGTTAATGCTCCACCACTGTACTCCCCACACCCTGTACCCCTAGCAGGTTAGAGCCAACTTCCTCTCCTCCCCCTCCTCTTCTTCTTAGATTTCATTTGGTTTTATACTGGGTTGTGTCAGGATATAATGTACTTCAGGCCTCCTGGCCCTCACGTCACTCAGCCTCCCTCCCTTCTCCTGGTCCCCTTTGTCTCCTTAGCTTCTCCTCTTCATGTCGTCTGTCCATATGTGGTTTTATGTAGCTGCGAAGTCCAGGACACACAGCTAAGAGACAGCATGATATTCAGCTTGAGCCTCATGTAATTCCCTTCTCATGATCATCTCTGATTGTGTCCACTCTCCTGCAAAACAACGAACACTTATTCTTTATAGATACAACATTCTTTATCTGTTTTTCTATTGGAGGGCACCTAGCATTTGTTAACACGATTTAGGCCTAACTTTTTTTTTAGACAGGGCCAGCCTTGAACTCACAGAGATCCTCCTGTCTCTGCCTCCTGAGTGGTGGGATTAAGGGCTTGCACCACCACTGCCCAGCAGAACTAGCTTTTTATTGGCCCTGTATCTTTTCCTCATGAATTTAGAGACTTCAATGACCTTGTTTAAGCCAAGGGGAAGGGGAGGTGTTTCAATTTCATTAGATTTACCTGGGAAACTTAAAAAAAATACTGTAGGTCCAACATATCCAAGTTTGTTAGAGTCTGTATCTCTAGGGGTATGGAGTGGTGCCAGGTTGGGGAGATTGGGCCAAGGGCAGATCTGATTTCTTTTGAAGTTCACTGTGTGGTTCTGATGCAGAGGAAATTCGAGAACCACGTATTTAGTGCTCTTCCTTCAGAAAAGAGGGCAGGCCACGTCTTTTGAAATCACTCGAAGCACAGCCACTAGAACTTGGACCACACAGCATTGCATCTTGAACTTGGAGATGCGTGTGAATCACTCGGGCATCCGGTCAAGGCGTCTGGCCCTCAGTTGTGGGTTTCTTACATGTTCTGTGTCATGTAGGAGCTACTAAGGACTGTGTTGAATGAGACCAAGCTTTCTAGCCCTCAACCAGAGGCTGCGGGCTGTGCTGAGCACTTCGTATTTTATGTATTCTCCAGGGGCCGTGAGTGAGACCGTGCGTGTATTTCTGTTTTGTAGATGAGAAAACTAGAACCCTGGTCAGTTAAGCAGCTCTCCTGGAGTCATAACGCTGCAGAGAAGCAGAGGTAGAATTTGGATCATTCAAGGTGGTTTGATGCAGACGCCACAGTGCAAATTACATGGGAAGGTGGGCTCCAGATATAACTGGCCTGGTAGCAATGAAGAGACTTTGAAGACAATGCATGTGTCCTTTATTTTGCCTATCAGACTATTGAAACCCCAGCCTCAAGAAACTGGAATTCTCCCAGGAATCTCATGCCAGAGGAAGAGAAAGCCTAAACCTTGCTACCAGCCAGAGGCGGTGCCTCTCAGAAAGAGGTTTCACACATATATCGTCTAACTTGTTAGATTGGATCCTAGACAAGGATGGACAGGACCACGCTGGGACTCAGAACTGCTAAGATATACATGACTCTGACCCTTAAGCTCATTTCAGGACCCTGAAGAAATACTGGAGGGAGTCAAGGGATGCTTTTGTTCTCTTTCTCAATGGGACTACATTAAACTCATCCTTCTTTAAAAAAAATACTAATTTGATCATTTTAATTGCCTTCTTGTGGATGGCTGGTGGAGCCCCAAGTTCAGTAAAAGGCAGGGTGGGGGTTTGCAGTCGAAAGGGACAGTTCAGTTCGTAGGAAAGTTCATGACTTCTAGAAGGTTGTGCATTTATTTCAGATAAATAAATAAAAGAAAATGAAGATACAGATGGGGGAGGACTAACTTCCTACACCCGTTCCTTGGTTATCCTTAGGCCACTGCTAAGCAGGAAAGGGGCTCAGAAGAAGTTAAGAACTCATTGCCAGGTGTGTTGTAACTCAGCTCTCATGTAGCCAACTGATTTCTGACTCTGTGGTGACTTTGATGCCAAGGCCTGAGGCTCTTTGTCTTACCCTGATCTGGCCTCCACCTGTTTCCTCCACTTGCTCAATGGCAGGCTGTAGCTGTGTTAATTGCTGAGTGCCCTGCAGGCGTCATAACTCTGCATATCATAAACACCATCTTCTCTATTGCATGCCTGCGACATCCTTTCTCTGGCAGACCAAATGCTGCCCGTTGCTCCCAATCCAGGGCGATCTCCACCTCTAGGAAGCATGTTCTAACTTCCTCAGCATGAGTTAAGTAACTACCTTCCTTTGTTTTCGAGGCCTTCTGTGTCTTTCTATCTTAGCATCTAGGCAATTTACCTTTCCCTTTAACTGGACGGCAAACCTTACTAGCACTGTTTTGTTCATTTTTGTATTCCAGGTCTCCATGGAATGTCCAGCAGATAGCCAGATGGCATAGAAGAATGCTTGTTGAGTGAATGCATGAACTCTCTCACTCCCAACCCAATAGTATTTTCTAGTAGCCATTGGGCTAATGTAGCAGTCTTCAATGTTGAGTGTAGGATTTTAAAACACACCTGGCTTATTCCCCCAGTCAATTATGTTGGACTCTTTGGTGGCAGGGCCCAGGCATCTATGTACCTAAAGCCTCCCAGTGGTTCCAGTAAACAGCCACTTGAGAACAAGTAGGTTAGGTCCTCAGCATCAAGCCTCAGCTCCTGACAGACTAGTGACAGGAGACAATGACTGACTACCTTTGGTCTTTACAGCTCAGAAGGAGAAACAAAAGAAAGACACGAGCAAACAGATGCCTTCTGCAGATAGAGTGAAAGTAAATATAGGAAATGCCTGCATTGGGATGGAGGGCGGTGTCCCAGAATCCCACAATCAGTTAAGAGGACGACACTCACCGAAGTTGGGAACTGCATTTTCTAGAATGGAGTTTTAATGACTGTCAGTAGCACAGCTGCTCAGCCTGTCCTGCGTTGGTCGCTCCCATCCCTACATCATTTGCTGTGTGTGCTGGTGAGCAGCATTTAGAGGATCTCAACGAATGACTCAATCTCCCTCGTACTTTAATATGCTAATTGGAAGCCATCCTAGGAGTTTTAAAACACGGCAACAATAATATGAAGTTAATTATGAAGACGGAGAGTTGGCTGTTAGTGACTCTAGATTATTCCAGGTGTGAGCAAATCTGCAAACCACATGTTTTCTCCTCCTCAAGTGGTGGCGGCTGTCTACTCTAGTCACTGTGCTAGACTCTGGGGGCACAGAAGTTACACGGAAGTCCTCATTCTTGTGAGTGAGTCATCGGACTGTGTGATTATACAGTTCACCCCAGCCAAAGCAGGAGGGTAGCGTGTCTGAGAGTGAGTCACGGGGAGCTCAGCTACCTGGATCTTGGAATGATGGTTCGCAGGGCCAGGCTAACTTGGACCAGTACTGAAAAGACAGCTCCAGGCACTTGGGGCACGATGTGAGGGTATGGTGGAATCTGTGGTTCATCAAAATGTGAGAGTCCCAAGAAGCGGTGTGTCAGAAGGTGTCTAATGGTCAAACGTAAGGAAACATCAGGCTTTATGACTAGAAGGGACTGCCATGGTTACTGCACTGGGAAAGCCAGTGTTGGTTGTGGATGGTGTACTGTTCAGAGCCTAGCTATGCCTGTGATAAAACGGCTTCAGAAGTCAGTGAGATGGCTCCATAGGTAGAAGCTTCTTGATTTGTAATCCTGATTTCGCTGAACTTGATACTTGTAACCTGCATTAAAAAAATCCAGATGTGGTGTGCATCTGTAATCCCAGCACTCCTACATCGAGATGGGAAGCAGGGAATGGAGAATCAGCTGGAATCTCTTGACCCAGCTAGCCTGAGTACAAAGCACACATGAAACAAGAAAGCCTGTCTCACAAGTTGGAAGGAAGAACTAGTGCCTGAAAGTTGTTCTCTCTCTCTGTCTCTCTGTCTGTCTCTGTCTCTCTGTCTCTCTCTCTCATACACTCGTGCGCGTGTATGCGCGCGCGCACATACACATACACACTCATACACATGTGTGTATGAGTGAGTGTGTGTACACTCTTGCACATACATGCACGAATGGACATGGCATGGGTTAACACACACAAACACACAACATAGAGACATGCACACACACACACACACACACACATTAAAAAAAACATGATTAAGTGTCAGCAGCTGAGCTCAGGAAAGTTTACCACTTGTATGCCATTCATGTGGACTGTGGATTGGTGTGTAAGAGGAAGACAAATCCCGCTTTGAGTTTTTCTTTCTGAGAGGTGGAGGTTCCAGCATCTCTAGTACATCAGGGCTCATCCATCGGGAAGAGAAGAATGGAATCAGCCACTGCCAACAGATCTCTGCCTGGAAGCAAGGTGTTTCCTGTCTGCGCTCTGTTTATTGGTTAGCGATAATACCATGCTATATTCCCACTCCAGGGGATGGGGATTCATGACCTCTGTGTATCCTGGAATGATGAACAGCTAAATATTGGGAAATACTACCAACGTCTACCGTAGGGAGGCTTGCCAGCTCCATCTATGTGTATTGGAAATAAAAGGATTTTTTGTTTTAGGCATGAATCTAAAGAAAAATGACTTCATTGTTATTGGCTCTAACTATATCTTAGTATATGGGGGATTTGCTCCTAATTAGATTTCTATTTAAAAGTAGTAGCAAGATTGGTCTTTATCAATATTAAAACTATTACTCTGAAGCCTTGCAGCTGATTTCCAAGGGTATTATGGGAGGCAGCATTAAATATGAATTCCAAATACCAACCAGTATGATGATTGCATAATAAAGTGATTTTGTTTGGATGGATGTGGTCATACAGCAACTTTCACATGGCTGTTAGTTAGCCCCGGGATCAGGTTTGCCGTGTGAACCCATGGCAGGAAGGCGGGCAGGCAACCACACTTTGCAAGCAGACTGGGTTTGTATTTAAGTAGACTACCTTCAAAGGTCTGCCACTGCCAGTCTTTCATTCTCTTTGTTCAGGAAGACAAGTGGAAGTCAGCAAGAGAAAGGGATGGAATCCTTGGGGGTAGACTGCGGGGAACAGGGTGGTTGCCGTGATTCCGCTCTCCTTGGTTGATACTTCAGGTCATCAGAAGGTTACTCTCTTCTTTAGCTGTGCCCCCGGAGATGAATTGCCACAGAGCTTGCTCTCTGTCCTCTTAAATATCATAGTAATGAGCTACAGGCAACTCCTGGGAGTTTGAAATGTGCCTCTGGCAACCGAGGACCTGAAAATGTGCCCAGTTGCATAAATTTCAGCACCCACACATGAATCCAGGTGACAGACAGGGAGGTTGTTCTTATGGCCTTCTTGGTGAACATTTTTCTGCACATTTTAGCTTTTACCTCCCATGCAAGGGTTAAAGAGGGCTTAGGTCAGCTGGGGAGAGGGCATGGGGTAGATCTAGGCAGAATCTGTCTTCCAGCTCTCCTTGCTACAGCCTCCCTAGCCTTCTGTCATGAGCTGTGGGGTTAAAGAGGTCAAATGATGCACCTGAAATTGTGTAAACATTACATCCAAGGCCAACGGCAGGACCTCAGACCTGCTTTCTTTGAAAGGGAGGGTGCCTCTTTGGGCAGGGGGAGAAACAAAAGAAAGATGCGAAGGGCCCAGTGTAGTAACCTCTAATGTGGCATCAGCATCCACTCCCCTGTGATATATTTGGATATAAAATCTTTATTGGGCTTGAAATTATTATTAAAAACGCAGTGAGCTTTAGTTTGCACATCCGCAGCCTCTCATTCCTCACATCACTCTTTTGTAAGCAGCACTTTCTTTGATAGTAGTTGTTTAATGAAAGACACCGACAGTTATTTGAGGAAATGAATGGTATCGAACACCCATTGGTGACTTGTGTGCCAGAGTTGGGCTAACTAGCCATAGAGTGCCCCGTGGGCACGTGTCAGGAAAACCCATATTCTTCTCAGTCTTTGTCTACTGTCCATTTTGGAAAACATCTATTTTTATTACCTGATTGTAAAAATTAGTGCTCACATCAAACAACTTAATGAACTGAAGTGTCTCGGACCACACATAGCCTCACTGGCCTCTGCTAGGTCCCTGGGCAGAGGCCAGCACAGAGTGGCATGGTAAATACTTGGATTTTTATCTTTGGGACTTAATGGGGAGGCAAGAGGGTGAAGAGAGGTACGGAGCAACTGAGGCTCCAAGGTAATTCGATCTGAGAAGAAATTTTCTCTCTCTGAATTAAAACTATAATTCCACTTTAAATAAACTAAGCACAAAGGAAGTCACGTTCCAAACATAATATTCAGGCCCCATTTTTTTTCCCACCAGAGCATGGGCATAAACAGGAAATGTATTTTCAATGGGAGGTTAATTGTTGACACCACCATTTTTGTACTCAAATCCTTACTCCGTCTGACCCTGTACAATCATGGACCTACCTTGGTTTACCCGGACGTTGCACTAGTAGAAAGGATAATGCCTGAAGTTCTGGTGATTGCTTCTCCAGATCAGACCCTAGTCATGATACCAAGAGACAAATGTTAGGCATTTAGTCTCTGAATTCAGAATAATTGGGTAATTGGCGTCATCCTGTGGCAGGTTTCCCTTCTTCCTGGTCTATTGACTAATGGCCCCATTGTTATTGTAGAGTGGCTCGAGCCCCATAGCACCATGACGCAAAACTTGATCTTTGGAAGAAATGCCTCCCACATTTATTCCCTCCAGGAAACCAAAGGGCAACAGAGTAACATTCTAGGTTGAGAACCCTGCCTTTAACACTGTGACCTAACCCCTAACCCGATCCAGGTGAAAACTTATTAGGTCAGAAATCCTTTCATGAGAAAATTGCTGCTTAGGTTCCTGCAGTGGGTCTCATCCTTGAATACATATAAACGAAGCGTTAACCAGTGAGTTCAAACAACTACCATGGGGGACCCAACAGAAACTTAAAAACATTGTGTGTGTGTGTGTGTGTGTGTGTGTGTGTCTGTGTGTCTCCATCAATTTCTTACTAAAGTTGGAGAATTTAAGAGAGCCCCCCCACCTGTATTTTGAAATGTTCCTTGGACAGTCAGAGAAATTTAATTCACCTTGATTTAGGATATTGATTTTAAAGAGAGCACTGAATAGTATACTTTGGAAATGAACCTAGCAGTCCTGCAGACATGTTTCATTAGTTGGCGTCGTACATGTCTTCTTTTATGTGTTGACATATGAGCGCTATCAAGTAGGAGATTCTTGTCAGAAGACAAGGTTTATCATATTTATTTCCAAGTGTCTGATACTAGGGGATCATTTCATGGATTCAAAACATAATTTGTGGTCTGGGGGGAGGCAGTTCCTCACACACACACACACACACACACACAAAGTAAAAGAGAAAAGGCATTTTTCAGTGGCACTGTGAGCAACATTGGGTGGTACCCTAAGTTCTGAGCTCAGCAGAGGGGCCCTTCCTGCATGCTTGTCCACAGAGGGCGCTGGAGCATGACGGAGGAGGACCATGGGCCCTTCTGCTGCATTGAGAATAGTTTGACATTTCATCTCCATACATACTGGTAAGAGTTATAACTTGGCTATTCTTCTAGTGGACAGCAGTCTGCTGTATCTCAGTGCTAGGATCCAGGGATACCAAATAAGATAAACCGGGCTTCTCCTCAAAGCTCTGGGCTAAAGTAAATGTGCTTAAAGAGTAATCTTGGACCATCGTTCCATGGCGGCTTGTTGGCTATACAAGCTCTATTGGTAGACACCCTGAATCTGAGTCACCATGATGTTGGAAGACCACTGGCCTCTAGGAGGAGCAGTCAGTTCAGCAGAAGTGAGCTGTGGTGGCCAGAACAAGTCCGGCAGGGATAAGGCTATATTTTTTTTTTCCTGAGAGGAAGTGATGTAACAGATCTCTGAAAGCGCTGGCTGGGTGTGGTGGGCAGGCAGCTGGGGGTGGAGAATGGGGAGGTTTCTAGGCAGGGCCAATCTTCCGACCGTACTGAAAAGTATGGATGATGGTCCAGTGCTGCAACAGAAGCTAAAACTCTCAGGAAAACTTCAAGGAAGAACAGGATTTAAGCAGAAACCACTCTCAGTGGACAGTGTGAGTTGGAGAGATTGGGGCCCTAGGTCAAGGGCCTTTGTTCAAGTCAACAGGCTGGTAAGTAGGAAGAGCAGACCTGCAGAACCAAGTCCTTGTGAGAACAGTTTGTAAGCCTGTGAGTGTCCTGCCCCAAACTAAACGTCCAGACCACCCAGGATATAACCTTCTTTCTTAGGTTGACAACACGATGTGCTCTCCTAACAAATTCAATAGCTATAAAATCCCACTGTACTGTAATGTACGGGTATCTAAATTCATACAAAAGACCTGGATTAACTGGATGTGGTGGTATGCCTGTGCTGTTAGTCCCAAGTATTAGCAGACAGAGGCAGGCAGATCTCTGTGAGTCTGAGGCTGATGGGGGTCTACATGGCAGTCCCTGGCCAGCTAGGGCTCTTTGCTGAAACATTGTCTCAAAAATCCAACCACTCAACCAACAGAATAAACAAAGTGCAGGAATTGTGGAGCTTTGAAATTAACCTTTCATTGTATTGATTTGCCCAACTTGTTTTCACAGTCTCTCTTCGAAAAATAACTGATTGTTTTATATTTATAGCAATGTCAGGATCAATTAACACAGATCTCAGTAGTTAAATCTTTCATCCCATTGCTCTGGCTTCAGGGCCGTTGGGATCCAGGCACCACAGAACTTACTGCTTATGACTCCTATGACTGAATTTAATTGTTGACTTTAACTCACAGTGTACGTTCTGAAAAAACAAAAATGTTCACACGTGCACGAATGTATCTATGTGTACATAGCACAGGTCTATCCTGCAGAGTGCTCTCGTATTGCACCAATTGTGGACCTCAGATTATAGGTTTTTTTGCCAAAACTGAAAGAGAAAGGTAGTAAAATCACATTTGCCTTAAGCACCGGTGTGCGAGCGTCCATACACACAGACACATATATGCACACACATATACACAGACACATGCATAGGTATACCCAAAACAAGACAAACAACCAAACCCCCAAACCAAACCAAGCCACCCAGAACCACAACAACTCATCCCTTTAGTTCCACATGGGGGCGACTGTTTCTTCAATTCGTGGGAACCAAGTTGAATTTGAGAAAAGTCTGACCAACTCTTGGCTCTGATCATGATGGTCAAACTCAAGTGGACTCAACACACAGCTGGGGAGCTTTCCTGTCTATTCTTTATCCTCCTTGCCTTTTCTGGAGTCAAAGCCAGCAGAGTAACTCAGATTAAACCCCTGGTGTCCAGATATAAATAGCTGTGCTGATTGAATGGATTGCTTTCGAGGGGGATGTAGCTAGAGTAACCATTTTTCATTCAAATGATCCAGCCTCGTAGAAGTGGCTTCCAGGTCCAACTATATTGAATCACCATTAACCTACTGGAGAGAACAGAAACATGGACACATGTCTTCTTAGTAGATGAGGATGCAAGGTTGCCTGGTGATGGGAACAATTAAGTGGGAGAATTTACTCATAGCTCTCAAAGGGTCCTGACTACATTTCTCCTGTTAAAAGAACACAGTCCTCCCTCCCCTCCCCACCCCCGATTAGCGCAGTGGAACCTTGTGGTTCCAATTCTTGGAGAATGGATGTGTGCTGACTAGTCGGTCTTTGAGAGAATGTTCTGGGTTTTTCCAACTGAAGGAGTGACGGGAGACTGGCAGCGTCCCCCACACACACTGTGCAGAACCTTGAACTCTACCTTTTTACCTGCGAACAAGAATGAGCTAGAGTTGTTGTTCACCAGGCAGTGTGTGCAAGTTAAAGTTTGTTTGATAAGCACCATTCCGGCACAGCAATTAAAACATCCACGTGGTCAGAGACGGGCGAAGGGCTTTTCAAATGTCGCATTCACAGAGACTCTGGATGAGTGTGGAGAAGGTATTTCTCAAACGGTCTCAGTGCTGCCGTTGGGCCAGAGAACAACAGGAGGACCATTGCTCTAGGGAGGTCTTGTCTGACAAAATCATGACAGAGGCACATATTGAAACTATTCTAGTTGCCATATCATACCACATACTGCTAGGTTAGACTGTGATATCATGTACTAATTATTTATCCAACCCCGTCCGTCAAAAATGCTATGGGTTCAACTTCAACGAACATAAACTGTAATGGAAGCTGGGTGTGGTGGCTCACACATAATTCCGGCACTTAGGAGGCCGAGGCTGGTGGTTGCTAAGAATTCCGGGACAGTCCAAGCTGTAGAATCAGAGCATGCCTCAAAACAACAAACAGCTGATGAAATCTATGTCCTTTCTGGGGTCAATAAACCTCTGAAATCTATGGTGTGTCTCACCCATGCACACATTTCCCTCCAGATCAACTGTGTTTGAAGCACGTGGATGGACACTGAAGCTGTCTTTCCTCAGTGTAGGCTACATCTTTTGGAATTGAACTCAGGACCTCTGGAAGGGCGGTCAGTGCTTTTAACCACTGAGCCATTTCTCCACCCCTAGGCTACATCTTTTAACACACGAGTAATCCTCTGTCCACTCCCATGGCTTGAAGTGGCCTCTCTTCAACACTGGCATTTTCAGGGCGGCAGTTGCCTTGGCACCGGCAGCGCCTGTGAACCCGTAAGGAAGGCCGATCCCCATCCGTAACTCGGGTCCACTGGTTGGGTGCTTTGCTGGGGCGTGGGGTGGTAACGGATGCACGCTAATGCTGCCTGAATGGAATGATGGGCAGAAAAAAAAAAGTGGTCAATTTACCTTTTTCCACAACCGTAAGCGGCGGAACAGGAAACTGGCGACTTTATACTAATCTCTTAATTAAAATATTTTTATTGGCTTATGAAGTTTGAAAGGTAGGAAACTCCAGAGGTTAGTTAAATACTATTCTGTGCTTCTTTGGATAAAATACAGTTTACAAAACAGGGGAAGACCTCTAGAATGAATGTGCATATGAGCATACAAATGAATCCCGGGAAGAGATGCTTGGCCCTCATTACTTACACCTTTATGCAATTACCTCTGCAAAATGAATACACTCACTAAACAACACTTACTAGAAACTACATCGTGAAGACGGTCCGGGAGAAAATTCCCATAAATATTGATGACCTCATTCCGCCGCTTCTCGGTAATTAGTCAGTATTTGGCTTTTATTACTACAAAAGTTGTTCTACAGAAATTATAATATCTGGTCCTTAAGAAAGAAGGAAACAAGGGCTTTTGGCAATTGTATATTTCCCCCCAGAACGGTGCTAAATAAGTCATGAAGTCAGGCTTTTAAATTCGGTTTCTGTAGTGACTGAGGCAGAGGATGCGAGAGAATATTTGAGCCGAAGGACAGTAGCTGTGATATAAATAATGGAGGGAATTAACCATGTGTGATCCGACAAGTGGAATCTAAACACGATCTAATCTTGTAAAGAAATGCGCATGCGTCCTCAGCGGTGTTAGCTCAGGGGAGCCACAGGCTCAGTCCCCACCCCCAGACTTAGTTTACATTTTGGATGTGAGCCGGTCAAGGTTTAGGCTCCATTTTTCTAAATAAAGCTGAAATAATAAGATGGCAGCCCGCGTCGAGTGTGTTGTGAAGCCGTTGATGGATGAACAGTAGTCTTAAAATTTTTTAGATTCCTTGAGAACTCAGAAGCAGTAGTATTTTCCCCTTCTCAAGAAGTTCCTTCAGGACCAAATTCAGGGGACATTCGGGGAGACGTAAAGAAAAAAAAAAGAGATAAGATTTAAAAATGACCAGTTCTAATCCTCCGTGTGAGAAAGTACATCCCTCTACTTAATGCTTAAACTGGAACCCTGCTCCTTTGTCACAGGGAGGTGGGTTTGAGCAGGGCGGCCTTCTCATTCCGTTCCTCAGACTAGAGCCCTGGGTGTGGTCACTCATCTGGGGGCCGTGAAGCCCAGCTGTTCAGGTTAGCAGCCACCAGCCACCTGTCACTGTTGAGCACTTGACGTGGGGCTAGTCTGCTTCAGGAAGTGCCCTAAGTGTGAAATACACACTGGATTTGAAAATGGAGTATGGAAAAAAAGATAAAACACCTTGTTAATAATTTAAAACTATTGATCAGATATTGAAATGTGGCTTCCAGCAGGCATAAAATTACACGTTTGGCTTCCACTATATTTCCACCAGACAGCGAAACCATAGGGTAGCTTCTTAAATAGCAAGAGAGCTGTTACAAGCCAAAGAGGCACGATAGAATTTTCTACCATGCTTTTGGAGATAAAGCAAACATCTAGGGCTTACTTAAACCCTTTATGCCTTTACGGCTTACATGTGTGCCACTGGGCTGACACTTGCCTATCATGTTTGAAACCCTGGGTTCAATGCCTGATTGCAACCCCCCAAAACCACTTCTTACCGTTTATACCAGAGAGAATCCCAGGTGTTGCTGCTCCCTTTTTAAGTCACAGAGGAGGACACTAAAATGCTTTTTCTTATTTCGTGGGACAAAGTATTTTTATTTGAGACATGCAGAGAGTGAAGGCAGCTAAAGGTTTCTAGTATATCTTTAATAAAGGAAAGCAGGCGTCCAGAACTTTTGGGAACAAGTTACTTTGCTTTTCGTCTAGCGCCTGGGCTGAGGAGCAGACATTACCTTATAAAGGCTGCAGTCTAAGCATGCTAACAATGGTCATTTTCAGTTTTCTCACTGTAGGTCTGATCACGCGTCTCACGTGGTCGGCCACTCCTCTGTCTTTTCCGAAGACATACCTGTTCAATCCCTTCGCCCAATTTTGGCTTGGGTTGTCTTTTCTTTCCTATTGAGTTATAGGACTTCTTTTTATTTTCTGGCTGTTATTAGGCTCTTAGATATATGATTTTTAATATTCCCTTCCATTCTGCTGGAGGAACATTTCCCCCTTCCTTTATAATATCTTTTGATAGACAATTTCTTTTCTATCCTTTTACTGTTTAAATTCCCTCACCACCGTGACTGTTTTTCTGGATGCTTTCTTTGTTAATCTAACAATAATGTTCTCTATGTGCACTGGCTACATCTATAGCAATCAAGTGTTCACTTGCTGCTTTGGTAGCTTTTGGTATAAATGTATTAAAGATGCTTTTTAAATTATCTGTGTCAGACAATCCAAACACCTGCCATCTTCTTGTTTTTGAAGGCTGTTTCTTGTGGCCTCAGTGCATGCCTGTTATCACTTTTGACATTGAGTTGTCATTTTGCTTGGACCTTTAGTTGATGGAGATTCTTTGCATCCTGGAATGAAGGAGGCTTTTCCAACAAAGGGTTTGTACTTGCCTCAGTTAAGGGCCTGGGACATGGCTTCTCCAGGACCAATCTCATAACATTGCCTTCAGGTTAATTTTTTTCCAAGCAGCTTTAAACATGAATTTGTGTGCAAACTTGTGCGAGACCCAGCTTTTGGCCATAAATGCCCAGGGTATGATTCCATCCATTCTCTTCACTGTTAGGTTTTGAGATGTGAATTTTCCATGTTGCTTCTAGGGGAGAAGCAGAGGGTTACGTTAGTTTCCTCCTTCAGTGAGGGTGTGCCGTGGGCTCCAGTTTTATGAAGGTCGTAATGTAGGACATGCCAACCTGGGTGGTCCCTGTGCTTTGTCTTCTGTCTCCAGAGCATGCGAACCGTGCTCAAGTTCACGGAGTCCTGCCAGTCTGCTGGAGCTGTCAGAGGGTCCTTTCTTACCACTTAGTCCTCACGTGGATGCAGTAAAGGTGGTATTTTTATATATTAGTCAGGAATTTTAGCCCTTGCCTCAGTGAGGGAGGGAGCTGGTCCTGAAAATTAGCACACCACATTGCCAGAAACTTGGCTACCTCATCAAAAGACACCTTTTTGTAGTTATTTGAACTAGAGTGTGCTTGATAAACCCCACTCTCAGTAAAAACTTAGTAAAATGGACCTCTCTATGCCTCTTACTTCCAGGCATAGCTGTCGAGGAAGGGAAGGCAGAAGCCACCAGGAGCAGATGGCAGAGGGAAGGCACAGATAAAGGTAAGTGGAGGAAAAAGACACTGTCGGGCTAATAATCCCCAAACTTCGCCAAACAGACTTTCTCAAGTGGGAACGGGCATTTGTTGACCATATGTGGGCACATCTAAAGTGCATTCCGAAGCTCCCAAAGGGAACAGGGAACACAGAAGCCACTGACGAAAGGATGTGCCAGATTCCAGGTATGCCTTGGTGGAGGTCAGGTGAGGGCTACCTGGAAGAAGCACACCGTGCCATTAGGTGGGGCAGTCGCACAGATCTCACTCTCTGGCACCCTTCCTGGCGTGCTCCGTGAGCATTAGTCAGTCTCAGGTAGCTGGCTGTTAGGCTACAGCCTCCTCCCAGCACTCGTGGGGGATGCCCTTCGAGAGCAAGTGCTTCACGAGACACCTGAGTTCAGAGGCAGTTGTCACTTGGTCCTGAATGGAGGAGACTTTGAAGAAGGATGTCTGGGAGCCAAGAGTCAGGAAAGCAAATGATGGGCGAAAGTCTCTTCCGGTGGAATATGTGCACAGTCTTTGATGAGTACTTGGTTAGTAGCCTTTCGAGGAGTAAGTCCAGGTTCGAATCTTCTATCACACCCCCTGTCTTCCCTCCTCTGACTGATGGATGGGTCTGAAACTGTGTCTCTGAAGAAGTCTGTCTGTGTTTCTGTCTGTCTGTCCCTGTCTCTCTGTGACTGTGAGCTTTTGTGCCTTTTGTTGTTCTTTCTTTCTTTGAAATGCCCAGAAAGGATCACAAGGGGAAGGAGTGGGGTATTTTACAGAAATCATTCTCAGAGTCTTACAAGGGATTAATGAACTGCAGCTGAGTCCCAGCTCGCCGGCACTACAAACAAGACCACAGACACTACTGTTCGTTCAGTGATATCCAAACGCTTCCGGGTTCAGCATTTGTGGTGGATATCCATTGAGGAAGAGTGTTTTCAACCTCTGTGTTTTGCTTTGTTCTGCACGTCAGCTACATACTTGTTCTGGGTCAGAGGTGCAGTAAAGAACATAGATCACAGCTAAGCATTGGTTTGGATTTCAAGAGATGATTACACAGGAAATCCAAGAAAAGCCATGTTGATTGTTACATTGTTGTCTTAAGAGCAGCTTGAACAATCAGTACACAGTAGGATAGCAGTCTTGTGTCTTAAGTGACTTCAAAGTGGGTGATGAACTCTGGCTGTGAGGTCCAGGAAGGGTTCCAGTGTTTTAGAATCAGAGAGATTTCCATATTATAAAAACCACAGCTTATGGCTTCTCCAGTCATGGGTATGTAACCAGGTTTGCAGAACCAGATGTGAGCTCCTTCATACAGTTAACTGCCCCTCTAAGGGTCCTGCTACCATCACACCGGGAAGCGTCTCTTGCCAGGTAGGTGGTACCTTGCAAGGCTCGATAAATATTTACTAAATGCTCTTTTCTGGTAAGGCCATGAGTCATAGGGAGCTTAGCCAACTTCAGAAAATGGGAAGGTATAAAACCAACTTCAGGGGACTCTGCTTGCAATCATAAGACCAGAAACTAAAGGCAAAGGGCGGGAGAGATGGCTCAGTGATTGGGAGTACTGGCTGCTCTTCCAGAAGACCTGGGTTAAATCCCAGTACTCACACGGTGGCTCACAACTGTTATAACTCCAGTTCCAGAGGGTCCAATATCCTTTTTGGCCTCCACAGGCGCCAGGCATGCATATGGTGCACAGACATATATTCAGGCAAAGCACTCATACACATAAAAATTACTTAATTAAAAACAAAAAGAAAATAAAGATATGCCCAAAATATAGACGTGCTGCAGACTGCAAAGACACAGTCATGGAATTTGTTAACCTCTTTCTCCTGTTGTTACCCTTTGATTGAAACCAGTGCCCCATAGACTGTGAGATAAACTTTTATTACCTGCTACCCTTTAAACAAAAATTACTTCTCTGAGAGCTTCATACAGCATGTTTCAATCATATCTCTTCTCAGATCTGCGTTCCTTTCCCTACCCACCCAACTCGGTGTCTTAAAAAAACTTTTTATTAGTAAAATCAGAATATGTTTCATTTATATTTAATAGCATTTGATACTCTGCCGACTGAGTTTTGCTAACTGTCCAGGACAATTCTTGTTAGGGTTGACAGAACATGCTAGGTGGTCTAAAGGTGTCATTTCTGCATAAAGACTGTGACCAGTAGGTATTGGGCTATTCCTGGTGACATTGGGCTCTGTATATAAATGGTTGTTTCCTGACTGACTGGTTTAAAGAGTGCAAAAAATAGAATCAGAATATTGCGCACTATGAGCTTACTTGTGTTTTGCTATTAACAGTAAACCGGAGGTTAGAGGGATGAGCTAGGAGAGTTCATTTTATAATAAGTTGTTATAATAACTTTATAATCTCATTATCATCATGACATGGCAACAGAACTAAGAACGTCAGAATACTGTCTTGAGGGTTGTGTGAGAAAAAGATGGGGTTGAAAGTTGCGCTCTTCAAAAATGTCACAGCGATAATGTACAATTTCCCATTTTTATTTACATTTTACTTGTTTTTGACTAATAATAGGAAAAGTTAAATGGTCTTATGCTATACTGCTAACTTTGCAAGCCAGATAGGCAACTATGGTGGCAGAGGCCTATATTCCTAGCACTTAAGAGGTGGATGCTAGTCTCTGCTCCCAAACCCCGTGGGAGAGAGACCTCACCGCCTAATCAGGTGGGCACTCCTGAGGCTGCAGAGCGGAGGAGACCACCAACACTGCCCACCCCTGCCCACATCCCTGGCCCAAGAGGCAACTGTATAAGGCCTCTGGGTTCCCGTAGGGGAGGGCCCAGGAGCGGCAGGACCCCTGCCTGAGACACCGCCGGAACCTGAAGGAAACAGACCGGATAAACAGTTCTCTGCACCCAAATCCCGTGGGAGGGAGAGCTAAACCTTCAGAGAGGCAGACACGCCTGGGAAACCAGAAGAGACTGCACTCTGTGCACATCTAGACGCCAGAGGAAAACACCAAACGTCATCTGGAACCCTGGTGCACGGAGGCTCCCAGAAAGAGCGGCGCAGATCTTCCCGGTTGCTGCCGCCGCGGAGAGGACTTAGGCAGTACCCCACGAGCAAACTTGAGCCTTGGAACCACAGGTAGGACCAACTTTTCCCCTGCAAGAAACCTGCCTGGTGAACTCAAGACACAGGCCCACAGGAACAGCTGAAGACCTGTAGAGAGGAAAAACTACACGCCCGAAAGCAGAACACTCTGTCCCCATAACTGGCTGAAAGAAAACAGGAAAACAGGTCTACAGCACTCCTGACACACAGGCTTATAGGACAGTCTAGCCACGGTCAGAAATAGCAGAACAAAGTAACACTAGAGATAATCTGATGGCGAGAGGCAAGCGCAGGAACCCAAGCAACAGAAACCAAGACTACATGACATCATCGGAGCCCAATTCTCCCACCAAAGCAAACACTGAATATCCAAACACACCAGAAAAGCAAGATCTAGTTTCAAAATCATATTTGATCATGATGCTGGAGGACTTCAAGAAAGACATAAAGAACTCCCTTAGAGAACAAGTAGAAGCCTACAGAGAGGAATCGCAAAAATCCCTGAAAGAATTCCAGGAAAACACAATCAAACAGTTGAAGGAATTAAAAATGGAAATAGAAGCAATCAAGAAAGAACACATGGAAACAACCCTGGACATAGAAAATCAAAAGAAAAGACAAGGAGCTGTAGATACAAGCTTCACCAACAGAATACAAGAGATGGAAGAGAGAATCTCGGGAGCAGAAGATTCCATAGAAATCATTGACTCAACTGTCAAAGATAATGTAAAGCAGAAAAAGCTACTGGTCCAAAACATACAGGAAATCCAGGACTCAATGAGAAGATCAAACCTAAGGATAATAGGTATAGAAGAGAGTGAAGACTCCCAGCTCAAAGGACCAGTAAATATCTTCAACAAAATCATAGAAGAAAACTTCCCTAACCTAAAAAAAGAGATACCCATAGGCATACAAGAAGCCTACAGAACTCCAAATAGATTGGACCAGAAAAGAAACACCTCCCGTCACATAATTGTCAAAACACCAAACGCACAAAATAAAGAAAGAATATTAAAAGCAGTAAGGGAAAAAGGTCAAGTAACATATAAAGGCAGACCTATCAGAATCACACCAGACTTTTCGCCAGAAACTATGAAGGCCAGAAGATCCTGGACAGATGTCATACAGACCCTAAGAGAACACAAATGCCAGCCCAGGTTACTGTATCCTGCAAAACTCTCAATTAACATAGATGGAGAAACCAAGACATTCCATGACAAAACCAAATTTACACAATATCTTTCTACAAATCCAGCACTACAAAGGATAATAAAGGGTAAAGCCCAACATAAGGAGGCAAGCTATACCCTAGAAGAAGCAAGAAACTAATCATCTTGGCAACAAAACAAAAAGAAGAAAAGCACACAAACATAACCTCACATCCAAATATGAATATAACAGGAAGCAATAATCACTATTCCTTAATATCTCTCAACATCAATGGCCTCAACTCCCCAATAAAAAGACATAGATTAACAAACTGGATACGCAATGAGGACCCTGCATTCTGCTGCCTACAGGAAACACACCTCAGAGACAAAGACAGACACTACCTCAGAGTGAAAGGCTGGAAAACAACTTTCCAAGCAAATGGTCAGAAGAAGCAAGCTGGAGTAGCCATTCTAATATGAAATAAAATCAATTTTCAATTAAAAGTCATCAAAAAAGATAAGGAAGGACACTTTATATTCATCAAAGGAAAAATCCACCAAGATGAACTCTCAATCCTCATCTTCGGTTGGTTTATATACAAGTGTGCAATTTCTAGGCTTGAAAGTAAAATGATGCTATCTGGTGCTGGATAGAGGAGCCTTATTTTTTATTATGGCAGCTTGCTATTTTTGTAACATGGTGATTTGGTTGAACACAATAAAGTACAGTAGTAACTGATCTCCCCTTCTTCCTGGATGAGTGAGGAGATGATTAAATGTTGATGTCAGCATCCTTGAGCATATTCAGATGAGCTTCTGCTTCTGTTGAAAAGGATGCTGTGTTTGATTGTGATCCGAAGCTTTGAAGCACTACTTGGCATCTCCTTCCTTGGAGGTCTCACTGTTTAAACATAACAGATTTGATAGCTTGTTGGTAAGGTGAGGTCCAGCTTGTCTCCACTAGGTCATCTTCATGTGAATCCGGTGGTTATACGGTTTTGTTCTTGGGATATTTCATTTTTTTAATAACGGTTTTAGCTGACATTCATGGAGAGAATGAATCCTTAGAACTGTGCCACTAGTGAAAGGAAATCCTGTCCAGAGTATGTTTCTTTACAAAGCTGTGTCACACCATCCTTTGGGCCCTCTGCTGGAAAAGTAGAATCAAGTCTCAAATAATGCCTTTTAAATTGTATCCTCTAGTATTATAGATGTAGGACAGTACTGTATCATACCTCTGTGGATGTAAAATAGCTTGTACCTGCTTTATGATACGTAGTAGTGACCGTGCTTTATCAGAGCTGTTTTTAATGATGTTGCTCAGAATGTTTTCCTTCCAGATGATGATTGAGAAGATAATTTAAAAAAAAATGGTGCCAGGTAAAAAAAAAAAAGAAATGTAAATAAGAAATACTCAAGTTAATAAAAAAATCTGTATACATAAAAAAAAAGAGGTGGATGCTAGAGGATTAGGAGTTTAGGGCTATCCTTAGCTCCCTAGCAAGTTATACTCCGCAAACTGTATGTACACACATACACACACACACACACACACACACACACACACACACACACGTATGTGTGTAGAATTGGCTCTGCTGAGAGCAGCTGTTGCAGAGGCCCTGGGTCTCATTTCTCGTGTCCACCCACAAGGAGGCTCACATTCTTCTGTAGCTTCATTCCCAGGGGATCTGATGCGCTCTTCTGACCTCAGCAGGCTCCAGGAAGGAACGCGGTACATATAACCCTCATATTCATAAAATTGTGAAGAAAAAAGGTGCTATTTAATTTTACTTTATTGTAGATCCCTTTAAAGAAAAAAGCCTGGTAAGTTACCTCCTTGGTTCATTTGGTGTCCACAATGCTGCTGATTCGGAAAGTGTGAAGGCCACAGACACTGTAACTAATGTCAAGTCTCTATACCTAGAATCAGAAAGAATTCCAGGTGGTTCCCGTTCTCCTGACTTCGTAATCCACAATCTCAAGCACTTGTTCCTTTACTCAAATTTATATTTAATTAAAGAAGCAACTCCGTAAGTGTCAAGAGCATCATTAATGCACAGGGAAACCAAAAGCACGGAGGGGCTCCATGACAGGGTGTTTGTTCCCCATGAGAGCAACTCTGTTCAGTGGCTTACACCCTTCTAACACCCACTCACGAAGTGAAGTCCAGTGATTCCTGATTCTTAAGCCACCACCAGGAATCAGAGTGTCCTTTAGTTAAGTCATGCTGATTCATGGAAAAGTCTTTATCTTACTAAAGGACGAGCGTTATAACTGAAAACACGTTCATTACCACTAATGGCCTTTTCTTCTGTTGCAAGCTCATCACAATGCGTCCTTAAGGAAAATCTCCATGTAATTGGGGTCAGACTCACCCGCAGCGTCTCACTCAGCACAGCACTTTCTGCGTTGCTCGTCTTTCCCACAAACATCATCATTAATGATAACACCTATCACCCTTTACTTAACCCCATCCTCTCTTGGAATGTTTCGGTCATTTCTATGTGCAGACGACCATTCTGTTCTAATGCTGTAGTTAAAAGGCTGAGTACAAATCTTTACCTTCCCATGAGAATATACACGTCACACCTTTGGGTTCCCGTATTATTTTCCCTTCTCTTCTTCCAACAGTGTTTCCTCTGCCTGTTATCGCCGTGTGACTTTTCCTAAAACACCGTTGATTATGTCATGTGATTTTATGCTCAGGAGTGATTTCTCGTTTCCTGCTGGGAGTGGAGGAGGAGCTGGGAGGAGGAGGGCCCTGCAAAAATGTTCATACAGGGCTCTCGGCCTTTGATAGTCTTGTTACTTTTGACTTCTGTATTGCCACGGAAGCTCCTCAGGGGTTCTCGCTCCTCCAGCACGCTGGTTTCAGCTGAGCCTCTATTTCTACTTGCCTGGCTACTTCCCCTGACACAAGTAAAACCTTCTAACATAAACTCAGGCATATCACTTATGTCTCCCAAAATATCTATCTTTCCAATTATGCAATGTAAGTTTCTAATCCATTTTCTTACCCTTTTTGGATTTTCTGCACATGCTAAATTATGCATGTGTGTGTGTTTGTAAAAGCATCATGAAAATTCTGAAAGTGCACACACCACAATTTACTAATGTGAAATGGTCTTGGGATGGATTTACAGAGATTAAAGAAAATATTATTACACTACATACTTCTAATTTGTCATTATTTGAATGTAAAATGTGAAATATCCCCACAGACACTTGATTAAATACTTGGGTTCCAGGTGTTCGTGATTTGTTTCTTAACATAGAGTCTAGCTATGCAGCTATGGCTGTACTGGAACACCCTATGCAGACAAGGCTTGCCTCAAGCTCACAGAGGTCTGCCTGCCTCTGCTTCTCGAGTACTGGCATTAAAAGGGTGTACTACCAGGACTGCCCCATTGGTACTTTTATAAGTCTGTGGAAATCTGGCTATTAGAGATTGATAATTAGTGGCAGGACTTTGAGGGCTGTAGCCCTTCTCAGCCTTAGCTCTTTGTTTTACAACTCTCTAAGCTGTGACCAGTGTCCTGCATGTTTCTAGTGCCATAGAAAGACATACATACATACATACATACATACATACATACATACATACATACATACTGGGGAGATGGCTCAGAAGTTATGATCACTCACTTTTTATCCCCAGGGAACCCGATTCCCAGCATTCACTTCAGATGACTCACAACCACCTCTAACTTCAACACTAATGGATCAGCTGGTCTCCTCTGCCCTCTGCAGTCTTCTTCAAACACATAGTCTTTACAGACAGACAGACAGACAGACATACAGACAGACAGACAGACACACACACACAGGAACACACAAAAGACATGAACATGCACAGACACACCTGTGCACACAAACACATGCACACACAACACTCAAAGAAGTTAAGTATGATTTTGAGTTGGGAGAGACAGCTCTAGGCTTTAATAATAAAAACAGGGCTTATTAATCTATAGAAAGTCAGCCAAGTTTTAGAAGTTGATAGCAAAATACATTACGTTTTCTTTTTGAGACAGGGTCTCACCTAGACTGGCCTCACATTCTCTATGTAGCCAAAGACAGCCTTGATCTCTTTGTGTCTTCTTGAGTGCCAGGGTAACAAGTGTGTACCACATTGCCTTGTTTATATGGTTCTGGGGAATCAAATTGGAGGCTTTGCACATGGTACCAACTGTGCTAAAACCTATGGCTCAGAAAAGTGCATTCTGGGTGGTCAGAGCAAAGTTATGGATGGAAATTCATTAGCATTTGTCCTAAGCTTAAAATCAAAACAAGGGATTGGGGATTTAGCTCAGTGGTAGAGCGCTTGCCTAGCGAGCGCAAGGCCCTGGGTTTGGTCCCCAGCTCCGAAAAAAAGAAAAAAGAAAAAGAAAAA
This sequence comes from Rattus norvegicus, assembly GCF_021556685.1. Taxonomy (NCBI): domain Eukaryota; kingdom Metazoa; phylum Chordata; class Mammalia; order Rodentia; family Muridae; genus Rattus; species Rattus norvegicus. The sequence continues at coordinate 59,678,923 of NC_141536.1, read as the reverse complement.
CAAAACAAAACAAAACAGACAGTCACTTTAATTCCACTTTCATTGTATCTTATAACCCTGGAAGCTTTTAAAAGTGTGTGTGTGTGTGTGTGTGTGTGTGTATGTGCCACATAGCACCAGTGTGGAGATCAGAGGGCACTTGCAAAAGAGTTGGTCCTCTCTTTCCACCATGTAGGGTTTGGAGACTGAACTGAGGTTGGTGGCAAGCGTCATTATCTACTGAACCACCTAACGAGTCCTGGGTGTTTGCTCTTAACTGAAAAAATAAATAAATATTGTTTAGTTAGCTTTTCTCATAACTGAGACAAAATACCTGAGGGCAGGAGATGCAGGGTGCTTGTTCAAAATCATGGTTTTAGATTACAGTCCAGTATGAGAGAGGCAAGCATCATGGGGTAGTTGGGGCCCCATCTACCATGTGGGTATTTCTCTTTCTGTTCATTGTGAGAGAGGCAAGCATCATGGTGTAGTTGGGGCCCCATCCACTATGTGGGTATTTTCTCTTTCTCTTTCTGTTCATAGTTCCGGTGGAAGGTGGGAGAAAAGTCAACTATGAAAGCAAAACCATAAAAATTGGTATTTATAGGAGCCCCTGAGTCTCCTGGCATAAGAATAAATCTTGGGGGTGGAAAGTTTCCTATTATCACATACTTATGTAAATTTAATATGCAAATGACTTCATGAATGTTAATGATTTTATAAAGGAAGGTTTGGGGAAAATTCAACAATAGTCAAAGAGAAAAAATTGGTAATCTAATTTTAACTGAATAAAAGAGGAAAAGAAATATGAACTGCTTAAAAATAGGAAATGTAGAATATTGCTGACTTTCTAAGATATGGAGAAGCAGATTTTTGTTTTCTTTTTTTCACAGAGTCTCACTGGTTAGCTTTGGCTGGTTTGGAACTCACTGTGTAGACCAGGTTGGCCATGAACTCACAGAGACTCAAATATTTCTGCCTCCTAAGTGCTGGGATTAAAGACTTGTGACACCACACTTACTGTTTTATTTTTGTTTTTTGTTTTTTAAGATTTATTTATTTTTACTTTATGTATATGGGTGTTTTCTTCTGCATGTATATATTTGCACCAAATACATACCCAAAGCTGGAAGAAGTCATAAGAGGCCATCAGATCCCCCTGGGGAAAAGTGACTAAAACAGAGCCCATGTAGCCTAAGGTCACAGTAGGAGAAACTCGGTAGAAAGTAAGATGTTTGGTCAGTGAGTGGGCTGACCTTAGCTGTGGCTCTGAAGTGCCTAACAAGGTCAAGGAAACTGGAACTCAGCGACTCTACCCAAGCAGAGGCTGACTCATAGATGTGCACCATAATCTAATAGGTAAGGAGTTTGGCATGGCGGTGTGGACCTGTAATTCCAGCACTGGGACGACTGGGACAGCGGGATAGAGAGTTGTGGGCCAGCCAGTGCTGCACAGGAAGACCTTGTCTCAAAGCAACAGTACATAATGAATAAAGACACATCAACTCCTCGTAGAGAAGGCGCCAAGTGTGTTAGAGAGGAAAGGTTTCCTACCCTCAGGGCTTGGTGAGCTTCACTTTTCGGTTTGGATGGGTCATTTTAGGTTCACTATATGCACACGAACAGCAACTAGCACTTCAGGATCATGCACTCTGGGTCACCATGCCTGGGCTGGCTGCTTCGCCATCCTAGCAGCCCGATGGCAAGGGCTATGATCGTTACCATGGTACAGATGAAGAGATGGGGTTTAGCAAGGCTGAATGACTTTCCTGAGGTCTAATAGGCAGCCAGGGGCATCACTGTGCTTAAGTAGTACAGTGATGGGATCTGCATTTAAAACCTCTGTCATCACTCCAGAGGAATCTGCTGGTCACAGAGCCTGTTAACAAACAAGGACGCCGGCATGGTCACTCACGGCTGTAATTCCAACACCTTGCAGGTTGACCACACTTCCAGGGAAAGCCACACTTCAGGAACATTTGGGCAGCCCGGACTGGCCTCGGTGATGGGGAGCCAGGGAGGGACACAGAGTTGAGTGAGGAGAGAAAGGGATGTGGATCTGGGAAGAGTTGGGGGAGGGAGAGTGAACATGGAGAAAACAAGCACGGAGTTCTCAAACAGCCGATAAAAACATTAAAAAAATTTACAAGTTATAAAACGTTACATTGCATTGCAAGGTGTGTGGTGTGTACGTGAGAGCTGAAAGGCTGAAAAGTGAAGTGGCTCTGTTGAAGGGGATTTCAGTCATTATTATTATTCTTTGCTAATTTCCTGCTATTAGTAATTAAGGATGGTTAGAATGTGTAACTTAAGAAACACTGGCTTTGACATCCAAGAAGTTAAAGAAAATCATGGGTAGCATGGGCTGTGTATCTTAGAGCCTATGCTGTGTTCAGGGCCAGGACCTCTGTGCTCCTGGGAAGACGTGTGGGCATCGCTACTGGGTTTATTTATCATTACTGTTATTAATAATGAAGAAGATCTTGCAGAAATGGAAGTGGCGGGGCACCAGCTATGCTGACCTGCGTGAAACCTTCTGCAATTTAATGAAAAAAAAAAAAAAAGACAAGGAGAGACAACATTTAGAGCAGGGCCCGTTCTCTCTCTCTCTCTCTCTCTCTCTCTCTCTCTCTCTCTCTCTCTCTCTCTCTGTGTGTGTGTGTGTGCACATGCACATGTACATACAGGTAGGTGCATGTGAGCATCTGTGCGTGTGTGCATGTATATGAAATGAAATTGAGGCCAATTAACTATATTTCCAGGATACGCTTGGAAGGATTATGAATCGAATCATATCCATAGTCAATGAGGAAAAAATGATACATTTGTATAATTTGACAACTCAAAAGTATGGAAAGGAAAGCCTTAGTAGAGAACTTGAAATAAAAAGTCCTGAAAGGCCCTGCTTTTATCAAGATTCATGAGGGGCAGATTTATTATAAATGAACCGATGAGCATATGACTCATGCTCAGGGATGTTACTGGAACTGCTCTTTGGATCTTATGATCACTGAAGGTAATGCTTGATCCTTTCACTGACCATAAAGACGTTTCGAAGACAGTGACATAAGCGCCACTCAGCAGAGTCCACAAGGCCAACCGCAGCAGCAAATATATTTAACGGTTTTGTCCAGTAAAGAGGTCGAGTTCCTCTGGCCTTTGCCTTTATTGTAGGGCAGAGATGCAGGTCTGTTTTCTGGTGTGTGTGGTGGGGCTAGCATTTCATCACAGCCGTTGCCTGAGTCCTCCATGTGTGACCCCACTCTCCATTTACTGATGTTTATGTAGAAGCAGCCACCGCCCTGGCATTCGGGGCTGTTCTGTTTCTCCTGCACACACAGATGAGGTTAGGGAGCAGCGGTGTGTGAAGGTCAGCGTCTATTGGTGGCAACAGGAAGAGGTACATAGTGGCACTTTGTGTTGGCAGAGGTAGGATGAGTAGGATTCCACTGTGGTCATTTCTGGATGGACTAGGTAGGAGTCCTAGTCAGATACGGCTGATCCGGGAGTAGGCGTCTTGTGTTGATCTCAGTTGCAATTGTACGTCCATCTCGAAATACTTGTGGGACAAAAGGGAGGGTGTGCAAAAGGTCATGTGAGCAACTTTTAGGTTCAGGTGGAGGAGGAAGAAGAAAAGCTAGGTTCAATAAAAGAATAGTGCAGCTATTCCAACTGTGAAGACCAGCCTTAGATGCCATGTGACATATGACAAAGACAGTCATGTGACTTCTCTCTGGAATGAATAGCTCATGTTTGGGGAAGATCTTTCTAATATGTTGTTGTCGTTATTACTGTTGCTTCCTTTGTCAGCACCTATGGAAGACCCAGGCATCCACAGGCTGCAGATGAACCTGGAGCTGTTGCTACTGCAAGCGTCCTTTCTGTACCTTGATTTTCTCTTACGTTGGTTACTCAGGAAAAACAGCCGATTCACGTTCCTTGGATTCTGCCACTTTGTGCTCCTGATTTGTTTTAGCAACGAGACATTTTTTTTTCTTTAATTTTTCTTTATGTGGTCTTGAACCCTTATGTATTTTCTGGTTCCCCTTCCAACTTTGAAATCCGCAAAACTCAGCATTTAACATGGGGGAAGGCACCATTGCAAACACCTACACTTGTGTTTTGGCTCTCTTGAGAAAGGGATCAAATAACTGAGGTTGCCTTAAAATTTACCAGGTAGACCAGGATGGCCTTGGATTTCTGATCTTCTTGCTTCTACCTCCCAAGGGCTGAACTCATGGGTGTCCACTACCGAGTTCAGTTTGTCCATTGGTGGCCACGGAAGCGAGGGTTTGCGTGGGTGAGGCAAGCTCTGTACCAACCAAGCTGCATCCCAGCCCAGGCTGCCCATATCTGGTTCTGTTTTCCCTTCTACACGATTGCGTCTGCTGTGACGTTCAGTCCTCTCATCCTATGTCAAATCCAAGATTGGTTTCGAATGCAGTGAGCATTAAGTAGTTTTCTGTCTCTTGTGTCTAATAAAGCAATCGCTACCTACTTCCTTGGGAGCTTTAAGAGCTTAAAATGAGGCATTGGTAAAGAAAGGGAGGAAGGAAGGGGGTCTCGATTCCTAGTGTTCTCCATTTTAAGTGTAAAGGGATTCTGAAAGTCCATCTCCAGAAGCCTACTCCTTGCCAGAGGCACTATTTATAGCTTGGAGATATCATAAATATTGTACATTCTTTATTTGAACTCTTCCTTAATGGGGTTTGTTCTAAGAGGCCAGAAGTAAAAGGAGGAAAAATATTCCCCCTCCCGAACAAAAGATATGGTGAGTTTCTGTTTAGAAGATTAAAAAAAAAATCAGATATGACTGGCACACCCACTGGTAATTTTCATACATATCTATTGTTCTCAGAAAAAATCCGAGACAGAAGAGTTGGCTACGTTATTCTAAACCTTCCTGCTGAAGCAACAACACACAGGAAATTCTGTTGGAGGAACTTAGTACCTGGATAAAAGAAGTGACTCAGGAGCTGGATTTCCCAGAATGGGTCCAAGAAACGAGTTATCTGCTTGTAGCTGCTGTGAGCTTTACTGAATGGATGTGAAATACTATTAAAGGCTTGCAGATTGGGCACTGAGCAATGGGGAGTGGGCGTCACTAGAGGAAGCCTAGAGGAGGGCTCCAGGAAGTTGCTCTGGTGTTTTCCCAGGTCTCCATTGCTGTGATGTGATCGCTATTTCTTTGCTCTCTTTTGTCTTGGAAGCTTTGCGTATTGTATGCTATGGATTAATTTTGTTCCCATCTGGGTGTTAAAGGCTGACATCTTAATCTTAGACCTCACAATCTCAGAGCAGGGCATTGCTTACAGGAGCAGCGGAACGGGAAAGAGATCATTATAATGGGTCTATGCCAATATTCCTTTAAAGGTTATGTGATATTTGAGTGGGGCATGGCGGTTCCTACCTATAATCCTGGCAGTCGTTTGAGACAGAGGCATGAAAGATGAGCACCAGTTCAAGGCTTGCTTGGTCTACATAGTGAGTTCCAGTCAGATAGGATTATATATCAAGACCCTGACTCAAAAAGAAGGATGAGAAAGAAAATTGGACAGATAGACATGTGTGGGAGAAAGGTGATGTGAAGCCCACAGGGAGAGCTCAGCCTATGTAAGGCTGGAGACAGCTCAGCCTACGTGAGAATGGAGACAGAGGCTGGAGTTATGGAGCCACAAGCTACGGACCATCTGAGGTCACCAGAAACCAAGTGAGGCTTGGACAGACATTCTCTCACAGCTCTTTGAAGCAGCCAGCCCAGCCAACAGATTGCACTTTGAATTTTTAATCTCCTAATTGATACGCTAAATCTATTTTTACAACTTGTGGTACTTGGTTATGGCAATCATAGAAAATTAGCACACTGTGATTACATCAAATTGAGGGATTTCAGTGTTTCCCTCAACCCTTTGTTGTCTATTGGAGAACAGAAAGCCTGAACTTGGGAAACCCCCTTGACTCTGCCCTCCATCCTGTTTCCTCTGCAACAGCTGCAGATGACTGCAGAGCGAACACTCAGAGTCCCTGTTGGGAAGAGTTCACAGGGTTTGAGCTCCGTAAGTGAAGCAAGCTGCACATGACTCCACGCCAAGACTAGCAAAAGTTGAGCTGGAAGCGTCTCCCAGATGAAGGGATATCGATAGATTTTAACTATGTAGAGGGAGTTGCAATATTAAACCAAGTTGAAGGGGAATGTTGCTGTCTCCAGAGAGGATTCACGGAGGAATCAGCATCGTTAACTTTCCTATTATCTGGTCCAGGATGAAATACAGGCTTGGGCATCCACTAACCCAAGATGGTCTTATCCCACGTGTTTTTGTGTTGGGGAATAACTTGGTTCAGAATCTTGAGTATTTATTCCCCTGCCCTCATGCTGATCACATACAGTGGGCTGGAGGCTGGAGCCAAGAGCTATGTGTTGGAAGCTGAGTTGGTCATAAGCAGATCGTCTCCCAGTCTTTGGAGTCCATCCAAGCATCTTAAACAACGATGTGCTTCTTTGTGGTGCTCTGAGGACGTCTCGCATTGCTGTGCTCTTTGTGATCAGCTGAACCTGATTTGAATGTTTTCCTAAGGCACGGAGAGCTCTATAGTAAATATGAGTTAAAATGCTGGTATATAAGACCGAGAAAGTGGGCAAGAGGTGTAGCTTATTGACAGAGGACTTGCTTATAAGTACAAGGATTTGTGCTCACCTCCTACTGCTCCAACCCCCCCTCCCCCGCCCGCCTTTTCCTTCACACACACTATGTAGATGTTGGTGAAAGACAAAGAACATGTCTGGTGAAAGTGGAAAATATAAATCTTTCAATTTGACATGTGTGTGTATATACATCCACATATGTATCTAAATTTTTTAAAAAAAAATAATCCAGCTTATGTAAGTATCTGGGTTAATTTGCATCTTCATGAATATTATAATAGTCAGCCTAATAGTGTTACTCCAGCAATAGTTATCACTCCTTCAATCCACCCAACAGCCCTGTGCAACACGTGTGCATCTCTGTTGCACTGATTAGAACACAATAGTAAATGGTGAAGCTAGGATTAGAAATCCAGACCTCTCTGATCCAAAAGTCTGCATTTATTGTCCATGGCAATTTAGCCTTAAGTGTACTGTGCAGAGCAAAAGTGGTTTTTCAGAGTTATTTTTTTTTTATCTTATGTATGTGAGAAAACTTTGTCTTCAGACAGACCAGAAGAGGGCATCAAGTCTCATTACAGATGGTTGTGAGCCACCATGTGGGTTCTGGGAATTGAACTCAGGGCCTCTGGAAGAGCAGCCCATGCTCTTAACCCCTGAGCCATCTCCCCAGCCCCCATAAAAGTGGTTTCTTCCCAGGGAAAAAGACCTACATGAGAGGGCTTGGAGGAGACAGTTTAACTGATAAAGTGCTTGCTTTGCAAGCCAGGAGACTTGGGTTTGATCCCCAGAAATCACATTTAAAAAAAAAAAGCAGGCATATCTGGGCATGCTTGTAGTTCCAGTGTGGGAAAGACTGAGAAAGATGGGTTCATGGATCTTTTTTTTTTTTTCTTTTTTTCGGAGCTGGGGACCGAACCCAGGGCCTTGTGTTTGCTAGGCAAGCGCTCTACCACTGAGCTAAATCCCCAACTCCGGGTTCATGGATCTTCCTGGCCAACCTGCCTGCTTTATGAGTCTCAGGCCAGTGTTTGTCTCAAACAAACAAAAAGAGAGCAGATAGAGCCTGAGGAATGATACCCAAGTTTGCCTTCCGGTGTTCTGGCATTAGACTTGTAGAACCTTTAAGGGTGGGATTCAGGGTTTGTTATCCCCCGGTGGCCTGGTGAGATGTTCATACACGAGACTTTAGGATGAGGCATGGAGCAGCAAATGTCTTCCCATGAATGGGATTGGGAGACTTCAGAATACACTGAGCAGCAGCTTTGCTGACTGACATTGTGTGGCAAGGAAGGCTGTGTGGAGAGCGAATGGATTGCAGAAGTGGGCAGCAAGGCCCTGGCCTGGCTCTCTGTGCTTTGGGTTATAGAGTTAGTCCTTGTCAGGTTGTTAGAACTTGGGGCAAGTCTTAGAACCATGATAACGTTTAATAATACTTCCTGCTCTACCCAGCACACAGGGGAAGGAGATGTCACCTTGAGACAAAAATAGCTTAGGATGTGGATGTATGGGAGCAGTTCGCACAGTATAAGGCACTAATGTGAGGTAGTTGGTAGGGAGAGGCATGCTGACCCCGTTAGCCTGTTATAAACCAAGCAAAAGGAAAGGGAGTTCCCTCACCCACCTACGTCTATGCATATTTTTATATTGCTTTTATATGTATGGGTGGCCACTTTGGACAAAAAAGGAGAATTATATTAATAGAATATTTTTTTTTTGGTTCTTTTTTTTTTCGGAGCTGGGGACTGAACCCAGGGCCTTGCGCTTCCTAGGCAAGCGCTCTACCACTGAGCTAAATCCCCAACCCCAATAGAATATTTTTTAAAAAGTTAAAAAGTCAGGATAGCAAGATGGCTCAGTGAGTTAACAAACGCATTTGCTGCCAGGTTCCACCCACATGCGTGTTATGAACACACAAACACAAACACAAACACAAATAAAATTGTGTTTTTGAAAAAAATTTTGAATTTTTTTCTTTCTTTTTTTTTTTAAATAGACTTTACAAATTTTATTTTGTCTTTTTTTTTTTTTTTTCTTTCCCCGGAGCTGAGAATTGAACCCAGGGCCTTGTGCTTGCTAGACATGTGCTCTACCACTGAGCTAAATCCCCAACCCTTTGAATTTTTTCTTAATATTTTTTTCACACAATATATTCTGATCAAGGTTTTCCCTCCTCCAACTCTTTCTAAATCCTCCCCACCCGCTCAACCTCATGGCCTTCATTCTCTCTTTAGAAAAAAAAGGCAAACCAAAAAAAAAAAAAAAAAAGGGAGACAAAAGGAATGATAAAAAAGAAAAATGACAACGAGAAATCAAAAGAAACATACACAGACACATATACAAAACCAAAACTATAAAAAGAGAAAATGGAAAAGCGCAATATAAACAAATAGAAAAGACCAGTAAGACCAAAATTGCCCAAACAAAGCATTATTAGACAAAAGGTCAGCAAAGATGCTACTGAGTTCATTTTGTGTTAGTCACCTACTGTTGGGCATGGAGTCTACCCTTAAGTGTGGTTAATACACTCAGTGAGACTCCACTGGAGGAAACTAACTTTTCCTTGGCAAATGGATACCGACTGCAGAAAGCTTTCTGGTTAGGGATAGGAGCCCCTGTCGACTCTCCCCTCAGTGTCGGGACTGCGTCTGGCTTAGATCTCAGCAGGCTCCGTGTACTCCACAGTCTCTGCAGGTTCGTGTGTGTGTTAGTTGTGTCTGGTGGACACTGTTTCCTTGGCCTTCCATCCTCCTTGGCTTTCCCTGAACCCTAAGTGAGAAGCATTTGATGCAGACATCCCATTTAGGACTGAGTGCCTCAAGGGCTCTCACCCTGGTACACTGTCCAGTTGTGGGTCTCTGTGTTTGTTCCCAACTACTGCAGGAGGAAGCTTCACTGATGGTGGCTGAGTGAGGCACTATCATGGGTATAAGAGAACATTGTTAAGAGTCACCTTAATGCTGTGTTCTTTTAGTGGAGCAATAGTATTTAGTTTTGCTGTGGGCACACGGCTATGTAGTCTCAAGTTCTTGGCCACTGGAGCAGAGTCAGGGAGTGGTTCCATCTTGTGGAGTGGGTGGGCCTTAAAGCCAATCAGAATGACACACGTGTAAAACTTTTAAATGTAAAAAAAGATTAATAAAAGTGAGAGTCCAAAGGAAAGGCTGCCATTCTCACAACCTTGACTAACACAGCCATCTCCGATGAGTGGGAAGGAGATACTGAATTCATCCATTGGAAGAACCGGTGGTATGTCGTCGTCCTCTTAGCTCCAAGAGTCAAAGTGTGGGATGCTTTGTAGATTTTACAGTTGTCACTCATAGCTCGTCCTGCTTCTCTTCTAGGTATATCAAGTGGGTTTTGTCTTGGGGTGAACTTCAAACAACACATGCAATACCATGGATTCTCTCAGGTTATTAAGGCTGGTGAAGAAGGGCAGCCGAGAAGCCATGGGAGCTGACAGAAAAGGCCTAGGAAAAAAGAGACTAAGACATGCATTCTGAAAAGTGATTGATCGATTGATTGATTGGAAATAGGTTCTCACGTAGCCCAGACTGGCCTTGAACTTGCTGGGTAGCTGAAGATGATCTTGAATTCCTAATCCTACTTGTCTCTGTGGGATCACGGGCATGCACCATGATGCCTAGCTGTTCTAGAAAGAACTGACCAGGTTAGTGACATTACATCTGTTGTTTGTGTATTTCATAAAAGAATTTGAAACTCTTTAAGAACCGACATCTGAAACTTTTATCATAAATTTAAATGCTTGCAAAGTGCATATCACACTGTCTACCTAATACCAAGTCTAAACTTGGAGACTCCAGAGTGAGCTCATTAAATTTATAGAAACTGTCCATCACATAAATTAATTGGTGAGGCTAGCCCTGTTGTCAAGTCATCCTGCCAATTTGGATTATTTCTGTCAGAAAAAAAAAAAAAAAAACAGTCTTACCTCAGTTTTAAATTCAAATGGACATGTTAATATGCAGTGTTTCAGAAGTTTCTTGCTTCTGACTTCTAAGACCTGAAGAAAGGAAGTGTGTGTGTGTGTGTGTGTGTGTGTGTGTGTGTGTGTGGTGTGTGTGTTGTAAGAGAAAGAGAGAGAAAGAGAAGGAGAGGACGGGGGGTTGTCTGCAGAGAGACATCATGAAGTTTTCATTCTGTCAGTCTTCCTGAAGTTTCTTTCTTCCTTTTTTGTTTTTCTTCCGAAGAGACTCAGAAGTGTTTTTTGTTTTGTTTCTTTTCTTTCTTTCTTTTTTTTTTAATATTTCAAAAAGTAAGAGTAAGACTGGACTGAGTGTGCTTTTTCTCGCTCAAGGTAGAAGACAGACAAATGCAGGCACCTCCAGACACACATTGTTTTTAGGAAAGAAGGATGCTATACTCTGGTATTTATCAACTGAGCCCGTCAGGCTCTTCCTGCTCAGGTATTTTCTTGGAGACTTCAGGCACAAGGGCCCTTGGACCTGCCCTAGCATGAAGACTCCTCAGATGACAGAATTCTGCTATTTTCCCATTTGCCCTGATTCATAGAAGAGGAGTCTAGAATAATCTCTTGATTCTGAATTCCCTACCACGCACTATACCCAGCTCTCCCCGGCAGCTACGGGCCACACAGGTGGTAGCCAGGCGACTACCTGGAATTTAAGTTCAAGAAGATAATTATTAATTATTATTCTTTTGTAGTCTATATCAGGTAACCAGCCTTTGTGTTTCATGAATCATTGATGTGTTGGCTTTTGTTTTTCCTCTGAACAGACAGTCTTTGTTCTGTAGTCCCACCAGACAGAGTTCACGACTTCTCATTCCCAAGTAGTCCTTGACTTTGAGCCTCAGTGTGGAGAGCAGGGCTGAACAAATAAAGGTCTCTTCCAGTCCCTCTTCACACCCCACTGGAGTATCGTAGTGAGCCATTAGCGCAGAATGGTCGGGCCAATTGCATTTCCCCCACAGGCACGAATTTGCATAGAAATTGCTACACTGTGTTGTTAGGACTTTTCTAAACGTTTCGCCCAGAGAATTGAGCCCTGCACAGGAGTTTGCCCTCTGGGCTGTGTCTCTGCAGGGCCAGGAACAAGAAATTTCTCCTTGAAAAAAGACCTGCCTTGGTGGTGTCTTCCTTTGGCCTAGGAATTACCCAAGTGACAGTCTGTAGATTTTTTTCTGTCTGTAGAGTTGTCAGGGTGATTTTCAGAGCACTGAGAGGGTGGGGAAAGTGGAACAGGGAAATGTTAGCCAGTGAGTGCCGTGACTCTTCTCTCTCTGGCTGCAGATGCCCGTGGCTCTCCAGGGTTGGGGAAGGTGTGCAGGGCAGAGAAGCATTTGGCCTGAAGTAGTCCGTTCCTATCTCTCTTATCCAGGCTGCCTCCTCTTTCCTGAGGGGTCTCTACTCAGTGTGGAGCCTGCGGTTTCCCTTTCTCTTTCCTGATGTCTGGGACATTAGTTCGTACTCTGTAATATGCACTGAAAGAACTTGTGGCTTTTCTTGGGGTACACTCCTTGATGGGGAGCAAGACTTAGATTCAAGTTTCAGCCAGCTTGAACAGCTTTCGGCTTACGTTTCACTGTATTTGTAACCAGCTACAGCAGATAACACTTTGTTATTCTTTCTCCTCCTCTTCTTGTTCTTCTTGTTCCCCTCTTCCTCCTCCTCTTCAACGTCTCTGTTTTAGGAAAACCCAGGAATTGTGGGATGGAGAGTGGATGACTTAGGAGCTGATGAGTGGCCACCAGAAGGCTTCAACCAGCCGTCATCCCTTGGCAGGGGTGGGAACAGCTCCAGTGGGCTAATTTGGAAGAGAGATCTGAGGTGTCTGACTTGGTTTCTTATCTGTGGGGAGAGTCTGGGGCCTGAGCAAAGCAGGGTGGCGGAGCGGAGGCGGGGGGGGGGGGGGGGAAGCCAGTTGGTGCGTTAACTTCGAGATTTCTAAGAGAAAAAGTGAGCCTTTGGAACAGTAGTACTTACAGGGGACAAAGGAGGCCTGCTGGTGTCTTTACTCGAAGGTTTAAAAGTTTTATTCATTTTGATTTTTTTCCCACTAGTTGCCCTGTTTGACTTGGGGCATGGGGTTTGCCATTTGTCTTTTACATAATCGTCATAATGGGATTTGAGAAAAGGAAGGATGGTATTAGAGGGAAACAGGGTCTGGACTGAGGGAATTAGGGTGATAGGAGTCATGACCATAAAGAGGACCAAGGAAAAGGCTGGGGCAGAGCAGAGGTGGAAGGGAGAGTGCAGTATCAAGGGGTGACCTCGGCTCAGAGAAAAGCAGCTTACACCTGCTGTGGCTGGGAACATGGCTTGCAAGCTGAAGAGCAAAGGCCGCTCCTGCAGGTCCGCAGCGAAACGCAGGGCTCACTTGATTCACAGAATTTTAAAACACACCGAAATGGTTTATTACAGGTAAAAGCACAGATACCTTACACAGCTTGGGGTTTCTGAGTTCTTCATTAGAAATCAGAGGAGCTGGTAATACTGACCACGATTCTATGTGGTTTGAATGGTCTGAGAGGGAGGGGAGGGGGCTGTCTCTTTCTGTTAGGGTGAGAGCTCTGCAGTGTGTGTGTCTCCTCTGACTGCTTCATTCCTGGCTTCTCACTCACTCACTCACTCACTCACTCACTCACTCATATAGCTTGCTTTGTTTGTGGAGAACACTTCATTTCTTGGGCTTTAGGCCTAACCTGTCAGCACCTGGGGAAGGGAGCCCAGTTCATTGCCTGGCTTTTCTGGAGGGGAGCTGTGGGTCCACAATGGTGTTCTTGATGACACCGCTGGTCATCTATACTGGGAGTCACCCCCTGAAGGTGTTAGGGCTCAGACATGTTACCTCTACACATGTGTGATCTTTGAGGAACCATTGGAAGTAGGATTGCGATTCCCATTTCCCCTCTGTTGTTTTTTTTCCAAAGCCACTAATAAAACTACCACTCTTGTATGCAGAAGAAGAAAACCATTTGTGTCTGTAAAGCCATTGGTGATGCATCGAGGAGCCTGAGCAAGACGGCTTCGTGTGTTGTCTGCTGGTCACCCCTAGACCACCCCCTTTGTCCAGCCGTACCATTTACCTCTTTATCAACCCCAAGTAGAAAACCCTCAGCTTTCCTTGCCTAGGTCTTAATTTCCTTACAAAGCTCCCTGGGTCCCACAGAACTTATTATTGGACGCATTTGAGTTGGTTTCTGTCTGAAGTTACAGGTAGATGCCTTAGTTGTTAACACAATGGCTCATTCCTTTCCTAAAAGAACATGTGACATCGGGAGACAAAAGTGTCGACCACCAGGGAAGGTGGCAGTAGCAAGCTCCATGGACCACACATACTCACAGAAGTAAGAAATGACACTTAAGGAAGAAAAGTTGGCTGCCCTACAAACAAATGACTGCAGTCATGATTTTGATTATATTATTATTATTATTATTATTATTATTATTATTATTATTTTGGTAGCACTAGACATCGAACCCAGGGCCTCCAGCATGCTAGTTGAGCACCTTCCCGTGGAACTGTATTCTCAGCTCTCATGAGAGTTAGCTATCAATAAAGTTGTGAAGAGATTAATTGTGCTATGCTTTAAATATTTCCACCGGTGCTAAGAAGACAAAATGTAAATTGTGCACTCGTTTCAGAAAACTGTGTATGCAAAAATGCGCATCAGCGAACACACAGGTCGGGTGAGGTGGAGACTCGGGCCGCCATGTTTGTTTGCTGAGATGTATCGTGATCGTGGTCCTGTGAGTGGCAAGGTTTGCACTGTTACTGTTTTAAATGCGTGCATTCTTGTGCCTCTGTATAAGAAGATTGGTCTTCCTTCCTGCAGGGGCTGTGGAAGCTGGTGTCCCCGCCTCCCCCGTGAGGTGGGGGTATGCACTGGGCACTGAGATTAACTTTCTCGTGCCAGGTTAATTCCAATTCCTCCTCTGCAGCTTCCCAGCTTTTTTTCTGGGGGGCAGGGGGCATTGTCTAAGTTCTCTAGGCTAATTTCTAAAGTGAAGTTAACAATACATAATGCATCGACTGCTGTGGGGATTAAAGGACAACTATGGAAGGCACACTGTTTAATGCTCAGGACCTAGTTAGCCTCCATAAACACTGGCTTCTATTATAATGGCCACGATTTGTATGGGGCTTCCAGAAACCACTTCTGGAAGGTACCAGATTCTCTGGGTCAAGCTAATTATGAACTCATCAAGCTGTGTAGCATCTGGATGCCACTGTGAGCAAAATGGCTAGATACATGAATGCCAGCCCTAGTGCGGACTCCCTAAACACCATCTCACCTCTGCGAAACATTCATAAAACTTGTGTTTACTTAGGCACCCCAGTGGGTAAGAGAAGTGAAGGGAAAGGTTAAAGTAATGGCCTACAAGAAGTCTAAAGTAACAAACAGAAAAAGAGGAGAAGAGAGGCTTTTTTTACAGCTGTGTAAAGAGTACTTAGGGGGAGAAGAATTCACCTGGAGGAAGGACAGAGTGGATGCATGGACTTCATGCTGGGGCCCTGCTGATCAAGCTGGGTAGCCAAGGTTTAAACTGTGGACTGACCTTCTGCCACAGCCTAGAGACTAAATGAGCCTAATTAAGCCAGCAAGGAAACAGATAGTACAATGCGGGGGAGCAGTGGGGAAGGAGGCAGGGACTGCTTAGTGACCGGGGAAATGACACTTGGCCTTGTCCAGCAGTGGCTGTATGTTTTCCAGGGCTGAAGGGTGACAGGGAAATAGTAGCAAAGTGGGGACACAGTCCACATTGGTGACACTTGCTAGGGTCTGTGGCCCCGACCCACAAAGAGGCTCTGGTTTGGTATGAGGGAGGTGTGGTCCGTGTTGGTGAAGGCTCCTGGAAATTTTGAATAGACTTTTCTGACGGCCGCTGTATTTCCCTTTAACCTAACATTTTTATGAATCATGTGGTTTGCTGATATACTTGCAAATAGGGATGCTGGTACCAGTTTTCTGGGCTGCCATATTTGTTGACGATGCTGAGTGGATCTTAAGGCATTGAAATGCTGACCTTGCTAAAAGACGACCAGAGGGCCAAGGCAAGCATTAGCAGAGTCAAGCTTCTGAGGTTGTATCAATGCAGAGGACTCCTGCTTCAGTTCAGATGAGCTGGTACTTGGGCCAAACTGAAGGAAGACTTTCCTGCCCGCCACTCTTAATTAGACACAAGTTTGACACTCAGGGTCAGATGGGTGGTCCAAAGCATGACTGAGCTTTTGCACCCTCTGAGTCTCTCTCTGAGTAGCTTCTGAGTTCTGCTGTGCTGCATACTCGTAATGTGTCCTACATCCTCCCTGACCACACTTGTCTGCTCTTGCTCTGAAGGGAGAGCTCAAGTGCTTTGCATCTGGGTTGTTCCCTTTGTTGCATTTGACCTGCAAAGAGAATCAGAGTCAGAGAGAGGGA
The DNA here is from genome assembly GCF_021556685.1 of Rattus norvegicus. NCBI lineage: Eukaryota > Metazoa > Chordata > Mammalia > Rodentia > Muridae > Rattus > Rattus norvegicus. The sequence continues at coordinate 59,662,896 of NC_141536.1, read as the reverse complement.
GGAGAGAGAGAGAGGGAGAGGGAGAGGGAGAGGGAGAGGGAGAGGGACAGGGAGAGGGAGAGGGAGAGGGAGAGGGAGCGGGAGAGGGAGAGGGACAGAGACAGGGAGAGGGAGAGGGAGCGGGAGAGGGAGAGGGAGAGGGAGAGGGAGAGGGAGCGGGAGAGGGAGAGGGAGCGGGAGAGGGAGAGGGAGAGGGAGAGGGAGAGGGAGAGGGAGAGGGAGAGGGAGAGGGAGCGGGAGAGGGAGAGGGACCGGGAGAGGGAGAGGGAGCGGGAGAGGGAGAGGGAGCGGGAGAGGGAGAGGGAGAGGGAGAGGGAGAGGGAGAGGGACAGGGACAGGGAGAGGGAGAGGGAGAGGGAGAGGGAGAGGGAGAGGGAGAGGGAGGGAGAGGAGAGGGAGAGGGAGAGGGAGAGGGAGAGGGAGAGGGAGAGGGACAGGGAGAGGGACAGGGACAGGGAGAGGGAGAGGGAGAGGGAGAGGGAGCAGTTTGAAAGCTGTTGAGTAAACTAGAGGCAGCTGTCTCCAGGGAGAGGTCTAGGGAGCCATCTCGAGCAGGATGCAGGCTGCCAGCTTGGACCAGTGATTTGACTTTGGGGGGTCATTTATTTTTGCTGCTCCCAGACACCACTCTCTCAGGAACCCAGACCTAGCTGAGGCTGGTCCTTGCCTTAAAACAAAATAAACTTTTCCTTTTTAAAAGCTGATGATCAAGGGGTGGGGACAACAGCAACAACAGCAACAGCAGCAAGCTGCTGATCTCAGACGTCTTACAGGGACTGAAAACTCGCTAACATACCTCTCCAAACTCCCCAAACACAGCCCAATTGTAGCTTACAGTTTTTCTGGACCAGAATCCCTGAGGGAAGGCGACTTGAAGAAACCTCCCCAGGGTCCAGTGGTTCTCAACCTGTGGGTGGTGACCCCCTTTGGGGGCAGATGATTCTTTCACAGGGGTCACATAAAACCATCAGAAAACAATATATTTATATGTAATTATTTATTATTTAAACACATATATTTATATTATAATTCATAATGTAGCAAAATTACAGTTATGAAGTAGCAATGACAATCATTCTATGGTTGGAGGTCACCTCGACAGGAGTGACTGTATTAAAGGGCTGCAGCATTAGGAAGATTGAGAACCGCTGCCCTGGTCTTTCATGTGCTTAAGTCCCACTGTGGTGGCTAGAACACGTTATTGTTCCAGCTTCCATTAAAAGTAGTAGTCCATTCTAGCTGTATAGACGTTCTCTTGAAATTTATAGAATTTGGGCCTGAGTACCTACCTTAATCTAGCTACCTGATGTTTTTATTTGTGAGTTTATTTTAATAAGTGATTTCACTTAATTAAAAAGTAATCCATTTGGGCTGCTTCTGTAACTGCTTACCCCAAAGCTGATAGGGAATTCTCATCCTAGTTTCTGTGCTCACACATGAAGTCTGAGACCTTTGCCTGTGACCCTTCTCTCTGTCTGTACTTCACTGTGAGGGCTCCCTGCAATGTTGGGGTCTAACTTGCTCATTAAACTGCTCTCTCCCCTCCCTCCTGCACTCCCTGTCTTTTTGACCCTGAATCATCAGCAACATTACCCATGTCTCCCTTACCTCATGGTTACCTCATCCGGAACCGTGGTTGGAGGCCAGCTTCTAGAAGTTTCCAGGTGAATAGCTCAGGCAGAGCAAGACTTTTAGTATAATTAAAAAAAATGACTTCTGAAATTGCCTTTGAGTTTGGAACGAAAGTTTCCAAAGTAAGCTGGATAGTTTAAAGGATCTTTCTCAGCAATCTGAAGCCTTTTTCCTGAAAGGCAAATGTTTTGTGTTTTGTTATACTGTGATGTGGTATAATTGTATTTTGTGTCAGAATAAAATTCTATGACAAACGTGAATTTATAAGCGTGTGTAGATGAGCCACTGTAGCGTGTGCTGTGTGTTTGCTCTTTACTGAAAGTGTCATGCCGCATGCTTACCTGCTGAAGGGCAGAGAGGACTGACTGTGTGTGGGCTCAGCTGAGGAGCATGGCTCACTACACTGTCAGGACGTCAGCTGCCAACTCCAGCTTTGTGCTGGAGTGGAGGATTTCCCCTAGCACAGTCTTTACTTTTTACTATGAGATCTAAGAATTCTTTGTAACCCCCACCTGCTCACAGAAAGCCGTTGAGCAATGGTTACTGACTACAATAGAGGAGTGCAAGAAAAACCACACACTGGCTGCTAGTGGCTGGGGGAAATCTCAAGGAAAACAGGTGTGTGTGTGTGTGTGTGTGTCTGTGTGTCTGTATGTGTGTGTAGGAAGAGGGGTGAACAAGAGACCTTGGATAACGTGAGGTGCCTTGTGTCCTTGTAGCACACAGGATTATCCAAAACAACAGATATGGAGGATGAACGTGCCAAGTCTGGAGACCTCTCATGACTGGAAGGGAGTCAAGGAGAACTAAGCATGGGTTTTGGATGGGGCCTTGATACTGATACAGGGACGACACAGGCTTGCAAAGACACTGTACTCTAAACTCTCAGTTGAGGCCATTTCTAGCACTACCCCAGCGTCTGTGCTGAGCGCCTTCCCAGAGCCCTCCCTTTCTTTTCTACTCAGCACAAGTTACTTCGAATACACCCTGATAAATGAAATAGGGGAAGGAATAGAATTTTCATCTAGAGCTTTTCAAACAACGTTACCTACGGTTTCCATAAAACAGGCGGGCAAACAGCCGTCATATATTCATCAAATTCAAAATTCTTCCAAGCATTAAATCAATCCTGTCGAGGCAGCTTGATTGCTGCTGGACGGATGGATTGAACTCGGTGTTTAGTTGCACAGGGGCCTTGCCATTCGAAGTAGAAAACCTGCTGGGAGGCTCAGCGGCTTGGTTGGTATCAGTCTTTTGGCACTCACGGTATTTACTGCTTAGATTCTAAGTCTGTTGCTCTTGGTGAACTGTGTTGAACTGCACTATTTTAAGAGCCGTTTAGTTCCTATGAACTTAAGGTCAAATCTTCCATGATTCTGATAATGCTGTCAAGAGCCACGTTGCTTTCCAACATCATTAAATATACAGGCCAAGGCTTAACATAGCTTAGTCTTTTGTTGATTGGAGCAGAAGGAGCAGTATCTGGGCTTAGCTTAATCGCCATAAATTAATGTATTGTTTAATTAGCAAATTGATTCATTAAATCCACCTGGCATATGGGACCCTGGCATTATTGATTGCTGAAACCGAAGTTGGAGTGAATTGAGAAGTCTGGCTTCACGTGTGCATGAAGTTGGCCATCAAGGGGAAGGCAGGTGTTCTGTTAATTTAAATATTTTTTGTCTTATTTTATTTGTATGGGTGTTTTGCCTGTATGTAAGTATATGCTCCACGTGTGTGCAGTACCCTTGAAGGCCAGAAGAAGGCATCATCTCATCCAGTCTCAGACAACTGTGAGCCACCATGATGGGACGGCTGGAAGAACAGCCAGTGTTCTTAAAACCCGGGACCATCTCATCATCCCCAAGATATGTGCATATTTTAGGGGAGCAGTGATGAATTTTTTCCTAATCTATTTTTTCCTCAATGGTGTGGTGCTTTAAATAAGAATAGTCCCCAAAGACTCATACATTTGAATGCTAAATCACCAGAGGGTGGAACTTTTTGAAAGAGGACAAGGATTAGGAGGTGTGGTCTTGTTGGAGGATGTGTGTCTCTGAGAATGGGCTTTGAGGTTTCAAAAGCCAATTCCTGACCCAGTTTCTCTCTCCTGGCTTGTAGACCAAGATTTAGCTCTCAGCTACTTCTCTAATACCATGTGTGCCTGCTGCTATGCTCCTCAACAGAAGGATAAGGACTAACCTCTGAAACTGTAAGCCAGCCGCCCCTACTAAATGCTTTCTTTTATAAACGTTGCCTTGGTCACAGTGTTTCTCCACAGCAATAGAGCAGTGACTAAGATGTACAGTCATTATGCTTGTGTGGTGCTTGGGGCTTACAAATTTGTCTTGAAAACATGAAAAGTGCCTTCTTTAACATGACAAGTTGAGCTATGCGTCTGAACAGAGCCATGTGTCAGGTTGTCTGTGTCTGAGGAGAGACATCTGTGGTAGTCATGTCTTGTAGGGATTGGCCACCCGAGAGGAGATGGGCAGTGGATACTGACAGTAACCATATCACCCAACCTTTTGGGATAAGATTCTCTTCTGCCTGTTTCAAATGTATTGTCTTTCAAATGACAACAAATATGCCTTTCCAAGGGATTTTAATGTGCTGCCCATGTTTGGGTGAACGAGCAGGCTTCGCCACAGGAGAATTCTACGAGTGCGTTTGTCCATTGTGAAGATATTCCTAGAGTTAGTTGAAAGCTGTTCAAAGAAGCCAACTGAATTAACATGTTAACCCCAGAAGCATGCACTATTCAGATCTGCTAGAAGTTACTAATCACCTGACTCACTTAGACACCAGAAGCAAATGGGTGTTGCTGTAAAATTAACATATGGGGTTTCTTTTCCCATGACATTTGTTTGATATTTTCATCTCAGCAAAGCGTCTCACCCGCTTCGCTCCATCCCATATCACACTGCTGATGGCTACTCTCTGAGCCTGGCAACAGTCTCTCTACCTGTCTAGTTCCCAAGACAGGTCGCCACCATGCCAGACACACACATCCCAATTCCATGGCGGCCCTGTGTCTCCAGCCACCACATACTCTCTTGAATTCAATTAAATCGACACATGGAAGAACATACAACACAGTGACCTCTGATCCAATTGATAATATATAATTGCCCACCTAGACATACAAAGCCCTGTACACATCCATCCCTTAAGAATATTCACAACTTGTAAATGTGCAGAGAGGAATCTTAACATCCACCTCCATGTTCTCTTGGCTGCTTACTCTCCATTCCAGTCTCCTCCTCCTCTCTAAAACTTTTCTCCCACTCATCCGTCCTTCTTGTCCAATGAAAGAATTCGTTCTATCCTATACCTGCCTTCACCTGTATAATGACATCATCCTACAAATGAGTTTAAGTGGAAATGGGCAAAAGGAGAGATTTTTCTCATTGAGAACTTGGTACATAGGGAAATGAGTTGCTTTGGGAAACTAGGGAGATTTTCTTCCTAATACAAAGTTCAGATCTCTATTCATCTGGTAACTAGACAAAAAGGGATGAGGTAGGACAAGATACTTTCTCTCTCCCTCCCCTCCCCACTTTTCCTTTCTTTATTTCCACGAGACAGGGTGTTTTGATCTATCCCAGGCTGGCATAGAATTGAACTATTTCTGCTTTAGTCTAGTGTAGGTGATGTAGGAATGAACCACCATGCTCAGTAATAGACAGTAAATACTTTAAAAGTACGGCTTGGGCTGAGAGGGGTCATGTGCACCTGTATCCCCAGTACTCAGGAGGCAGAGGCAAGATATAATGGTGAGTTTGAGACCAGCCTTGGCTCTCGTGAGATCCTATCAGTGGGGGAGCATGCCTTTAATCCCAGCACCCAGGCAGGCAGATCTGTGAGTTGGAGACCAATCTGGTCTACAGAGGGAGTTCCAAGACAGCAGGGCTACACACACTGAAACCCTGTCTTGAAAAACCCACCCACCCACCTGTCCAACCAACCAACCAAGCAACCAGCTTTTGTGTCACATGACTAATTGTGCCTACTCAGCGCTCACTGCATAGTGAAAGTGGCCGAAGGTAATACATACGTGAACGGGTCTGGTTGTTCTGACAGCCTTTGCTATAATACAGATTGCGAGCTAGGTTTGGCTCCTGGGCTGTGGTTTGTTGACCAGAGAATGATGTCCAGGTGAAGCCTCTTGGTTTCTGGCACACTGAAGGTGATCTTTCTCTCCTGGACTGTTACGGCTGAGTAGCTCACTAGGGAGCTGCGGCCTGCACTACAGACAAGGGTTCATTTCACTTCGCTGTCATGTAAGGACAGTTTTCCTCCTTCTGCTTTTGAAATTCTGGTAAGACACTCACATGAAATAAAATTTCAGAAACACGTATTTTTTCTCTCAGAAAGAGAAGTCTGATCGATGGGAAGCCTTGTGTGTGTGCTTTTTAACTCAGAGGATTAATTTGCTTCCCTCCTTAACGCAGATGTAGCTTCCTCTCTTAGATGGGAGCCAGCAGGGAGGGAACCAGATGCCGTTTGTGTTAACACCAGGCAATCCACCATGACCATGGTCAGGATGCTGAGCACAATGCTGGCAGGCAGGACCAGGACTGGCTGACTTATAAATCAACAAGGCCTTTGTAAATGTCTCATATACTATATAGCTCCTCCATTTATGGAATCCTTGACGTGTTTATTCTCTCTCTCTCTCTCTCTCTCTCTCTCTCTCTCTCTCTCTCTGTCTCTCTCCCTTCCCCTTCCTCTCTCCCTTAAGTTTACGTTTGTTTATTATTCTGGCACTGTTTCTGAGATCAGAATTCTATTTGTTTTTGAACTGGGACATTAAAATAGAGCAGTCCTTGTGTTGGTCGGACTTACGGAATAACACTGTCTCACGGGCCTCACCTACAGAAGCCTTAGCATTTTGCAAGAGCCCGAGGAAGAATAGCATTTAGCACACAGCGTTTAAGTAATCTTTACTTAACTGGGTATAATCTCATTTCTGTAAACTGTTTTTATTTACACTATTGGATAAATTAGCAGATAGATAATTATTATAAACTTTCATGATGGTACCTGACAACAAATTTTCCATTCGTGTGTGTGTGTATGTGTGTGTGTGTGTGTGTGTGTGTGTGTGTAAACAAAGGTTTTAGTTTTTGTCTTTTTTTTTTTTTCATGTACAATGTGGTGAAATTTTTAGAATCACAAATTTCAGAGAAAGGAATGGTCAGAGAGATTTTCTGGCCACAGGCCTTTAGTTTTACTTTATGCTATTTTGTTTTTACTGAGAGGGCACCTAGAACTTGGATAAAAATGGTTTCCCAGGTCTCATAGCTCTGGGAGCTTCAGAGGCTCACAGGGTTTTTACTCTGGTGTGAGAGAAGCATTCGTGAGGATAGAAAGTCCCAGAAGTGGAGACTAACTTCGGGGAGTGGGAGGGCCAGCCAGAGCTGGACACCAGACTCCAGGGAGAGCAGAGGAGAGAGGATGATGTATAATGGCGCATACGTATGAAAAGCCACAACAAAATCTATCACCTTGTATGCCAACCCAAAACGTTAATTAAAAATAGAGAGGCCAGAAGGGCCAGCAAGATGGATTAGTGAGTAAAAGGGGTGTGCCACCAAGACCGACAACCTGAGTTCAGTTGTTGGGATCCATATGATAGAAGGAAAACACTGATGCCTGAAAGTTGTCTGTTGGCTTCCACCTGTGTGTTGTGGTGTATGCTCCTCCCAGCTAGAAAATTACAATTAAGGAAGAAGTGAAACCAGTGTTTCTTGGGGAGAAGCAGGTAGTTCAGGCAGAGGCTGTGAAATAGCACACAGTAGGTGTCCTCCCTCTCCCCATGAGGTCACTTCCTGCTGTTTAGGTAGAACTGTAGCCAGAAGCGAGGTGCAGTCACATGGCTTGCAGGTCTGCTGTCCTGTGTTTCCTCTGTCTTCTCACTACTGCAGAGAAGTCTTCAATGCTGCCTGTTGTCAGAAGGGAAGGCACAATTGGATGGTACTCACGGTCACGTGTCCACTGCCACTGAGGTGGGAGGATCACCCAAGTCCCCTTCATTTAACACAGTTATCTGTGAAGGCTCAGGTCAGATGCAGTAGGTCAGATCTTGAAGCACAGTAGCAGAACTGATTTAAATCAAATTCCCTTATTGATGTCTTCCTTTTTGTTTCATTTAAGGCTTTTAATGATGATACGTAAACAAAGCTCCCCACAGGTTGTGACTCTTACTCACCTCTTACAGAGTCTGTGTTAGTAGTTTTAACACATACTATCAGATCAATGCGGTTGGGAAATATATTCCACAGTGAATTTTTTTTCCCTCCAGTGGAAATCTGTTCTCTTTTTTGCTATCGAGAAATACTTCACAGTATGAGATATGACCATAGACCCGTTCTCATGGAAAAAAAATCTTAGGTTTGCTGTGGAGAGACACAATACAAATTCCTGGCTCTTCTATTACCAGATTTGCTGCCTTTGGCAGTCTTGGGCTGACTGTACAGCCTGTGTGAGCTTCCGCTGAGAGAGGATACTGATGTCTGCCTCAGTGGTGTCTGGGAAACAAAGAAGATCCCATGTCCATGTTTCCTAGTGGTAGAAGGAAATTTAACCTCTCCAGGCCTCCATGTTGCCTTATCTATAAAACGTGGAGGTTGAGGTGTTATGAGGACAAAGGTCAAACTGGCTTTTAAGTTTGGGTTTTCTATGGGTTGTACATTTCTGGAATGTGACTGGGGACACTTGGAAGGTGCTCTATCAGTTTCTCTTGTGTGGCTTTTGTTACATAGGTAACTCTTGGGAGGAGGGTTCTCTAGGATGCCTGTTGAGCTATCTCCACATAATGAATGGCTCTAAATTAAGAAGAGAGGTCACCAGAATGTGATTCACACCTACAGCCACCTCAACCAACACTTTCATATATCTGTCTTCCATCCTTCCTTTCCCCCATCCTTCCATCCACTCATGCATCCATCCACCCATCCATCCATCCATCCATCCATCCATCCATCCATCCATCCATCCACCCATCCATCCATCCACCCACTATCCATCCTCTCTCTCTCTGTCTCTCTCTGTCTCTCTCTGTCTCTGTCCCTCTCCCTCTCCTCTCTCTCTCTCTCTCTCTCTCTCTCTCTCTCTCTCTCTCTCTCTGTCACTCTCATCTCAGACCTGACTGATTTTAAAGAGGCTGCTACAGAAATCATTGAGAATCCGCGTGGAGAATCACTTAGTCAGGGTGCACTAAGTGTCCTTAATCCACATTAAGGACACACTGTGCAATGGATCTGGGTACAATTAGTCTCAGTAGGCTGTTAGAGCCACAGTTTTGTGGAGGAATCACTCATTTGCAAACTAAGAATGTTCCCATTAAAGACATCTGACAGAACTGATAAGAATCGTCCCCAGGTTACTCTGGGGTTGAGCTGCAGTATACATATTGAAGTCCCCGAGAACATATTGGAGCAGAGAAGAGCAGCAATGGCCTGTGGTACCCATAATCTTCACTTAAAGAGGCCCATAGTGCACATTTACATAGCAGACCATGGCCTGAGTTCAGTGGCAATGAGGTGTGGACCGAATCTCATTGAGAGCTACCAGCATGGTCTCCCACCGTGTGATAGTAATAGCCCCAGGGGAATACTTACACACTTAGGATCTTGAAGTAACAAGCGGACGGAATGGATGCATTTTAATCTTTACTTTCACAAGCTAGTTCCCCCTTTATGTGTTCATTTCTATTGACATTAAATAAACTGAAGGATCTCCCTCTCCTCGGAAGTCTAACTCAGAATTAGAGTTTAAATTCACCCTAACGATGCTGTTCAAAGTTGAGTCATGGTACAATATACTATATATCATATATTGTCAAATATTGCTTTGGTTTGCAGACATAATTAATATAAGCTACCCATTAATACTATGATATATGATCCAGGAACCTTTAATATAACAAAAGCCAACAAATATTTATCTCTAATGTGCTATAATCTTTTCGCACATCACAAAGCATTAACAAAGGGTATATTCTTTAATGTTACACTCCCGTGGGCTTATGTGAACTTTTTTCTGGTTTAATTAGCTTATTCATTTTAATTAAAGCATAGTGCAACATTTACATGGTGTTTAATCTAAAAGTTAATCCTGTTTTCTTAAAAGATTAAGTGTAGTAATAAATATAAAATAATGGTGGCTGCTTCTCACAGGACTTGTACTTGGGAAGCATGAAGACCTTCTGAAAACAGAAACAAATTTTCTCCAGTGTTCCTTCCTGAAAACAGCTCTACAGAATAGGTTTTTTAAACACTTTCCTAGAGACCAGCATGTTAGCTGTCACATTCTCCTTCAGCTCAGCTCTATCTATCTAACCTTCGCTATGGTCAAGTCAGTGTCGTCGTGGATAGTCTGTGTAGAAAGCCTCTTCTCTTTCTTTGACCGCTACAGAGATGGTGGTTCTCTTGTTCATCCCGACTTAGCTACTTAGTTCTGTGCTCACACTCCAGACAAGTGTGGGAGTTCCTCAGGAGTGCCATTCCTCTTCAGCTACAGATTCCTTTCTTTCTCGTCTTGGCTGCTGCAGCACTTTTAAGGACCTCCATCTACTGACCTCTCCATCACCTTTTGTGGCCCCTCTCCCCTCCCTCAGTCCACTTACACATCATGGCCAGTGCGTCATGCCAACGCACTCTCTCATCTCTACAGCTCCCTTGCTCTCTACATTCCCACACACAACTCCTGTGTTGGCCAAGACCAACCCTTCTTTGACCTTGCCTGTCTCTACCCTGGCCTCAATCTTTCCCATTACTATTCAAATGTGCGTTGCTATCTTCCGTGGAAAGAGTTCTCTCCAACTCTACCTTCCTGCAATTGCTTCTCTCACGGTCAGTGGTCTGAAGAAGCACACGCTCCTGTGAATTTCACTCGCTCTCACCTCACTGGTGTTTTTGACTGCTTCCAGCTGGCTTTCCCCGAATCTCTCTACAAGATTCACCTTGCTAAGGCTGTCCATTGTTGCACGATAGCAGTTGTAACAGACATTTTTCAGTCTGCATCTTGTACTGTTTTGCAGTGACATTCATAAGAGCTGTCATAGCTCCTACTTCTCTAGTCCTGGTTTTTGGCTTTATTTTGAGGTCTTCCCCTTTGCTATTTAAAATCAGAGGGAGTCCTGGGCTCTCTTATCAATCCACCTTTGAAGGAAGTACAGGTTTGCACCATGTTCCCAAACTATAAACAATACAAAACTATCAGCAAATCTGTGCTATCCGTGCAATGAAATATTAATCAGCAATCATAGAGAATAAGCTACAGAACCATATACCACCCTGGGTGAATGGATCTCACATGCTTTATGCTAAGCGATAGAAGACATACGCAATGAGTACATGCGTGTTGTATGAATCCATTTATTTAAATTCTAAAAATGAAAACTAACACGGAGAAAAGCTGACCAGTTTTGCTTGAGACTGGGGCAGAGGGAGGGACAGATTGTGGAGGAACGTAGGAAACCTTTGAAAGGAAGGTACTCTGTATCTTTGTCCTGAGGGTATCAGTCAAGACTCAAAATTGAACACATTTAATAGATGCAATTTATTGGAAGTTATGCCTCAGTAAAGTTGATTAAAATCTGAATGCTGCCAATTCTCCCACTTTCGGCTTTAGGAACTCTTAGGAGGTTCTCCCATTTATGACTTTAACAAAGAACTCTTATGAGTTTCAGACTGTGGATCCAGCTATTCACTTGATATAGCCATTTTGATATTTCAAAGGCATGTCCTACTTGATAAGTCTAAAAGGATCCCCGAGGGCTTCCCCTCATTCAGTAAATTTCTGTCTCAAAAGGGACTAAGAGATGTGACTAGGGAACTCAGGATATAGTGGTTTTTAAAGTTAGACTTTAAAACTTGTTACTAAGTGTGCATGCCTATGTGTGCACATGTGTATATGCAAGTGTATGTGGGTACCCATGGAGGTCAGAAGAGAAGACTAGATTTCATTGAAATGGAGTTAAGGTGGTTGTGAGCCTACCCATTGTGGATGCTGGGAACTGAATTGTAGTCCTCTGGAAAAGCAGAGTGTACTCTTAACTCCTGAGCCACCTCTCCAGCCCAGGACACAGTCTTAATAAAGCAGGAATTTGTTTTTGTATCATATGACACTTTAGAGATGGATGGACTAGGTCTGGTGAGATGACTTCATTGTTTCAACTCTTGGGATGCCAACTTCTAAGAAAGCTTCAATTCTTTTCACATTTCACCCAGAAGAGACAGTGAAAGGGTAACGGAAGTGACTGCACTTTATTTTCAGGTCAAAACCTTGATGTTATAGGGCCATATTTCACATCCTAGTAGACTGGTGACCATTGTCTTTTGTAGCTGTGTATTCAGCTGAACGTTTGTTCTAGAAGCTATAAACCTTATTTCCTCTGTGGAAAGGAAAGTTGATACCAGGAGATAAAGCTTTATCCAGGGTTCTCAGTGACCTGGGCAGATGTGTTCAGGAAGGTATTATGGTATTTTGAGACTATGACATTTTACAGTGTTCACTGCATTTTCGCATAGGTTGGAGGGGGTCATTTGCATAAAACATGTCCTTCCAGCACAACTCGGGGCTGACTTAAGACAGCATTCATTGCCTTGTCCATTGGGGTAGGAGAAGGCATCCACCAGGATGGTGGGGAGCTTGGACACCCAAGGCTTTAGAATGGATAATCTCTTCAGGGCGGGCACTGCTTGCCTTTCTTTGCTTCCTTTGTGGACATCAGGGATACAGCCTGCTCTCTGCCACGTGTGGAAGAAGCCATTTTCTTTGTGCTTGGTGTTCTTTGGGGAGGACGCCTGTTTGAGTGGGACATGGTATCATTAGCTTTCTCTCTTCAATTAAAAGACTACAAGGCAATCAAGGAGGGAGAGGACACGCAAGTTACTGTAAGAACTGCCATGTTCTCAGAGTGATTCCCAGATTAGATATTGCTCCCGTTGGATATGGTAAGTGGGATTTGTATTCTCAGTTGTAATTTCGGAAGGTAGAGCTAGTTTATCAAATCACCTGAAGCACAAGGAGTTTCTTCGTCTTGGTAGGAAGGAACATCTGGGTCTGGACAACCAGTCTTGGCAGAATTATGGCTGTCATTTTATTTCTAGAAAGCAATTTGTAGTTCTGAGGACTTTTGCATTAGATCCCAACCCTTAGCACTCACATAGTCTTGTGTATAAAAATAGTTTGTTTGATGAATTCTATCCCCTGTGACGTTTTACAGTCATAGGTCAGGGCACCTCATAGCAGCATTACGTTGGGTTGATAGCTTTCCTACTTAAAGGTGAGCAAAGTGAGATTGAAGACAGAAGTCATTTTCAATCGTCTGACTTCAAGGAAGCCTCAGTTGTTCTCTCAGAAGGAAGGAACAGAACAATTTATGCCTCTTATTCTGATGCCACTGGAAACGGGTACAGAAGCGTGGGTCAGTCAGTGCCAGGTTTCTGTCTTTTGGGCTGCTTGTTCTTGGAAGCTGTTAGCTACGAAAGGAAATACACCTCCTCAGGAGATCAAGCTGGCCAGAGTGTAGCCATCTGCTCTGTTGGCAGGGACTGATAGAGGCTGACTTCATACATAATGGAGATGGAGAAGACACGCCATTGCTGGTAGGGACACATTAAGACAGACTCCTAAGCTGTCAGCATCTTTGTCTTTGGGACAGCTATAGTAAAAACCATGCATCTTGATGTACAATGTGGTAGAGTTTTGGTAGCAAGACAACACCAGTTGTGGAAGGACACCCCTTTTGGTCAGCATCCCCACTAGGTACCATTTTAAAGAGTGACAATAGAGTGACAGACAGGAGAGTGCAGTGGCAAGTTAGAAGGCACAAGGATCACTGCACTTATGCATTAAACTACAGTGGTTATGAGCATTGAGGCGAAAGTAGGGTGACAGTTGACAGCACACTATGGAGGGATTTTAGTATGTGAGGGGCTGGTTTCTAGGGAGGGTTCTCCTGAGACGTGACATCTTTAGTAAGCCCTATAGGTTATGATAACAGATAATATAGACAGCTTGGGAGCAATGTCTCTTCCCTGCTTTACTTTTGATGTTTAGGTGTCCCTCCCCCTTTATGTAGCCATGTACTTCAAGGGGAGTAGAAACTGAGTCCTGGTTGGCCTGGGTTAATCATAACAGCCTTAGTCCCTTGGTACTGACTGTTTCAGGACCATGTTAAATTAGGTCATGTGACTATTTAGGGCATGCATTATAGATCTGCTCCAGATGAAAGAGAAATATGCTGGAAAACTATTGGGGAAATCTCCTCTGTTTTTATAATGGAAAGGTGATATCTTTTTGCATCTGAATGTTGTCAGGGCTTGTGACCGTGTGCAGCTCGTTTGACAAATATGACTCATTAAAGGCAGAGAAGAAGGATGGTGAGGGCTAGGGAAATGGCTCTGAAGATCCTGTGCACAAGGACCAGAGTTTGAGGCTACAGAACTCATGTAAAAAAGTGGGGCAAGTAAGTTTCTGTCACAGCCGTGGTAGGGGTAGGGCATTGTGGGGAGGACGGGGGGACCCCTCAGGCTTGTTGGCACCAGTCTAGAAGCTCCATTTTCAGTTTTCCCTGTCTCAAAAAATAGTTCTTCAGGCTGCCGAAATGGCCTAACTGGCTCAGGTGCTGGCTACCACGCCTGATGACTTGAGTTGGAGCCTTGGAACCCACACAGTGGGAGGAGAGAAGTGACTCCTGCAAGCCGCCTTCAGATGTCCTCGTGTGCACCACAGCATGTGTGCAGCCCTCCTCCTAGATAAAATGTACGGAAGCGATTGAGAAAGACATCTGACCTTGACTTCTGGTCTTCACATGCTTGTATGTGCATGTATATAACCACACATCTGCACCCAGGAACACACACACACACATACACACACACACACACACACACACACACACACGCACTTGCACACTCATACCTACACATGCTTATACACGCAAGTTAGAAAGAGTACAAGATCCTTTTAGATTCCTTATCTGACTGCATCAACTGTGGAGCGCCCTTGACTTAAGGTTTTCGTTATTTTCGCTGGCAAATATCAAGAGTTATCTAGATCACTAGAGAGCTATGAATGTGAGTGGAAATCAAAGGTAGCTCCAGACAGACCGAAGTGGTGGGGAGAAGTGGGAGGAGCTAAAGGAAACTCAAGAATTGGCAGACACTGTCATTCCCAGTCATGGGCAAACCATTCACGCTTCAGCTCTTTACAAATATGCTCGGCTTTGCACCCTTCATTTGTTCAGGATCTACCAATACAGAGCTAGGGAATTCCTGTTTTGATTTCTATGGAATGGAGAATGTAAATGGTTCTGGACCTACATGGTCTGTGGCATGAATAAAACGAACCAATTTAGTTCTTCAATTTGATTGGCTTCCCGAACCAGTCGTTTGTTAGTGTCTCAGGAGGGTTTGTTCTGGGCTCACTGTCCATTGGAGCTGTCTGAGGGTCACCTGACCTCCTCAGCAGTTAAATTGCATCTTCAGCGTTTGACTGTTTTGTGTGATTTGGAGAGTAACCATAACAGTGTGTTTGCTACAGTGACTCTGAAGAACTTCCAACGTTTTAGTCTAGAGTTCTATGGGAAAGTTTGAGAATTCCAAAAGATCGGACGGAATCTGAAGTGCAGAAGCTCATGCAGAAGAGACCCCTTGTAAGCCCAACAGTGGAGAGGCTCAGGGGAATAGTGAGTCCAAATATGGTTCAAAAAGCTAATTTCATTCTGGGAAGGTAGCTTTCCCTGGATGGCTGCCGGCAAGAGCCAGTCCCAACTTACCAGCGTAGCATGGTGTTCAGGAGCTCCGGCTTTGGAGACAGGATCACTTAGCATGCTATCTAACCTCTCAAAGCAATACCTTTCTCATTCGTAAGGCGGAAAGGAAAACAGTGCTTAACATACAGGAATGCTGCGAAGACTCCATTAGTGCCCCATGATGTACGGTCAGCACTGTGTGGGTGCTCACGTGAAAATAACTGTGACTTAAAATCACTATCACTTTCGCTGCTACCCTTGCTGTTTGTAACCTGAGTCCTGATCTGCCTGTAAATGCCACACAGAGGACACCATCAGAAGACTGCTGTTGTTGGGGCTAACTCAACGCCAAGAGACAACACTAACTGAACGATGCCCTTGGCATCTTGCCTGGGCCAGAGAGCTTAAGGAAGAAATGGGGACACACACACACACACACACACACACACCACTACCACCACCACCACCACCACCACCACCAAATAAAACCAGAGAAACCCCAAACACTACGGCTTTTAAATAGTTTGATTTTGCCATGGACATTTATTTCATGTAATCAGATCTAATTTGAGGATATGGCTGCGATTCTTAGTCTGAACTTTCAAGAATCATGACCACAAATACCTTTAAAAAAAAGTTGCCGTGCGAAGGGAGGATTGGAGGACTGGTCTGTGGCCTTTGAGAGGTGAAGTAACCTGGTCTGTAGGTCCGTGACAGGTGCCTCATATTCAGGGAGAACAGTTTTGTTTTGGAAAAGTGTGTGTAGAGCCTTCTGGGATATCTCCGGCGTGAGCACAGCCCCGAGAAAGCCTGCTTTGCAAAGTCGGTTATTTATTTTACTTCTGCCAGATTATTGAAAGTTTGCCTGCTGAACACTCCCCGGAATAAAAATGACTTATTCTCAGGCTTCCCGTGCTTTTGATCCTGCTGCAGGATGGTGTGTTTTTCCTAATGATGCAGAATCTCTCGTTAAGTTCAGGAAACAGGATATAAGGATAAGTCAATTGACTCAATTTATGGACACAATAAAACGGTCCCTATTACCTTCAGCAGTCAAGGCAAGACAAGGTGAAACACAGTGTTGTAAAGTTATTATGACAAAATAGTTTAGTATTTACCTGACCAAATAAAGTGAAAATACTGCGTTTATTTTTGAAGCGGCATTTCAGACATTATGACCCAAAATTAATAGCGGTAGACGATCGTTTATCCTGTCGCACAGGGATATTGCAGAGTTCACTCAAAGCCAGGAATATCTGCTATTAAATCATGGCAAACTAAAAAAAAATTTTTTTGAAGTATTTCCTTGTGTCTGTTCTATGTCTACCATTGGCCCCACCAAGCCAGTGTTAACAGCTAAGGCATTTCTTTTTTCCATCTTGTAATATAATTAAAAACAAATTTAGAAGCAGAATAGATGTTTTGTATGTTGGAGCCCTGTTAGTTTGGGAAAGGAATGGGCAATTCGTGCAGCTGTTTCTGCTGATTATAAGCCCAGAGGAGGAGGAGGAGGAGGAGGAGGAGAGAGAGAGAGAGAGAGAGAGAGAGAGAGAGAGAGAGAGAGAGAGAGAGAGAGAGGAAGAAAAAAAAGGAAAAGTAAAGAGGAAGGAAGAAACAGAGTTGACCCATTATGTTTACTTTTGTTCCCAAGTGAAAAGCAAGTCTTTGGGATTGGACACAGGAAAATTAGGTGTAAATCAAATATTTTTAAGTAGCTCTCCATCAAAAGAGACGCTCGTGAGATGCCGGCATGCAGCGAGCTTCCAGTGGTCCAGGAGCCTAGCAGTTGTGGACAGTTTCAGCAGCTCACTGAAACCAGTGTGGTTCCAGCTAAAGTTTAGTTTGTTTCTGGATTTGGCCATTTTCTGTTCTCTAGAGTAGAGGGTTTAAAGTGTAGTGGTCTTATGATTTTGAACTAAGATGAGATGGTTACTTCATGTTAGAAAATCAAGACTGGGAACGTGGATGATTTCACACACGTGTGAAGTGATTATCTAAGCATGCGTTTGCCTCCATTCCTGCAGAGGTGTGGCGTGTGTAAAGTCCTTTCAAGGCTTTGGTATCATCCTCTGTATGGGACCACTCCCAAGCTGGCAGTGGTAGGGCACACCTTTAATCCCAGCACTCGGGAGGCAGAAGCAGTTGGAACTCTTGTGAGTTCGAGGCCAGCCTGGTCTACAAAGAGAGTCGTTCCCAACAACACTGTCTAAAATGTACCCAGTCAGGCTCACCTTGCCACAGTCCACTTTACCCCATTCTACCTTTTCTTCTCATACACTAGACAACTTGCTTATGCTTGATGTTGAACAGCTTCCTCCCCACTCACTGTGTGCGATGGGCTCTTCAGTCTCTCGGCAAAACACCTAGAACAATGCCTACCACATAGTAGGACCTTAACACATTAAAAAAAAAATAAAAGTCTCGTCTCTCTTATACACAAAATAGCACATAAGCTTCCATGCACTTCATAATAAAGCTTGAGTTCTTCAGATGGTAGATAGGACCCAGCTTCTGCCTACCCACTCAAATACAATTCCCCGTTTCTCTTTCAAATGCTTCAGCTCTCCTAAATCGTGGCCTGTCTTGCGTGCTCTGACCGTGCTATTTATTCCTTCATCTGGAATTCTTTTTGGCCTCTTTCTCCTGGCTAACTGGAATTCAATTATCAGGACTCAGTTTAATTTAGGGTTTCTTTCCCCTCCCAGGAAATGTGGTGCGGTCTTCTACGTCTATGCACTCCTAATCCCACCATGCTTTATTAAGTCTGGAGGGTGATTTTGTATCGCCGTTGCCCTCCTGGCTCCCGTTTCCCTGTGGGCTGTGAGCTCATTGGGAACATGAGCCAGGCCTGCCTTGTGCATAGTTCTCTTTGTGCAGAATTCGGTGCCTGCTTCCTTTCAGGAGATTCCCAAGGCATGTGTTCAATCAGCGATGCACAAAGAGAAGGTCATGTATGATCCAAAGCCAGAGGCATCTCTTTTGATAAGATCTGGGAAAGGCCAACCCAGCATCCTTCCCTCAAGTATTTTTTTTTTTTTTTATCTTTGGGGACACATCACTTTTGCCTCCAGTCTCCCTTCTCGTTGAGTTGTTACGGGCTGTTAATTTAGTGTCATAGTCGCCGAGCAGTAGAGAAGCTGCATGCCCAGGAGCAGGGCGCTCAAACCCCATTCTTGTTATTTACTGACTCATTAGCTTCTCTTTGCCTGTTTCCTCACTCATACAGTAGGGGAAATTATGAAAATAATAGCAGCTCAGGACACCTTGCAAGAACTCAACCAGGGGCTGTACAGGAAGCACAGAGGGTCTAAGATGTGTCTGCCCCCGGCAAACTGTGTAAACCAGTCTGTTGCAGTTAGCAGAGATTGCAGGGGAGGTGTGCAGGCCCCAGGGTTCCACCACGGCAGGTAAGTGGAGACATCTCTGTTGCAAAGGTCCCTTTGTCTGGCCTGCCACCAGCATCTTCCCACACTGCACAGTCCAGCACTCTCCTCTCTCTGTCTCCTTCCACTACGGCAGCCGGAACTGTCAAGTTCCCTCTCTTCTGTAGCCACTCAGGCGCCTCTGTTCTGAGATGCTTTTAAAACTGGACTCGGTGCCTGTCTTTAGGTACTGGGCCAGTGACCATGGCCACCTTTAGCTTTTATAGATGTTTACTGCTCCTTGAATATGGCATCTTCCTAAGCTGCAACTGTGAGTTTACTTCTTTTGGACAGGATTTCCTGTAGCTAAGGCTAACTCCACCCCCTCTATTTAGCCAAGGATTACCGATCTTCTTACCTTTGCCTCCCAAGTGATGAGATTACAGGTGTGGGCCACTGACACCATTATTTTTGGTGGTGCGGATGGATGGGGTGCTAGGCAAGCATTTTACCAACAAGATATATTGTATTTTTTTTTCTTTTTTTTTTTTTTCGGAGCTGAGGACCGAACCCAGGGCCTTGCGCTTGCTAGGCAAGCGCTCTACCACTGAGCTAAATCTCCAACCCCCTAGTCTTGTATTTTTTAAATTACAGTTTATTTATTCTTGTTAGAAGAGGAAACTAATAACCATCAAGAGAATGACAAGATTTGTGCACATGTGCACGTGTGCGTGTGTGTATGCGTGCGTGTGTTTGTATGTGTGTGTGCGCATGTGTGTGTGCGCATGTGTGTGTGTGATTTGGCAATTCTCTGCTCTTGCTTTATTTTTGGGGACCATGCAGCCCCCATTGCCATTCTGATGTGAGCAGTACAAGCAAAGGCTCACCCCAAAGAAGCATCCCTTTGCTTTCCTCTTAAAGGAGTCCTTGCCTGAGTGTTGGAAGCAGCCACTTGGACCCAGCTGCTACAACATTGTTAATGCCAGCAAATAAAAGTGTCAGCAGCCTGGGCTGGGGGCAGCTAGCAGCCCGAGTCCAGTGTTAGTCTGTCCAGATCTGCCTTGTAGGGGGCTGTTTCCAATCCAGCCCACATGAGTAGTGATTCAAAGTTATTTCCTATTGATGGCTTGCCCTGACACCAGGAAAAGGTGTTTGGAGGTCTCCCTGCAGCTGCAGCCCACCAGGAAGGAGGGCTGCCCAAGCTTAAACTGCCCTCTCTCTCCAACAGATGGCCCCATCCCAGCTAATGAATGGTGCTCTGAATGGCTGGTGGAAGCTTCCCCACCACTGCCTGTCCCGATAATAGAATTTTTGTATTACTTCTCATGAGACTCATAATCACGTGGAAAAAAAACGCAAGGAGGCTCGTTTTCTTTTCACCACTGGATGTATTTATTTACAAAGAGGGACTTTAAATGTCTGAGCACACGCTCTCCTTGGCAGTAAAACTCCACCCTGTGATTCACCGAGTCTCTAGACTGCTTCCGGCATGGCTAAGCTGTGTAATGTCACAGCACTCCCAGGGATTTTGGCCTTTTCTGTTTGTGCCACTAGACAGATGATTTCCACATCTGGTGTCAAGAAATAGTGTTTTCAACCAACGGTTACCGTTCGCTTCTCAATTTGAGGGAAGGCT